>NC_134360.1:17544731-17866231 GCF_048569485.1 Anomaloglossus baeobatrachus
AGAGTCAGCAGTTTGAACCTGTGGTTGAACCATGCCAGCGGCCCAAACCGTCATTCTTCAAGACCGTTGCGCCCCCTGCAAACAAGAAGCCTAGAGGTAGGGGAACGAAGTGCTCCTGAAGATTGATGTTGAGGAAATCAATATAATAATAGAATTAACACAGCTCTGAACCTGTAGTAAAGAGCTTCTGCACCCCCCTGAAGACCCCTGTGTTTTATTATTAAATGTGACTCACTGTATGTTCTATCCTCCTGTAGGATACAGTTCCTGTTAGTCAGGTATTGCAGGGTTAACCGTATGGATGGCCCATAATGGGAGAAGTGTTGGAGACCAAAGGGAGTCAGTTACTGTTTCATGAGTTAGCTGTTGGGGAATCGAGGAAGGAGTAAGGAAGGAGAACAACTTTGGGTGGGTGTGTGACAAGGTCAAGGGAGCAAGCGTCAGCCAAGAACTTACAGTGGTGGCAGTTCTCTGAAGCAGGCGAGTGGGGGCACATTCGTACTGGACAAGCTGTATTGTGCAGCATTAGTGAACTCGGTTCTGGAGGACAGCCTTGAATAGGAGGTGGATTCGGCCAGACCAGTGGGGTACGTCTAGTAAGGTGGTAGCTAGCTAGCAAGAGCGTTCTTACGTTAGTTTCTAAGAGTATGGAGTCACCTCTATTGCCGTGGTGTTCATTTGAAACATTCCCAAGTATTGTGCCGCTGTCCAGAACCACTATACCTGTGCCCCTGTATTGCACAGAATTAAATTAGAAATGGTATACCCGCTATCCTTTGTACATAAGTTTATTCTTTTGTGAAAATGACTGTTTTTACAAACATGTCTGCCATCCAATTCTTAGGGATCAAGAGGTTGATGACGCACAAAGCGTGGCAGGGTTGAACCTGAAGGTGTCCACAGCAGCAACATCAGCACCACACACACACACCCAACACCCCCAACATTATATAGCGTGTCGGGACGTGGAAAACAAGTGCTTCGCTCACAATAATCGCCCCGCGGCACGTTTCATAGGATCACACACTTCTCTAGGCCATGTAATTTGAGGTCCCTTCTGAATAGACAAAGCACAGCTAGTAATACAAACTACAGCTCAGCTCTTTATATAGATTCCAAACCAACTCCCCCCCCCACATATAGGTCTCAGACAAGACCCTCTATATATAGACCCAGATACAAGCAGCTTACCAGCCTGCAGTACTTGACCAGCCTCTATATACAGTGGAACCTCGGTTTACGAGTAACTTTGTGTGCGAGTATTTCGCTATACGAGCAAAGCTTGATGTAACTTTGTAACTCAGTTCACGAGCAAGCTTTGCTGTACGAGCAAATACCGCACACACTTCCGGTTCCGTACTTTAACCGCGCTCTGACCCGCTCTTGCAGTCCACACAAAACACACATATATTATGCTCACCTTCCGTTCCATCGCCGGCCTCCCGGTTCTTGTAGTTCGCCAGTACACGATGTGTATCGGGTAACCATCGCGACGATGGAGGAACTTCTGCTGTCAGCTGCTACTCAAAGGCAGCGTGCTGGCCAATCAGAGGCAAGCGGCTCCTGCCTTTGACATCAGCGCAGTGGCAGCGGAAGCTCCGGCATCGGTCGCGATGGTTACCCGATACACATCCTGTATCTGCGGACTACAAGAACCGGGAGGCCAGTGATGGAACAGAAGGTAAGGTGAGCATAATATGTATGTGTGCGCCTTTGTGCATGTGTGGAATGGCACAATAGGGGACCAGAATGGGACATTGGACATTGAACAAGTTGTGTAACGAATTGTCTGAGCTTTCATTATTTCCAATGGGAAATTTTGCTTTGCTAGATGAGTAACTTGGTTTACAAGCGCACTCCCAGAACAGATTGTTCTCGTAAACCAAGGTTCCACTGGTACAGGCTAACTACCTTGTTTGCAAGGTCAATATCAATTCCCACTTGTGTATAGATCTCAAGCACCCCTCCCCCCCCCCCCCATCTTGTTTACAGACCTAAGATCAGTCCCCTCTCTCCCCATATACAGACTCCAAGCTGGAGACAGTAGAAAGACTGATTCATTTAGCACAAAATGCGTTTTACTGACTACCGCCATCTCTAAATTGCTCATCCCTTTGTGTCCAGCGTCTTTAGTACTTAGTAGAGCACTTGTGGCTGTAATAACAGGTTAAAGACACAAAAAAGATGATTTTTGACTTTGCACAAAATTCCTGAACTGTGTGTTCTATTTTGAAAAACAAAGTGCAAAAAACGACAATGAATACAATTAAAAAATTAAAAAGTGACTTAAACAATGCAAATTGGGGATCAAAATGTCTTAAAAGCCACATGCACATTTTCTTATCTGATCTGCTATTCCCAGTCCTATAGTGGTGGGTACAGACCACATTTACAAAGGGTTAAATTACCTACTTAAATGTATTATTCTCTATGTACTGCTAAGTTTACCCCCAAAAGAAATCAGACACTGCTTAAAAGAATCGCACTTACCAGACCCCAAACAATTAGAGTTGGCAAGTGAATGGGCTCTCACATACAGATCTGTGTCGCTGTCAGGTTTCCCCTGTGTTTTACAGCGGTGGCTCCCCCTGGTGACTGGAAGCAGTAACACTCTCACGAGTGATACTGGTACCCAATTCGTGTGTGAGAGCTGCAGTGCAATGCAGCTGGAACAGCGAGGGACCTGACAGTGACGCAGATCTCTGTGTGAGAGCCCATCCACCATTGCCACTTGCCAACTGCAACTGTTTGGGGTCTGGTGAGTGCAATTTTCTTTTTTTTTTTTTTTTGGGGGGGGGGGGGGGTGGAATTGTATGTTTTCTTTTGGGGCTGTCTGCTTTAACTTAGAGGTTTCTGCTTTCTTTGATGAAAAGCGGTTATATATTTTTTTCTTGTTGCGTTGTTTACTGATCGGATTAATTTATTTTATATTTTGGTAGATTTGATATTTCTAAAAGCAGTGATACCAGATATGTGAATTTTTTATTAGGGGGCGATTTGACCTTTTGTGGGGTGTTGTTTCATATATTTAAAAAAAAAAAATGTGTTTACTTTTTATTGTTTTTACTTGAAACTGCGATCGTCCGACCACCTGTGCTCTACCCAGCGTCAGCGCTGCTCTGTGTAGCAGAAATCACCGTCTCCTGTGAATGGCGGCTCGAAGCCGGTGTTCACAGGAAGAACATTATGACAGACTTAGGGGGTCATCAGCTGACCCCCGGCTGTCATAACAAACCTTCGGTGCCACCGTGATGACATCACAGGAGCACCAATGAGATCGGGGAATGGCGCACTCCATGCCTGCGCCTGTAAAATCCCGCTGAGAAATTGACATCGGGACTTAACTGGTTAACAGTCACAGGCGAAACTCCGATCCACCCATAGTTCTTAGAGGCACATGACAAATGGTCAGATTATACTATTGTAATTGACAGTGGTATGGCATTTGAACAGTTAAAGAGCAGTGATCAGAACTAGATCTAATCTCTGCCGTTATTACAGGGGCGGACACTGAAAGCAAAGGGTTCCTGTGCAAGAATTGACCATGATCCCCCCCAAATACCTCCCACACCTCCCCCTCCCACCTCTTGGGGTCTTCTATTTTACCATTTTAAGTAATATTGCGCTCATCACCTTGCGCTGGGAAAAAAAAAAATAATAAAATCAGAGTTATTCATTCTCACGTGGTCCAGTGGTATCTCTCTGATGCTCCATCTATATTTACAGGCTGCAGTGATGATGTCACACGTGACCACTTCAGCTAATCACAAGGCTCTGCAACTGACGCCATCTACCTTGGCGTGACGGCTGAGCTCAGTGATTGGCTCCAGCAGTCACGTGTTTTAGTTGTGACATCACGGCTGCAAACATAGACCAGAGCATCAGCAAAGAGGAATTGCTAGTCCTGAGGAGTAACCCTGAATTTATTGGTTTTCCATAGCACAAGACTAAGGGCAGTAAAAAATTGAAAACAGAAAATTATATATATATATATATATATATATATATACACACACACATACTATATACACACACATTATTATGGCCAGTTCATCCCTCACTTCTCTGCTCTGACGGCGCCTCTCTCCGCTTTGACCAAGAAGGGGGCCAACCCGAAAGACTGGTCACCTGAGGTCGACGCCGCTTTCTGTTCCCTGAAGCGGGTGTTCGCCTCCTCTCCCGTTCTCCACAGACCGGAGTTAAACCGACAATTCACCTGGGAGGTGGATGCCTCCTCCTAAGGGGCTGGGGCCGTGCTCATTCAGATGTCGTCCACCGGGATGATGGTCACCTGCGGAGTCTTCTCCAAAATCTTCTCGGCACCCGAACGCAACTATACTATTCATAATCGAGAGCTCCTGGCTGTCAAACTGGCTTTGGAGGAATGGCGTTACCTTTTGGAGGGTGCGGTATACCCGGTTATCATTTACACCGACCATAAGAACCTGGAGTATCTGCGATCTACTCGAAGATTGAACCCACGACAATCCCGTTGGTCTCTGTTCTTTGCCCGGTTTGACTTCCAACTACATTTCCGGCCAGTGGACAAGAACGTGCGGGATGATGCCTTGTCCCGGTCCTTTGTTCTGGTAGAACAAGAAGAAGAGACGAACCAGTCCATCATCTGTCCCAGTAACGTCATTCCGGTGGCTCCCGTCACTCTTGCACAGATACCCCCTGGGAAGACTTTCGTCACGGAGAACGACATAATTAAAGTCCTTCAATGGGCATTCTTCGAAAGTGGCCGGACATGCCGGTCAGAAGAAAACGTGGAGTACTATCGTCTGTCACTATTGGTGGCAGTCCCTCCGTAAGGATGTCGTCTCCTTCATCTCCGCTTGTCCATCCTGTGCCCGGAACAAGACGCCCAAGCACTTGCCCTATGGCCGTCTCCTGCCTCTGCCGATTCCCTCCGTTCCATGGCAACACATTGCCATGGATTTAATCACAGAGTTGCCTTTGTCCTCCGGACATACGGTCATCTGGGTCGTGGTGGATCATTTCTCGAAGATGGCTCTTTTCGTCCCCATGGTCGGACTGCCCTCTGCCCAGGAGCTTGCCGATGCCTTCATCCAGCATATCTTCCGGCTGCTCTCTTACATATAGTGTCCGACAGGGGAACTCAGTTCACCTCCCGCTTCTGGAGGGCGCTCTGTGAACATCTGGGAGTGTCTCTGGACTTTTCCTTGGCCTACCATTCCTAGTCAAATGGCCAAGTGTAATGTGTCAACCAGGTCCTGACTTCCTTCCTTCGACACTACGTCAACGTCCATCATGACGACTGGTCCACGCTTCTTCCTTGGGCTGAGTTCTCCCATAATCATCATGTCAGTGAATCCTCCTCCAGCTCTCCCTTCTATGTTGTCTACGGTCTTCAGCCTTCCGTTCCATTACCGGTATCCTCGACTTCTGATGTTCCCGCTGCAGATGCCCTGTCCAAAGACTTCTCCAATATATGGAGAACTGTTAAAACCTCCCTTGAACGTGCTTGCGCCCAGATGAAAAAACATGCGGAGAAGAGACGCCTTGACCCTCCTCACTTCTCTCCTGGGGATTTGGTGTGGCTTTCCTCCAAATACATCCGGTTGAAGATTCCTTCTTACAGGTTGGGCCCACGGTACATCGGTCCTTTCAAGGTCGTCAAACGGATCAACGAGGTCTCATATAAACTGCAGCTCCCAGCCACGATGCAGATCCCGAACTCCTTCCAAGTCTCCTTGCTAAAGCCAGTCGTCCTTGGTCCCTTCTCCTCTGATAACGGTACTCCTCCTATTGCTGCCGACGATGTGTGCGCGGTAAGAGATATAGTGGCCATGAAGACCGTGCGGGGTAAGCAGTTCTTCCTTGTTGATCGGGACCGTAGCCCTCCCAAGGACCAGTCCTGAGAACCCCGGGAGAACGTTGGCGCTCCTCTCATACGCGACCTCTTGTCCCGATTGCGGGGAGGGGGGAGTGAGGGAGGGGGTACTGTCACGCTCCCCGGGTCCCGGCACCGTCTGTCACTTCCGCTCCGGTTCCCGGTCCTTCTGCCCGCGGCTGCCCCCCTCACTCTCCCTCTTCTGCGTCCTCCGTGCCTCCTGCCTGCCGGTCCCGGCGTCTCCCTGCGACCCAGGACACTCTGGTCCCCCTGCATCGCTTCCTGCTCTGGTCTCCGGCACACAAGCCTCGCGCATGCGCATTACAGAGCGCGCGTTCACAAACCTCTTCTTAAAGGGCCAGCGTCCCGGAAATAGGATATGGTCAATTACAGGTACAGGGTATATTAAGACTTCCTTTCCATGTGGGCAGTGCCTGATCAACGTGATCCCATAGCTAGGTGTTCAGGTCCGTGTGCCTTGTCTTCGTTTAACTCGGTCCTGCCGGCTGATTCCCCAGGAAGTCTCCCGGTGACTGTCTGCTGAGGATCCCGCCATCTCCCATCAGCCTGAACCCGTCACCGATCCCCGACTTCACCTGGTGAACATCAGTCTGCACATCTCGCTGGACCCGGACCCCGTCTGCTGTTCCTACCCGGCACCTGAATCCGGTTCCAGTCATCCGTCTTGCCTACGGTGCCCGTTGGACATTCCTGTGCAGATCCCTGAAGGACTCTTAACCCGTACCCCTAGTGTTCCAGCTACCGTGAATCTAGGCCTTCTGGTGGGGTGATAGGACAGTCTCTGTATAGGGGTTAGCTCCGGGTTGCCTCACTGGGGGAGTCCGGTGCACGTCCCAGTGAATCCACCTCCAGGACGTTACATATATAATGTACACACCCGCACATACTATATAAACACAGCCATATATACATATATACAGGAACATACACAGGCACATATACTACATATGAACATAGGCACATACCCACATTTGATATATGTATATATATATATATATATATATATATATATATATATACATATATACACATATATACACATATACACACACACATACACGTACTATATATACACATAGGCACATATACAGGATACAGGCACACACACAGGCACATAGACTATATATGAACATAGGCACATATTCTATTTATGCACTATATATACTATATAAACACATCATATATATATATATATATATATATATATATATATATATATATATATATATATATTCACACACATATACAATACATACACATGCACAATTATATACTGTACAAGCAACATAGGTATGCAAAAACAAACAGACAGATCCTGGAAGTACACTATACTCACTTCTCTGTTTCTTCATAAGTTTCTGATGACCAGTGGAGTTTGTTTTCTGCTGTGGATGTGGTGCTGTGCAGCCTCCATCTTCCTGCTGTCCCCTCAGCTCTGCCTCCTCTCCTGCAGGAGTCAGCTCCTCTTTGGCTGCGGCCTCCATCCTCTCCTCAGTGGTGAGTGCCGGCATTTTCTCCCCCGCGCTCTTAGCTGGGGGAGGGGCAGAGTGCACAGCAGAGCAGCAGGGGAGCTCTGCATAGTAATGGCCTCTCACTGGTTCCGGGGCTGATCGGCATTCAGCAGCTTTCCTGGTGGGTCATTAGTCAGAAGAGATTATGAGGGGGCATAAATGTGAAATCCATCCATTTCAATGTTATTCTAGCGTAAATAGTCTGACAAATCTTCCCCTATATTTTCCACATGACATGAGGAAGCCTAATCAGAGATTTTCTCCATTTTGGAGCGACCGTTCCTGTCAGAAGCAGCGTCTGCATCCACTGAGCAATGGCCATACTACAAGCTTAATGGTCACAGTGGGATTTGTGCCTATGGATGCTATAGTTTCCCAGTAGTTGGATATCACTACTCTGGTGGCCATGAACACGTGTGCAGGACTAGAAACTCATGGACAGATACCACAAATGTCCTGATACAGGGAGCCGGCGGCCATTTTGCTATTCACAATTGAAAAGTGCTCTGAGGTAAACAGTAAAATGGCGTCTTCCTGCACACACTGAGGTAAAAAAAACTTTTTTTTTCATGATAAAGAAAAAAAAATAGCTCTGTGTCTTGTGTAGCCATTGGTGATAGTAGGTAGCGACTAGTACAGTGATCCCTCACCTATGGGGACGTTTTGTTCTAGAGCCCCCCGTGATAGGGGAAAATGTGTGAAGTAGCCAAGTTTTATTTACTTATTATTTACCCATATTTTCAGATTATAAAAATGTGAGAGTAAAATGAGGGGTGCGTCTTATAAGGGGGGGTGGAGAATGGTGACAGGAAGCAGGGGCGATGCTGCGGGCAGGGAGGTAGGGGCCATCTTGTAAATGTCGGCGGTGAGGGCTTCAAATAATGGTGCCCTGAGTCGGCGCATGTGCGGATTGAGCTCTCTGCGCATGTGGCGCCTCCGGCCGATTGATCTCCCAGCAGCGAATTTAACCTCTTCACGACATAATCATGGATCATGTGAGGTTGATCCCCACGGGCTGCCGTGGGCAGTCCGCAGCGATCCACGCACATGTCAGCCGATTTCAACAGCTGACATGTGTGCCGGTCAGGCGCGAGTGGAATTGAGTTCCACCCGCGGCTATTAACCCCTTACATCTCGCTGCCAAAATCTGACAGCGAGATGTATCCGCGCGCATTGTAAGTATAACTTACCCACCCCCATTGGAACTCACGTGGCGTGATCACGTGACTTCCACTGGCTGCCATGCTGTGATCTGGAGAAATGGAACAGTGATCAGACTGCTGATCGACTTAGGTCCTAAGAGACCTAGTGAAATAAAAATAAAGTAAAAAAGAAGTTTAAAAAAAAAATAAAAAACCCCTAAAAGTTCTAATCACCCCCCATTCGGCCCATTGAAAATTAACCCCTTCAGCCCCCGGGCACTTTCCGTTTTTGCGTTTTTGTATTTTGCTCCCCTTCTTCCGAGAGCCGTAACGTTTTTTTTTTTCCGGCAATCTTGGCCTATGAGGGCTTGTTTTTTGCGGGACAAGTTGTACTTTTAAATGAAACCATAAGTTTTACCATATATTGTAATGGAAAACAGCAAAAAAATTCCAAGTGTGAAAAAACTGCAAAAAAAGTGTGATGGCACAATAATTTTTGGGATATTTTATTCACGGTGTTCACGATATGGTAAAACTGATGTGTGGGTATGATGCCTGAGGTCGGTGCGAGCTTGTAGACACCAAACATGTATAGGTGTACTTGTATCTAAGGGGTTAAAAAAAAATCACAAGTTTGTCCAATAAAAGTGGCACACGTTTTACGCCATTTTCTGAAACCCGTAGCGTTCTCATTTTTTGAGATCTATGGCTCATTGACGGCTTATTTTTTGTGTCTCGAGCTTATGTTTTTAATGGTACCATTTTTGCGCAGATGCTACGTTTTGATCGCCTGTTATTGCATTTTGCGCAAAACTTGCGGCGACCAAAAAACGTAATTTTGGCGTTTGGAATCTTTTTGCCGCTACGCCGTTTACTGATCAGATTAATTGATTTTATATTTTGATAGATTGGGCAATTCTGAACGCAGCGATACCAAATATGTGTATATTTTTTATTTTTTTAACCCTTTAATTTTCAATGGGGCGAAAGGGGGGTGATATGAACTTTTAGGGGTTTTTTTTACTTTTTTTTTTTTTATTTTACTAGTCCCCCTATGGGGCTATAGCGATCAGCAATCCAATCGCTCTGCACTATCTGCAGATCTCTGCTATAGATCTGAGAACTGCAGATATGCTGCTTTACTTTCAATGCCGGCTGTATTCCGGCATTGAGAGGAAGTGAGTCATGTTAGCTACAGGCGTCATCACATGTCCCTGTGCTACCATGGAAACCACCGAAAGTCACGTGATCGCGCACGTGACTTCCGGTGGGGGCGGCGGTAAGTAAAAATCATGGCCGCGCGCATATACATCTCACTGCCAGACTTTGGCAGTGAGATGTAAGGGGTTAAATGTTCCGGGTGGAATGCGATTCCACTCGGAACATATAGGCACACATGTCAGCTGTTAAAAACAGCTGATATGTGCGCGGATCGCCGCATCCTGCCGTCGGCAGGGGGCGGGGCTTAACCTCACACGCTCCATGACGGATATATCCGTCAAAGGTCAAGAAGGGGGTTAAAGGTTTAAAAAAAAATTCACACATATTTGGTTTTGCCGCGTTCAGAAACGCCCGATCTATCAAAATATAAAATCAATGAATCCGATTAGTAAATGGTGTAGCGTCAAAAAAATTCCAAATGCCAAAATTACATTTTTTTTGGTTGCCGCAAATTTTGCGCAAAATGCAATAACAGGCAATCAAAGTAGCATCTGCGAAAAATGGTACCAGTAAAAACGTCAGCTTGAGACACAAAAAATAAGCCATCATTTTCATATATCCCGCAAAATGAGAATGCTACGGGTTTCGGAAAATGGCGCTAAAAGTGCGCCCCTTTTTTTTGGACAAACTTGTGAATTTTTTTTAACCCCTTAGATAAAAGTAAAGCTATACTTGTTTGGTGTCTACAAACTCGTACTGACCTGAGACATCACACCCACACATCAGTTTTATCCTATAGTGAACATGATGAATAAAATATCCCAAAAACGTTTGTGTAATCACACTTTTTTTGAAGTTTTTCCACACTTAAATTTTTTTTCCTGTTTTCCAGTACACTATATGTTAAAACTCATGGTTTCATTTAAAGATGCAGGGAATAATGGAAATTTTTTTTATTATATTTTTTTAATATTTTTTAAAAAAAGAATTTTTTACCCCCCAAAAAGTTCTTTTTTATGAGAACATTACCATTGGAAATTAGTGGGGTCCCTATATTGATTATATTTATATCTATTACTTTTTCAATCAACAGTGTTTTTTAGTCACCCTCTATATCGTCAATATGGTAATAAATATGTATTTTACCAAATGAGGGCAAGACACACATATATTGTTAATTATCGATGTACAATCACATTTTATTCCTACTATGTAATATAGTTATTTATGGACCCAGATATATAATTGTGTTTTTCTCTATCATGAATGCATAAGATCAGTACCCTGTATAGGAGAATTCTTCTAATTAACTAATTGTTTCAATGACCCCGCCCCGATGGGCATTTAATCTGATTTAGGAAAAAAGTTTTTTTTTTTTCTTCTTTTTTCCGGTTTGCGTATTTAAGATCTGAATTTTCTGCATTTTACTGCTACCTGAGGAAGGGGGAGGTTGTACCCCCGAAACGCATAGTGGCATGTAAATATCCAATAAATCTATATTCCAATAACCTCATCACTACCTTCTCTGAGCAGCGCAGCGATAGTGATTTTTTTCCATTATTCCCTGCATCTGTATCTTCCTTTGGGAGCTCACGGGGCTGCTGCAGTCAGAACCAGGATTGTGTTATCCATCTGAAGTTAACACCAGGGGCTGGTGAATCACCGCATCCGTGATCACGGGACTGTCCGACCCGGAGGAGGAGCTGCTAACAGACGCCGGTCCGGTGGCTATACACTGCATGTGGAAACCCCGATCATGTGAGCAGAGTCTTGCGGGGCCCTAGAGGACGGGATCCCTGCTGACAAGGAGCGGTAAACCTGCAATTCCCCCTCCAGTACTACTAAGGCTATGTGCGCACGTGTGCGCTCTGCACCGCACCGAAAATGTGCGCTTCAGAGCGCAGCTGAAAAGCTGCGTTCTGAAGCGCATGGTGCCGGCAGATTCGTGCGCTCTGCATGCTGCCTCTCCCTATAGACAGCATACAGAACGCACAAAAGAAGTGACATGTCACTTCTTAGAACGCAGCGATTCGGCAAGCAGCCGAATCGCTGCGTTCTAACATGCCACGTGCGCACGGCTCCTGCACAATCTCCATAGATTGTGCAGGGGACGCAGGACGCATGCAGTTACGCTGCGGTTCAGAACGCAGCGTAACTGCATGTAATACACACACGTGCGCACATACCCTAAGGCTATGTGCCCACGCTGCGGATTTACCGCGGATTTGCCGCGGATTTACCGCGGATTTTCCGAAAATCTGCAGCAGCGGCACTTCCAAGCCATTTCAATGGCATTTTGGAAATGCTGTGTCCATGCTGCGGATTTTTCCGTGGCGGATTTTGATCCGGAAAAATCTGCAGCATGTCAATTATTGTTGCGGATTTTGGGTATAGAATGGGGAAAAAAAAAAAATCTGCATCAAAATCCGCGGCAAATTCGCGGTAAATCTGCGGTAAATCCGCGGCAAATCCGCGGCAAAAATAAGGTGCGGATTTGCCGCGAAAGTCACGGATTTTCATGCAGAAAAATCCGCAGGTACATTCTACCGTGGACACATAGCCTTACAGTGTTGTACCTGCCGTACAACACTATCAGGTGAGTGTGCACCTCACACGGCACATAATTCTGTGCTTTAAGATCCCACACAGGAGCGCCCTCTTTTTTTATTCATGGTTTCATTTAAAAGTACAGTGCGTCCGACAAAAAACAAACCCTTATATTGCAAGATTGACTTAAAAATAAAAAGGTTACGGCTCTCGGAAGACGGGGAACAAAAAACAAAACGGAAAAATCGCTTGGGGGTGAAGGGGTTAAGAAAAATGGCGCCCGGAGGTGGCACATGCGCAAATAAGATCTCGGTTCGTCATTGAGCCGATAGCTCAATCTGCCACGAAGCAACTCCGGGTGACATATCTTTGAAGCCCACACCGCTGACAGTTTCTGGATGTTCCTACCTCGCAGCAAGCTTCTAGGACACCCGCCGCAGCATCGCCCTGCTCAACCACCACCCTGGCCTATGACCCAGCTCCACCACCGCTGACGCTCCCCTCCCCAGTAAGACATCACCTGATTATAAGACGGACCCCATGTTTTTTTTTTTTACTCTAAATTTGGGGTGCGTCTTATAATCCAATGCATCTTATAAACTGAAAAATACCCGCGATACAGAGAAGCCAAATTAAGTGAGCGGCGATCTAGCGGGGTACGACTGTATACACAGGGAGAGTTCCCCTCTGGCTACAAGACCTTGTGTACAAAGGAAGGTCCTGGCCACTGTGTCTGCAGGTGCCATACAGGAAGAGGAGGCCGGGAGTCCAAAAGATGGTGGATGAGTAAGGCTCTGTGTGCTTTATATTTAGGCCTACCAGGATGTTTAGGCACAGGATATATACAGTGCCTACAAGTAGTATTCAACCCCCTGCAGAATTAGCAGGTTTACACATTTGGAATTAACTTGGCATTGTGACATTTGGACTGTAGATCAGCCTGGAAGTGTGAAATGCACTGCAGCAAAAAAGAATGTTATTTCTTTTTTTATTTTTTTTTTAAATTGTGAAAAGTTTATTCAGATGGTCATTTATTATTCAACCCCTCAAACCACAAGAATTCTGTTTGGTTCCCCTAAAGTATTAAGAAGTATTTCAGGCATAAAGAACAATGAGCTTCACATGTTTGGATTAATTATCTCTTTTTCCAGCCTTTTCTGACTAATTAAGACCCTCCCCAAACTTGTGAACAGCACTCATACTTGGTCAACATGGGAAAGACAAAGGAGCATTCCAAGGCCATCAGAGACAAGATCGTGGAGGGTCACAAGGCTGGCAAGGGGTACAAAACCCTTTCCAAGGAGTTGGGCCTACCTGTCTCCACTGTTGGGAGCATCATCCAGAAGTGGAAGGCTTATGGAACTACTGTTAGCCTTCCATGGCCTGGACAGCTTTTGAAAGTTTCCACCCGTGCCGAGGCCAGGCTTGTCCGAAGAGTCAAGGCTAACCCAAGGACAACAAGGAAGGAGCTCCGGGAAGATCTCATGGCAGTGGGGGACATTGGTTTCAGTCAATACCATAAGTAACGTACTCCACCGCAATGGTCTCCGTTCCAGACGAGCTCGTAAGGTACCTTTACTTTCAAAGCGTCATGTCAAGGCTCGTCTACAGTTTGCTCATGATCACTTGGAGGACTCTGAGACAGACTGGTTCAAGGTTCTCTGGTCTGATGAGACCAAGATCGAGATCTTTGGTGCCAACCACACACGTGACGTTTGGAGACTGGATGGCACTGCATACGACCCCAAGAATACCATCCCTACAGTCAAGCATGGTGGTGGCAGCATCATGCTGTGGGGCTGTTTCTCAGCCAAGGGGCCTGGCCATCTGGTCCGCATCCATGGGAAGATGGATAGCACGGCCTACCTGGAGATTTTGGCCAAGAACCTCCGCTCCTCCATCAAGGATCTTAAGATGGGTCGTCATTTCATCTTCCAACAAGACAACGACCTAAAGCACACAGCCAAGAAAACCAAGGCCTGGTTCAAGAGGGAAAAAATCAAGGTGTTGCAGTGGCCTAGTCAGTCTCCTGACCTTAACCCAATTGAAAACTTTTGGAAGGAGCTCAAGATTGAAGTCCACATGAGACACCCAAAGAACCTAGATAACTTGGAGAAGATCTGCATGGAGGAGTGGGCCGAGAACTCCAGAGACCTGTGCCGGCCTGATCAGGTCTTATAAAAGACGATTATTAGCTGTAATTGCAAACAAGGGTTATTCCACAAAATATTAAACCTAGGGGTTGAATAATAATTGACCCACACTTTTATGTTGAAAATTTATTAAAATTTAACTGAGCAACATAACTTGTTGGTTTGTAAGATTTATGCATCTGTTAATAAATCCTGCTCTTGTTTGAAGTTTGCAGGCTCTAACTTATTTGCATCTTATCAAACCTGCTAAATCTGCAGGGGGTTGAATACTTCTTGTAGGACTGTACCTACAGTGCCTTGCGAAAGTATTTGGCCCCCTTACATTTTTCAACCTTTTCCCACATTTCAGACTTCAAACATAAAGATAAAAATGTTAATGTTCTGGTGAAGAATCAACAACAAGTGGACACAATTGTGAAGTTGAACAAAATTTATTGCTTATTTTAAACTTTTTAAAAAAATAAATAACTGAAAATTGTGGCGTGCAATATTATTCATCCCCTTTAAGTTACTACTTTGCAGCGCCCCCTTTTGCTGCGATTACAGCACAAGTCTCTTTGGGTATGTGTCTATCAGTTTTGCACATGGAGAGGCTGAAATTTTGGCCCGTTCTTCCTTTGTAAACAGCTGGAGCTGAGTGAGGTTGGATGGAGGCGTTTGTGAACAGCAGTTTTCAGCTCTTTCCACAGATTCTCGATTGGATTCAGGTCTGGACTGTGACTTGGCCATTCTAACACCTGGATACGTTTATTTGTGAACCATTCCATTGTAGATTGTGCTTTATGTTTGGGATCATTGTCTTGTTGGAAGACAAATCTCCGTCCCAGTCTCAGGTCTTTTGCAGACTCCAACAGATTTTCTTCAAGAATGGTCCTGTATTTGGCTCCATCCATCTTCCCATCAATTGTAGCGATCTTCCCTGTCCCTGCTGAAGAAAAGAAGGCCCAAACCATGATGCTGCCCCCACCATGTTTGACAGTGGGGATGGTGTGTTCAGGGTGATGAGCTGTGTTGCTTTTACGCCAAACATATCGTTTGGCATTGTGCCCAAAAAGTTTGATTTTGGTTTCATCTGACCGGAGCACCTTCCTCCACATGTTTGGTGTCTCCCAGGTGGCTTGTGGCAAACTTTAAACAACACTTTTTATGGATATCTTTGAGAAATGGCTTTCTTCTTGCCACTCTTCCATAAAGGCCAGATTTGTGTATTGCATGACTGTTGTCCTATGGACAGACTCTCCCACCTCAGCTGTAGATCTCTGCAGTTCATCCAGAGGGATCATGGGCCTCTTGGCTGCATCTCTGATCAGTCTTCTCCTTGTTTGAGATGGCAGTTTGGATGGACGGCCGGGTCTTGCTAGATTTGCAGTGGTATGATACTCCTTCCATTTCAATATGATCGCTTGCACAGCGTTCCTTTGGATGTTTCAAGTTTTAGAAATCTTTTTGTAACCAAATCCGGCTTTAAACGTCTCCACAACAGTATCACGGACCTGCCTGTTGTGTTCCTTGGTCTTCATGATGCTCTCTGTGCTTTAAACAGAACACTGAGACTATCACAGAGCAGGGGCATTTATACGGAGACTTGATTACACACAGGGGATTATATTTATCATCATCAGTCATTTAGGACAACATTGGATCATTCAGAGATCCTCAATGATCTTCTGGAGGGAGTTTGCTGCCCTGAAAGTAAAGGGGATGAATAATATTGCACGCCCCAATTTTTAGTTTAGTATTTTCTACAAAAGTTTAAAATAACCAATAAATTTCATTCAACTTCACAAGTGTGTTCCACTTGTTGTTGATTCTTCACCAGAACATTAACAGTTTTATCTTTTAGTTTGAAGCCTGAAATGTGGGAAAAGGTTGAAAAATTCAAGGGGGCTGAATACTTTCACAAGGCACTGTATCTGACATAGGGACCCATTATAAAAATTATATACACATGCCGACATATTAGCTAGATGGAGGCTGAAGGACAGTCTTTCTCCGCCTGGTTAAAGGGGACCTATAGAAACGTGAGACTATACGGTACCTGTGAGCTTTTCTTGGCATAAAATTGCATAATATGAGGGCTTTCCTAAAAATTCTGAGACCAGAGAACAAGTCCAGTAGATGCAAAAGATAGAAAAAAGCCATCATGAAGCTTATTCAATGAGGTTCGGGGGCAGATGTAAGATGGCGCTCGCTAATTCACCACACGTATACCCCATAGCATCGGAGACACTTATTCAGTAAGTGCTTTGTCATTTTATACACCATGATTCTAATTTTATTTTTTATCATTTGTATATTTATCATAATTTTACTAATATATGTGTACCATTAATGATTAAGATAAACACAGAACTAAAGAGAATTTTTTTATTTTGTGCAAAATTCCGAGGTTTTTTTTAATGAATTTGTTGCAAAAAAAGGTCATAATAAAAAAAAAAAAGAAAATTCACTAAAAAATTGCAGAATGATGACTCGGGCTCCAAGTTTCCACTTGTTGTTCTACCAGTCATTTCTTGAGGATTTTTTTGAGGACACCACCACCTAGTGTCAAAATCTGTAAGAACAGTTGCTTGAAAACTAAAAAAAAAAATGACCACAATGGCCCCCAAGCATTTAGGGTATGCGCACACAGTGCTTTGGTGTTTGTTTTTTTTTTTAAAAATCTGCATCAAAATCTGCATGCCTATTTTGAAACCAGCAAAGTCTACGACATTTCTGAAGTGTTGAGCGAATGTTGCTTTTTTTTTCCCTTGCAGATTTTGGTGCTGAAAAAATCTGCAGTGTGTCATTTGTTGGCCATTTTTTAGCCCTTCCATCCATTGACGTTACAAAAAAAAAAATTAAAAAAATGCATCAAAACCACATCCAAACCTCATGCGTTTTTTGGTGTGTTTTTCAGCCAGAAGATGCTGATTTGATGCAAAAAAAATTGGCACCAAATCTGCAGCGTGTGCACATACCCTAAGACTGGCCTTTCCTCCTCCTGTTTTTATGAGACTGTGCAGAAATACGCACCAGAAAATGCATCCGGTTTTCGTCCGGTTTTGGTGCGTTTTTTCTGTGCGTTTTTTAGTGAAATCAATGGCTGGAAGGGCAAAAAAACGAACCTACAGTTGACATGCTGCAGATCACTTCAGTTTTGCGCAAAAAATAAAAAAAATTGCTTTATTTTTGGGTTTAATGTACTTTATCTGATAGGCCTTGCTATACCTTCTTGGGATCATTGGTTGGCCAATTTCGGGATTGTCTAGTTCTGAACCTTATACATTGACCAGGTAATGTGTAAGCTTTGATCTAGATTAAGTGTGTACGTAGTAATGGATCTAACTTTGAGTTTAATTATCTTAAATTATAAAAGGTCAGATTGGCAGCACACTGGCTCAGTGGTTAGCACTGTTGATTTGCAGCACTGAGGTCCTGGGTTCAAACCCCACCAAGGACATCTGCAAGGAGTTTGTATGTCCTTCCTGTGCTTGTGTGGGTTTCCTGCCAAAGCCATACTGATACATTGTGAGCTCCAATGGGGATAGTGATGATCATGTCCGTAAAGCGCTATGGAATTAATGATGCCATGTAAGGAAGGCTAAGTTCACACAGGGCATCTTTTGGTGTGTTTTTGACATCACAAAGATGCACCAAAATGCATGCATTTCCTTCCTCCAGCAAAGTCTATGAGACTTCCATTTTGCTCTCCACAATGGGCATCTTTTGTTAACTGCATCTTGGCTGCGGTTTAGAAGATGCACCCAAGCTGCTGCATCTCAATTATTTTTGCGTTTTTGCAGCGTTTTGGAGCCCTTCCAGTCAATAGATTTGACTTAAAAATGCATTGGGCAAAACGCGGTGCGTTTTTGGTGCATTTTTGATGCACCCAAGATGCAGTGAAGATGCAATGTGTGAATATAGCCTAAAGAAATTAGGGTGGTGATGTTGTAGTTTTACTATCATTTTTGGCATGCAGGCATTTGCCATAATAGCTCCTGATCACAGAGAAGGGCCTAATATTTGCTTCTAGATAGGTTCTTACCAATTACACATAGGGTGGTGCTGATTAGGTCTGGATCCCCATTTTCAGGGCTTTTTAGTGGCCTCATGGTCTTCTCATGTCACTCTTTTCTACCGTAAGAAGACTTCTTTCAGTGCTGTCCACAACTATACTCATTCATATCTCTTGGGTGCGTTGGCCTGTAGATCCTTGTCTGGCCCTTTGTACCCACTGGTAGCATATTTACCACTTACGATTTCCTTTCTGACATGAATTTCCTCTTCACACTCAGGCATCAGCTTCCAGACTGCCTCTGTTGTAGCTACTCCTCGCTTCTTGTGAGTGGCTAATCTTTGGCTTCTGGTGCCACGAATAACCCTCTTTCTTTTCCTCTTGTGTGCCAATCCTTCTATATCTCTTTGTAATGGCGGTGGACTGACTGAAACTCAGACATAGTGTTTTTCATGCTGTTTAATGGTCCTTTTTAAAGCCCTTAGGCTATGTGCGCACTTTGCATTTTTACCTGTGTTTCCGCAGCCTTTTGAACTGCAGCGTTTTAATGTCAAAAGGCATGCGTTTTGATTTTCAAGCAAAGTCTATGGGAAATAAGGATTTCTTGTGCACACTTTGCTGTTAAAAACGCAGCGTTTAATTTGCATATTTTTAGGCAAAAACTCAGCGTTTAAAGAAGCAGCATGTCAATTGTTTTTGCCATTTGAGCAGCGTTTTGCTAACATTGAAGTCAATGAGAATTTGCAAAATGCAATCAACATCAAAATTCTAGCGTTTTACATGCTCTTTTGATGCAGAAAACATGCGTTTTGGACCAATTTTTGGCAAAATATTAATGGCATGATATGTCCCTTTACACACACATAGTCCGACAAAGTGCGCACATAGCCAAAGAGTGAAGGCTACTCCCGCCTACTTTCTAGCTATAACGCAGACTGTTGTGTCTTTCAGCACTGCTTCTCATTTGGTCAGATTGCTTCCCTTTGACCCAAGCCCAATGGCAATAATTTGGTGTATTAACTCTTTAAAGGGAATGTTCAGATTTTTGTTATGAAATCTGAAGACAGCAAAAAATAGGGTCTAAAACAGAGATTTCAGCAGTGTTAGGGGTACTTCTCACATAACGAGATCGCTAGCGAGATCGCTGCTGAGTCACGTTTTTTGTGACGCACCAGTGACCTCATTAGCGATCTCGCTGTGTGTGACACTGATCAGCGATCTGGCCCCTGCTGTGAGATCGCTGCTCGTTACACACAGTGCTGGTTCATTTTTTGAATGTTGCTCCAGGGATGGGATTCAAATTTTTAACAACAGGTTATCTGTAAACCCCGCCCATTTGAAAACCACACCCATTCTGTAGCCACACTCATTTTGTTAGCCGCACCCATTTTCACGCACTTTCCTCAACCAAAAAATACAAGTAATTTAATGTATAATCTCTTTCCCCTTCTTCCCCTCCTATACCATCACTCTCCTGTCCAGCACCAGTTGTTCCAGTCACTGTCACTCTTATTGTATTAAACGTTTTTTCTACAGTTTTTAAAAATTATTACTAAGAGAGCCCTGCTGAAATTGGAACGGACGATCTTCCCCATACAGATCCCATCCCATGTGGTCTCTTGCCCCCTGCAGATCCCATCCCATGTGGTCTCTCCCTCCCCTGCAGATCCCATCCCATTATGGCCTCTTTCCCCTGCAGATCCCACCCCATTATGGCCCCTTTCCCCCTGCAGATCCCATCCCATTATGGCCCCTTTCCCCCTGCAGATCCCATCCCATTATGGCCCTTTTCCCCCTGCAGATCTCATCCCATTATGGCCCCTTTCCCCCTGCAGATCTCATCCCATTATGGCCCCTTTCCCCCTGCAGATCTCATCCCATTATGGCCCCTTTCCCCCTGCAGATCCCATCCCATTATGGCCCCTTTCTCCATGCAGATCCCATCCCATTATGGCCCCTTTCCCCTGTAGATCCCATCACATTATGGCCTCTTTCCCCTGCAGATCCCATCCCATTATGGCCCCTTTTCCCCTGCAAATCCCATCCCATTATGGCCCCTTTCCCCCTGCAGATCCCATCCCATTATGGCCCCTTTCTCCATGCAAATACTATCCTTTTATGGCCTCCTCTCCCCATATAGCCACATATAGCTCCCCTCTTATGTGGCCTCCTTTCCCCATATAGCCACATATAGCTCCCCTCTTATGTGGCCCCCTCTCCCATTATAGCCACATATAGCTCCCCTCTTATGTGGCCCCTCTCCCCATATAGCCACATATAGCTCCCCTCTTATGCGGCCCCTCTCCCCATACAGCCACTTATAGCTCCCCTCTTATGCGGCCCCTCTCCCCATATAGCCACATATAGCTCCCCTCTTATATGGCCCCTCTCCCCATATAGCCACATATAGCTCCCCTCCCCTCTTATGCGGCCCCTCTCCCCATATAGCGCTCCCCTCTTCCCATTATAGCGCTCCCCTCTTATGCGGCCCCTCTCCCCATATAGCGCTCTCCTCTTATGCGGCCCCTCTCCCCATATAGCGCTCCCCTCTTTCCATATAGCGCTCCCCTCTTATGCGGCCCCTCTCCCTGCATCTTCGGCTGACTGAGCGCTTACCTGCAGTGGCGGCCTCTCCTGTGTCTCCCGTCCTCCTCCGCGGCTCTCTGGACGCTGACAGACGGCAGCAGGAGGAGCTCCCTCCTCACACTGCCGTGACCTCTGTGCAGCGTCAGCTCGTCGCTGCACGCTAGGTCAGGGAGCCGACAGGCTCCACTGAACCAGGAAGTGCGGCGCGGAGGTACGGGCATTAATTTGTGCTAGTGTCTTAAAGAGACACTAACACAAGTGAATACAGGGAACCGGATCGCCTGAGCTGTTTCTTGCCGGTTCTGGGAACCGGCTGCTATTTTAACAACCGGTTCTCCAGAAACGGACAGAACCGGCTGAATCCTACCCCTGCGTTGCTCTACCGCTGTGAAGCACACATCGCTGTGTTTGACAGCGAGAGAGCAACGATCTGAATGTGCAGGGAGCCGGCGTCTGGCAGTCTGCGGTAAGCTGTAACCAAGGTAAATATCGGGTAACCAAGCGAAGCCCTTTGCTTGGTTACCCGATATTTACCTTGGTTACTAGCATCCGCCGCTCTCACACTGTCAGTGCTGGCTCCCTGCACAAATTAGCCGGAGTACACATCGGGCAAATAAGCAAAGCGGTTTGCTTATTAACCTGATGTGTACTCTGCTTACGAGTGCATGGAGCCAGTGCTAAGCGGTGTGCGCTGGTAACCAAGGTAAATATCAGGTAACCAAGTGCTTGGTTACCCGATATTTACCTTAGTTACCAAGCGCAGCATCGCTTCCACGCGTCGCTGGGGGCTGGTCACTGGTCGCTGGTGAGATCTGCCTGATTGACAGCTCACCAGCGACCATGTAGCGACGCACCAGCGATCCTGACCAGGTCAGATCGCTAGTGGGATCGCTGGAGCGTCGCTAAAGTGTGACGGTACCCTTACTTGACTCTGTGCTGTTGGTTACTTACAATGAAGGCTTTATCACAAGGAGATAATCACTGATTAGACTAAAGCACTTGTTAAGGCTATGTGCGCACGCTGCGTTTTTTGACACTGCGTTTTTGTGCGTTTTTTGCCACAAAAAACGCATAAACGCACCCGCGTCAAAAAAAGTGGCAAAAACCGCATGCGTTTTTACCGCGTTTTGGTGCGTTTTTCCTGCGTTTTGCTGCGTTTTTACTCACTGCGTTTTTATTCGTTTTTTTATCAGTGAACAATGCCATTAAAGATTGTTGAAAAGAAAAAAAAGGTCTGATGTCATTTCCTTCTTCAGTATGTTCTTCATTCTCCACTAGTGTATGTAGGGGAGCAGACAGCTGCAGAACTACAAGGCTCAGCATGCTCCATCCAGGACTGTATGCTGGAGGGAGAGGCAGGGGGAGCAGAACTACAAGGCTCAGCATCCTCCATCCAGGACTGTATGCAGGAGTTTTTTGCCCCCAAAAAATGACATGGGCTTCGCCATATTTTTGTATGCTAGTTAGGTACAGCAGGCAGGTACAGACTGCCCCCAACCCCCAGCTGCCTATTTGTACCTGGCTGGGAACCAAAAATATAGGGAAGCCCTTTTTTTTAACTATTTCATGAATTTCATGAAATAATTAAAAAAAAATGACGTAGGCTTTGCCCAATTTTTGAGTCCAGCCAGGTACAACTAGGCAGCTGGGGATTGGAATCTGCAGTGCACGGTGCCCAAGCTTTCTGGGCACCCCCTCTGCGAATTGCAGTCTGCAGCCACCCCAGAAAATGGCACTTTCATAGAAGCGTCATCTTCTGGAGCTGTATCCAACTCTTCCAGCTGCCCTGATGCTGGGTGTCTCGCTGTGTAATAATGGGGTTAGGGCTAGCTGTGTATTATCAGCTGGCCCTAAGCCCGAAATTCATGATGTCACGCCAATATTAGACATGGCCACCATGTATTTCTAGTAAAGATAAAAAAAAACACAACACACAGAAAAATGTTTGTATTAGAAATAAAACACAACACAATTAGTGACTCCATCTTTATTGAACTAAAGAATCCTGGGTCAAGGGTCCCACGCTGTCCAATCCAGATCCAATCTCATCTGATTGGTTTGCTGGAAGGCAAAGCGATCAGATGATGTCAGGTTCAAGGACGTGAATCACATGACACATCAGCTGATTGTATAAAAGCCGTTTATACAATTAGCTGATGCATAAGTGCAAAAAAACCCAACTACTCACTTCTGTGCAGACTCCCGTCCGATCACTGCAGGACCCGGCGGTAATCAGCTGATGAAGTCACCTGACCGCATCAGCTGATCACCACTGGACTTATATAATCAGCTGATGCCGTCAGGTACCGCATCAGCTGATCACCGGCAGGTCCTGCAGCCATCGGACGTGTCCTGGGAGTTTGCAGACAGGTGAGTATGAGATTTTTTTTTTTTCTACTGTTCACTTTTGATTTTGCAGCTGCTTCCACCTCCCGTCCGGACATGGCGCCGCATGGGAGGTGGAAGCAGTGGTGGCGGTAACTGGAGGATTCACGCTTCTGTGTTTACCAACACAAGGAATCCTCTTCCTGTACACGTCACTGTACTACCCACCCTTTGCGTTTATAGCTGCGTTTTTAGTCATAAAAACACACTAAAATGCAGCTATATTTGCAATTTGCGTTTTTCATTGCGTTTTTGAACATCTCATTGAACTCAATGGGTGGAAAATGCAGTGAAAAATGCAAAAATAATTGACATGCTGCGTTTTTGTGGGCACCACAAAAACGCAGCTAAAAAAACCCGCTGTGTACAGACATCAAAAATGAAAACTTAGACTTTGCTGGTGAAGCAAAGTCATTCAGTTTTCTGAACAAAAACGCACCCGAAAAACGTGCAAACACGCCGCAAAAAACGCACTGTGCGCACATAGCCTAAACCTACCATTCCCTCTCCTGTGATAAGCAGCTCACTGTCAATAGACAATGTATACAGAGAGCTGTGGTGTGGGCGAGATTAGCTCACTGAGCTCTGCTACATCTAAACACTGTCAAAACCGCTGCACCCAGTAAACTGAGTGATACAATTCATTTGGAAACATTTAATTTAGAATTTTATACAATGCACATGAAGCTACATAGATAAATGTGCCATATAAAAGATCATTTCTTGAACTGCAGGTACATCATAAAGAAAAGCAAAAATGTTTTGCATGATAATCACTTCCATAGTTTGCAAATGTCAATTAAATGTATCAGTAATTGGCTGCACATTGACAAGACAATCTCTTTTATTTATATATATATATATATATATATATGTATGTATGTAGACTGAAAATCAGTGGTGGTCCGAGACTATGGACGGACTGATATTATATATTTTTGATTGTCAATGGTTGATTCAATAAGACTATTTTTAACCGTAAAGTGATCCTGACAGCTGATGCATGCTGCTCAATCCATAGGCGGCATGTTTCAGGCACTGGATATGCGAATGTAGGCAGAAACCTGTCACTTCAGGTCAGCGGGAGGGGAGAGGCCGCGGGGAACGAGTCCGCGCTGTAGAGTAGTCAGACATTTGGAGTATGGTTATTCTCTGGAAACGATGCAGCGTTTCGGAGTCACACAACTGCCTGAGTTGATAAAGCCAGAGCCTGATACATGATGTCAGCGGGAGGGGAGAAGCTGCCGACAAACAAGTCTCCGCTGTAGGGTAGTTGGACTTTTAGAGTATGGTTTTCTCTGGAACGATGCAGCTTTTCAGAGTCGCATACCTCGCTGATACAGCCAGTGCCCGATACATGATTCCCGTGAACTGGGCAGCGTGTAAAAAAGTTTATTTTAACTTAAAAATAGCAGAAATTTTAAACAGGTCTGAACTTCATTTCAGTTATTTTATAGGAATAGTGCTGCCCATTTCCACTTTCCCAATTCACTCCATCGGCGTAGCTGGTGTGCTTCCCTCTGAGATACTGTGCATTCAGATTGGAATTATGGCATCCTCCGTACCACCAAGCGCCTTTAAACTGTAATGCACAACTTTCTGGATAATCATCATTGTCTCTGTCTTTGGTTGAGAAGGGGCGGTTATTGTGATAAGTGAGAGAGTCGCCTGTATAGAACATAGAAAAAGAGTATAAACTAAGTCACTTCCATTATACTTAGGTACTTGACTCGCGCTCAACTACCCGTTACAAGTACTGAGCACCCGAGCACGGTATGTGCTCGCTCATCACTAGTTACGAGTACCGAGCATGGTAGTGCCCATTCATCACTAGTTACGAGTACCGAGCACCCAAGCCTGGTAGTGCCCGCTCATCACTAGTTAGGAGTACTGAGCACCCGAGCATGGTAGTGCCCGCTCATCACTAGTTACCAGTACAGAGCACCCGAGCATGATAGTGACCACTCATCACTAGTTACGAGTACAGAGCACCCGAGCATGATAGTGACCACTCATCACTAGTTACGAGTACTGAGCACCCGAGCATGATAGTGACCACTCATCACTAGTTACGAGTACTGAGCACCCGAGCATGGTAGTGACCACTCATCACTAGTTACCAGTACTGAGCACCTGAGCATGGTAGTGCCCGCTCATCACTAGTTACGAGTACTGAGCACCCGAGCATGATAGTGACCACTCATCACTAGTTACGAGTACTGAGCACCCGAGCATGGTAGTGCACGCTCATCACTAGTTTCGAGTACTGAGCACCCGAGCATGGTAGTGCTCGCTCATTACTAGTTATGAGTATCGGGCATGGTAGTACTCGCTCGTCACTAATGACAACTTATTAAGGGTATGTGCGCATGTCTGCATTCTATTCCGCAGCCTTTAAGGCTAGTTTCACACTTGCGTTGGACGGGATCCGTAGCATTGCGTTGTGTGACGCATGCAACGGATGCAATGCATATAGTGGCACAACGCATGCTACAGATCGTACAAAATAACGCAATCCGTTGTAGTTTTTTTTCCGTGACTTTACACATCTGAGCATGCGCAGTTGTGTAAAGACAGCTGCGTTAACGGAATCCGCCACCATAGGCGTCCATTATAAAAACAACAGACGCCTAATGGATTCCTGCAGGTTGCGTTTTTTTGACACTCCGCCAAGCGCAGAAAAACGCTACATGCAGCGTTCCATCCGCCCGACGCAGCGTCAAAATAACGACGCTGCGTCGTCCAGCGGATGCAACGCAGACACTTGCGTTACAGTGCGTCGTCCATACAACTCTATGGAGAATAGCGCAGTCCGTTAATGGACTGCGCTATTCTCCATAGTGACGGAATGCGCTGAACGCAAAGTGTGAAACTAGCCTAAGTCACTGCATGTGCGTATCAAAACGCAGCCGAAAAACTGCATTTTTAATGCACTGTGAATGCAGAATTCATGTGTTCTGGATGCTTGCTCTGCCACAGACAGAGTGGGAAAAGCATCCAGAACGCACAAAAGAAGTGACATGTTGCTTTTTAGAACGCGGCGTTTTGGCAGCATCAAAATCGCTGCGTTCTAAAACGCAACGTGCTGATGGATTATGCACGATGTAGGACGTATGCTTTTGCGCTGCGGTGCAATACGCAGTGTAAAAGCATGGAAAAAGCAGGCATGCGTACACAGCCTAAAGGTAGTCTGGGTCAGAGTGCCAGTACCAGCTGACCTGTTACATCATTCAGAATAATGATCTGCAAACTATAGCAAAAGCTCAGTTTCTAGCATGCGCTAACAGCCTGCCTGCTTTAGTAACTTTGGAAATTGAGTCCCATGATAGAACATTATTTCAATTAACAAAAAATACATTACCTGTGCTACCTCCAGTGAAAGCGCCAATTTGAAGCTTATAATTGTCACCTTCTCCAGACACAGCAAAGGAAGCATAAGATGCAGAACTGATAGTATTTTCAAAATCTGTCAAATCAATTCGCAATTCATGGGTTCCTAAAAGGTTAAACATGTACAAAGTCATGAAGTTAAGGAGAAAGATTTCTGATAGAGAACTGTAGGGGATGGAATAATTACCTGAAGAGGTGAGGCGGTGAATATTATCATTCCCCAGCCAGAACTCACTTAACTGACTACCAAACCCTTGCTTGTAGTCATTCCACTCTCTGAAAAAATTCACGCTGCCATCATAACGCCTCTGAAAAATCTATCAAGAAGGGCAATTTAGTATACAGTTTAGGGTGGAGCTCGAGACCCCCCTTTGACTTCCTTTAGGCTATGTACCCATGGGACTATGTACCCATGGATTTTGCCACGGAAAACCTGCGGATTTATCTGGATTTTCTAGATAAATCCGCAGGTTTTAGCAAGTACAGACACTCCCCATGTTATCCTATGGGACATGGGGAGTGTCTGTGTCCATGCTGCGGTATGTGCGGCTGTAGAATATCCTGCGGATGTCCCGCAGCCGCACGTAACTGCATGTGCAATATTCCTGCGGAAATACCTGCGGAATTCCCACCTCTCCACTATGGAGACACAGGGCGGGACTTCAGCAGGTAAGTCGCACGAATGTCCGCAGGTTTACCGCAGATATTTCGCTGGAATCCCGCAGCAGCTCCCCGGAATCCACAGCTATCCATAGCTGCGGGATTCCAGCGAAATATCTGCGGAAACCTGCGGACCTACCTGCGGATATATAAGCAGGTACATAGTCCCGTGGGTACAAAGCCTTATACTCTGTAAATGAGTTAATCCCATCCACGCACCCGAATATGGCAGTGCTCGTTCATCTCTAGTTACGAGTGCTGAGCACCCGAGCATGATAGTGCTCGCTCATCACTAGTTACGAGTACAGAGCACTGGAGCATGGTAGTACCTGCTCATCACTAGTTACGAGTATTAAGCACCCGAGCATGGTAGTGCTCGCTCATCACTAGTTACGAGTACTGAACACCCAAGCATGGTAGTGCCCGCTCATCACTAGTTACGAGTACTGAGCACCCGAGCATGGTAGTGCTCGCTCATCACTAGTTACGAGTACTGAACACCCAAGCATGGTAGTGCTCGCTCATCACTAGTTACGAGTACTGAACACCCAAGCATGGTAGTGCCCGCTCATCACTAGTTACGAGTACTGAGCACCCGAGCATGGTAGTGCCCGCTCATCACTAGTTATGAGTACTAAGCACCCGAGCATGGTAGTGCCCGCTCATCACTAGTTATGAGTACTCAGCACCCGAGCATGGTAGTGCCCGCTCATCACTAGTTACGAGTACTGAGCACCCGAGCATGGTAGTGCCCGCTCATCACTAGTTACGAGTACTGAGCACCCGAGCATGGTAGTGCCCGCTCATCACTAGTTACGAGTACTGAGCACCCAAGCATGGTAGTGCCCGCTCATCACTAGAGACGAGTACTGAGCACCCAAGCATGGTAGTGCTCGCTCATCACTGGTTACGCGTACCAAACTCCTGAGCATGGTAGTGCTCACTCATCACTAGTTATGAGTACCAAGCACCCGAGCATGGTAGTGCTTGTTCATCACTAGTTAAATGTACCAAGCACCCGAGCATGTTTGTGCCCACTCATCACTACTTACAATCCATCCTCCTCCATCTGTGTCCATGTCACATAGGACTGTAAGGGGATTCTCTCCATCTGGAAATATTTTGTACCATCCACTGAGGAAATTCCCTTGTTGCCGCAATTCCTTGCAGTTTCGAGAAGCTGGAAGAAATGAAAATTTTTCTCGTGTACAAGTGGAAATAAAATATGACTAAATATTTTTACTTTTAAGTATGGCTGAGGAATCACGAAAATTCTGTGCTGATTTCTTAACTAAGCCCTGCCGCAGCAGGGTTTTTTTTTTGTGCTTTTGTACTTCTCCTACCAGGGCTGCCTAAAGCGGGCTTTACACGCAACGACATCGCTAACGAGATGTCTTTGGGGTCACGGAATTCGTGACGGACATCTGGCCTCATTAGCGACGTCGTTGCGTGTGAAACGCACGAACGACTGTTAACGATCAAAATTACTCACCATATCGTTGATCGTTGTCCAGTTGTTCCTATCCTGATTATCGTTGCTGTTGCAGGACGCAAGTTGTTTGTCGTTCCTGCGGCAGCACACATTGCTACGTGTGACACCGCAGAAACGAGGAACATCACCGTACCTTGCGGCCGCCTGCAATGAGGAAGGAAGGAGGTGGGCGGGATGTTCAGCCCACTCATCACCGCCCCTCCGCTTCTATTGGGTGGCCGCTTAGTGACGCTGAACGAACCTCCCCCTTAGAAAGGAGGCGGTTCACCGGCCACAACGACGTCGCTAGGCAGGTAAGTACGTGTGACGGGTGTAAGCGATGTTGTGCGCCACTGGCAGCGATTTGCCCGTGACGCACAACCGACAGGGGCAGGTACGCTCGCTACCGATGTCGCTGTGTGTAAAGCCCGCTTTAGGCTATGTGTGCACGCTGATTATTTCTGCACCAAACTTGTATTTCTTGGCAGAAAAAAAGCACGTTTTTGACACGCCTTTGTGAGGCATTTACGGTGAGTGTTTGATGCTTTTGTTCCATGCATTTCTATGTATTCTGGGGTGGAAAAACGCTTGAAAAACGCTGAAAGGCTTGACATGCTGCAGAGTTATTTCTGCACCAAATCTGCAAGGGAAGAAAAAGTAACGTGCACAAAACTTCAGGATTCTTTTCTGGCAGAAGGATTTGCTTACAGTTTTTTGACAACTGCAATAAAAAAATGCAAAAATGAACCCCATAAAAATGCACTGTGTGCATATACCCTTTCCTGCTTCTGCTCACTGGGTTCTTGTGCTTTGCTAGAAGAAGTTATGCTTACCATTGGCTCAGTGAAGACTGCCTATGGCTGGGAGCTGACCTACCAATAATTTTGACATTGGGAAGGGCAAAATGTTTGTCTCCTGCGGTAACTGACCTCTTGTAGTTCATCTGCACACCACACTACTGAGCCCAACATGTCTTTACAAAGCTATCATACGAGTTTCATTGAACCATCTGTAAATACCATCATTTGGGAAAATGCATTTTAAACACATTGAACCAAAAGAAAAAAAAGTATATTGTAATTAAATGTAATGTCCTGAATTCCAAAGCACTAGGTGTCTTCATTTTTCAAGAGAGGAAACCTATAGAACATGATTTTATATCATCCAAATGCAGTATATATTGTAGGACCCACCATACACTGGACTTGAGACGCCCGCTTCCCCCTTTTCTCCTAGAAGAAAAAGAAATAATAAAATTATTATTATTTATTATTATTATAGCACCATTTATTCCATGTCAATTTACAAGTTAAAGCAGGTATACGTACAACAATCATTAACAGTACAAAACAGACTGGTATAGGAGGAGAGAGGACCCTGCCCGTTACGGCTCACAGTCTACAGGGAATGGGTGATGGTACAATAGATGAGGACAGAGCTGGTTGCGCAGTGGTGTGCTGGACTGAGGGTTATTGTAGGTTGTAGGCTTATTGGAAGAGGTGGGTCTTGAGGTTCCTCTTAAAGCTTTCCACGGTAGGTGAGAGTCTGATATGCTGAGGTAGAGCGTTCCAGAGTATGGGGGAGGCACGGGAGAAATCTTATACGCGATTGTGGGAAGAGGAGATAAGAGAGGAGTAGAGAAGGAGATCTTGTGAGGATCTGAGGTTGCGTGCAGGTAGGTACCGGGAGACTAGGCCACAGATGTAAGGAGGAGACAGGTTGTGCATGGCTTTGTATGTCATGGTTAAAGGGAACCTGTCATCAGAAATTGTGCTTTAAACCTAAACATTTCCCCCTCTGCAGCTCCTGGGCTGCATTCTAGCAAGGTCCCTGTACTTTTTGTGGCCCCTTTTAAACCAAATTAAATACTTTATAAACTTGTACATTTTGTAAATCGTCCATGGGGGCGGGCTCTCTGGTGACCGTTGCTGTTCCTCCAGCAGATTTACGCCGTCCCCCCAACGCTGAATTTCATATCTCAGGACGCCGCCCCTGGGCGCCTGTGGTCCCGCGCATGCGCTGTGCGACTGTAGCGGGACTGTGCACTGTGTGCACGTGTGACCGCTGGTGACGTTTTGCGCAGGCACGAGGTTATGGGCGGCGCTGTGAGTGTCATCAGCAAGTGCCGCCCATAACCTCGTGACCGCACTTTCCCCTCTTCTTCCAGCGTTCTGCGCAAGCGCTTGCTGGCCAGATGACCCGACGTCACCTCTTTCCCATCTTGCCCTGCTGCAGGTAAGATGGGAAGGAGGTGACGTCGGGTCATTTGGCCGGCGAGCGCTTGCGCAGAATGCTGGAGGCAGTGGGGGAAAGCGCGGGCACTTGCGTTGCAATCACAGCGCCGCCCATAATCTCGTGCTTGTGACACACGTCACCAGGATCCTGGCGTGGGCGGCACCTCGGGCGCAGTGGGTGGCGTCCTGATGGATGAAATGGAACGTGGGGGGACGGCGTCAATGTGCTGGAGGAACAGCAACGGACGCAAGAGAGTCCGCCCCCATGGACGATTTACAAAATTTACATAGCAAAAGGTACAAGTTTATAAAGTATTTAATTTGGTTTAAAAGGGGCCACAAAAAGTACAGGAGCCCAGGAGCTGCAGAGGGGGACACTTTTAGGTTTAAAGCAAAATTTCTGATGTCAGGTTCCCTTTAATGTTTTGAACTGGAGTCGTTGGGTGATGGGAAGCCAGTGAAGGGATTGGCAGAGTGGCGAGGCTGGGGAAAAGAGAGAGGAGAGGTGGATTAAGCGGGCTGCAGAGTTTAGGTTAGATTAGAGAGGTGCAAGAGTATTATGAATGGAACATCAGGCGATGGTGGAAAATAAAAAAAGAAAAGAAAATCTTGATGACAAATCGAGCAACAGAACACAAGAGAGGATTAAACAGGTGAAAAGGTAAAGGGGCAGTCACTACGGCAAGCAGATTCCAGCACTCAGTTTTAGTGTCTGTTTGCAATGAAAACCGTAACCTCACTGTTTTTAACTTCCCCTTTGCACCAATGTCTATGGATTTACCACAATATTCAACTGATAGCGATTTTACTAAATCATTTACTTGAACAGCAGACTCCATATGAAGATGTTCTCTAGAAATCAACCTGTGCTGTTCGTCTTACCTTTTTGTCCTGTTAATCCAGCAGAGCCTGCAGGTCCTATTATAATAATAGAAATAAGAAAGCAATGAATACCGGTACACATTCATTATTACTAGTATTAGATATGGATTGATCAAGGGATATATTGATTTCCTCTCTTTTTTTTTTTTTTTGTAGTCTATAATAACCCGGGTATTGTGAAATTTTATCCATTTTGGGATAATGCAGATACTGGCAACTGTTAGGGTACCTTCACACTTTAGCGATGCAGCAGCGATCCGACCAGCGATCTGACCTGGTCAGGATCGCTGCTGCATCGCTACATGGTCGCTGGTGAGCTGTCAAACAGACAAATCTCACCAGTGACCAGCCAGCAGCGACGTGCAAGCGACGCTGCGCTTGCACGGAGCCGGCGTCTGGAAGCTGCGGACACTGGTAACTAAGGTAAACATCGGGTATGGTTACCCGATGTTTACATTAGTTACCAGCGCACACCGCTTAGCTTAGTGTGTGCAGGGAGCAGGGAGCCGGCACTGGCAGCGTGAGAGCTGCGGAGGCTGGTAACGAAGGTAAATATCGGGTAACCACCTTGGTTACCTGATGTTTACCTTGGTTACAGCTTACAGCAGCTGTCAGACGCCGGCTCCTGTTCCCTTCACATTCAGGATTGTTGCTCTCTCGCTGTCACACACAGCGATGTGTGCTTATCAGCGGGAGAGCAACAATAAAAAAACGAACCAGCACTGTGTGTAACGAGCAGCGATCTCACAGCAGGGGCCAGATCTCTGCTCAGTGTCACACACAGCGAGATCGCTAATGAGGTCACAAAAACCGTGACTCAGCAGTGATCTCAGTAGCGATCTCGCTGTGTGTGAAGCACCCCTTAGTGCATGTGATAAAGGGAAGATTACATAACTTCAAGTAAATAGTGCCTCTGTTGTATCAACAGCTGCAAATCAGCAAGGACAGCTATAATGAAACTTTCCTGCAGTCATGAAGAATTATTGCACAATCTTAGGTGCTCTTGTGGATTCATTTTTGTAATGAAAACATTCAATTAGAAGATTAGTAATTAAGCAACCCTGTAACTCAATCTTAAAGAAAAGAAAACTGTTGGACAAATGCTTCTAAAATTTATCATAAAGGGTTAAAGAAGATTTAGCAAGAATGCACTTGGGTTTGGTAGGTAAATAAAAATGTCTAGAACTTGCTCAATGCACCCTAGGGAAGAAGTAAAGATAAGATCATCAGTATAACTGAAATCGCAACAAGGGTATGGAAAGGTCACAGAAGAAGCAGCAGACTATAATAGTAATTACAAAAATATTCAGACATACATATACACACACATTTATATATCTATATCTATACATATTTAGGTATAGATAACATTTAATAACGAGTAAGCACTACTATGCTCGGTACTCTTAATGTGCAGTTGGTTCCTCAGATGAGTGCAACTCAAGCACCCGAGTATAATAGAAGTCAATGAGGGACTGGAGCATTTTTCTGGAAGATTTCCCACAAAATACATGAGTTCCCCATTGATTTCCAGTATACTGGAGTCACGCCCATCCAATGTCACATGAGGAACCGGGGCTCCTAGGCTGTCCCTCAAGCTACTAGGTGGCCCTATGCAATCCCTAACCTCAGGGATACTCCTGATGGTGGAGAAGACTGAGTCTCCTTCCCGGCCAGTCCTGATCTCCAGGCCAGTTTCCCCTTCTCCCCAATGAAGGACGGGACATTATTGTGATGAAACCCATAAATAAAGACAGGGGAAAACCAAAACTGTCAAACAGTACGCACACAAAGGTAAAGACAATAAGAGATTCAAGAGAAAAAAAAAAGCAGAAGGGAAACTGCAAAACAACAGGGATAAACTCCACACACAACCACATCAAGCAATGAACATAACTTTCACCGATAAGTCTGGGACACAAAACCTCACAGACCAACATAGAATAAACTATAGCTGGCATGGGTGGAAGGTTTCAACCAGCATAAATAGGAGGGAAGCAGATATGATAAGCCTCTTCACAACATGACCAAAGGAGCAAGAAAACCAGCAGAGTTAACTCTTAACAGCCTGCCTATGTATCAGCACACAGCAGTCGATGCCCGAGACTGCCTGTGTTGATTCCAGACACCAGAGAAATAATCAAGAGGAGTGTCAGAATCTGTAATTTGAACAGCACCCAACGTGGAGACGTTTGTGCAAAACTCTATGTAATATCCGAGCATGCAACTGCTCGCAACGAGTAATGAGCACTCTAGCATGGTAGTGCTCCTTCATCACTAATAATAGTCCTTTTAAAGAACACGTGTCAGAAAATGCTTGCAAAATATCATTGGGAATAAATATATATATATATATTAGAGATTGCCTTTTTGCTATATTTATAATTTAGGGATTGCCATTACTAGAAAAAAAAAAAATTATTTGAATGCAAACCTGGTTGTCCGGGCGGTCCGGCTTTTCCGGGGTCTCCTTTTGATCCTGAAAAAAACAGCAATTGTCTATCACCAGCTATGTATCTTGAATGCAACTGTCTTAGAACAAAATAACAGCCCACACTTATTCACCTTTTTCTGCTGATGGACCAGTGTCACCTTTTGGTCCTGATGGTCCAGGCAGACCCGGGCATCCTCGGAGGATAGTCAATTTATCAGTTTCTCCAATTGCCACATATTTTACTTCTGTAGACAAAATAATAAAGAATGGAGATGATTTATATTACATTTGCCATAATTTGTAAAATGTTCCAACAAAGCATTTTCCTTCAGCTAGAGATACACTAAGAATTTATCTGTTGAGTTTTGTTTCTTGAGCAAAAAACGCACCCTCTGGCCAAAAAACACACCTCTGGCAGAAAAAAAGCATAACAAAATGCATGCATTTTTGTCGCGTTTTCGGTGCGTTTTTACACCTGTATTTTTGCCCATGCGTTTCTTCACTATATGCAATGGAAAAACGCAGAAAAGAAGTGACATGCTGCTTCTTTTTTCTGCACCCAAAACTGCAGGCTAGAAAGAAGCAAAGTGCGCACAGCCTTTTGGATTTCTCATAGAATTTACTAGGGAAAGTTATACATGCAATTTAGGATCACAAACTGCACCCAAAACTGTACCAAAAAAGCAGTGTGTGCACAGGGCCTTATAGTCCAAATCATAAATGTTACTTCCATCTCACACAGAATTAACTCCGTCCGTCTCTGACCACAGTAGGCAGGGCTATAGAATCAGTATACGGCTTAGGTACTTTGGATCCATGATGTAATGGAGGCGCATAGCTCAATTGCTTCATCAGATTCTGTATCTCTATTTCCAGTGGTCAGAGCTGAATGGAGTTTTTCCCAGCTGGACATAATACTTTATGGAGCAAGATTTGCAAAGGATTTAAGGCTATGTGCGCACTTTGCGTCGAGGTAATTGCGGTTCTAAACGCATCCTCTGGCAGAAATGGTTTTTGCCATAGTTGCTTTTAACCACAGAAATGCGATAAATGCGCGTGCGTATTTACCGCGTTTTAGCCGCATTTTTAGTGCTTTCTACATGCGTTTTCATTGCATAAAGACAGATGCGTTTTGAACATAAAGACACTGCTAAATAAGGTTTAAACAAACCCTATTAAAAAAGGAACAAAAAAGAAAACAAATATAATTATTTAAATCATAATGAAAATAGTTATATTTAATATAATTATAGCGGTTTTATACTAATTATGGCTAAAATAACAAATTAATATTTTTCATTAATTTAATTGTCGGACTATGTGTGTGTGACATATCATTCCATTATTTTGATGTCATAAACGCATGCATTTATGTAGTCCAAAACGCATTTTTCCTGCAGCTAAAAAGCAGGTAAAACGCTGGAATTTTGATGTTGCTTGCTTTTTGCAACTTCTCATTGACTTCAATGTTAGCAAAACGCAGCCCAAATGGCAGAAACAATTGACATGCTGCTTCTTTGAACACTGAGTTTTTGCTCAAAAATATGCAAATTAAATGCTGCGTTTTGAACAGCAAAGTGCGCACAAGAAATCCCCATTTCCCATAGACTTTGCTTGAAAATCAAAACGCATGCATTTTGGCATGAAAACGCTGTAATTCAAAACGGACCTAAAAAGCACATGAAAAGCAGGTAAAAATGCAAAGTACGCACATAGCCTAAAAGTGATTTTCACTATGATCAATGGAAGAAAGAAAATAGCTACTATTTAAAAATAATACAAAGAAATTCCAACATGTTGTCTTGTGACTTTCCAAGAAGGATATAGACTACTATAGTCATAAAAGTGGTCAGAACTTCACATTAACTGGAATGAGATTTTTAAGGAAACTTTGTCACCACAGCATGACTGTTCAAACCAAGTACAAGCGCTTGGTGCTCCATGGTGTGGAGAAGCATTATTAGGCTGTATGTGCATGTACTTGCTGAAATTTCTGCAGCGATTTGTCAGCACATGTGCGCTTCAAATCGCTGAGAAACAGTGTGTAATGGATGCAGTGTTTCAGCAGAATAAATCCCGATTTCATGCGCTCGGATGCTGCCTCACCCATAGACAGAGTGGGAGCTGCATTCAAAGCGCAGAAAAGAAGTGACATGCTGCATTTTTGAACGCACCGATTTGGATCAAAATTTCAGCATCCAAATCACTGCGTTCAAAAAAGCATTGTGCGCAAGGATTATGCACAACCTTCATAGATTGGGCAGGGGACGCAGGACACATGCATTTACGCTGCAGTGCTAGACGCAGCGTAAATGCATGCAGTACGCTCACAAGCAGACATGTCCTTTAAAGGTTTTCCCTCTATCCTTGCCTTCCCCTCCTTGATTGACAGCTCTGGCTATTTAGAACCAGAGAAGGGCAGAGATTGGTGGAAAACGTGGAAGGTGTATTTAAGTGGTTGCAATGAATGACTGTGCTTGGTTTGAACATAGCTTCTCATAATTAAGCCAGATCAGATACCCACACTTTGCACTGACGAGGGGCAATCACCCCCAAAACACTGTGTCTGCAAATTGGGATTCTGATCTGGCATATATCCTAGGTCATATGAAAAGGCTTGTTAAAAGGCCAATTTTGACTTTCCAACATGTGGCGCTAGAGTTTGTCTCCTTTCCTGGAGAGACAATTTGGTTTGAACAGCCATTTTGTGCTGATGGACTCCTATTAACGACTCTTACAGGAGTGATAGTCAGGTGTCCACATACTGTACTTTCCACCACTAAAGATCTACAATTCTGCAGATTTCTCAGTATAGGATTAATAGCTCAGAATATATCCCTATTTCCTCACAAGGATGTTGGTCTTCACCGTTTGTGCGCTTGGTTCTGTCTTCCAATATGTGACAACGACTTAAAGTGTTGGAAGAGACAGTAAGCACAAATAGAGTCTTATCCTAAAACACTGTCAGCAGAGGTGCTGTAAGGGTAGACTTAGGTGTGGTTGTCAGAGGCACAACCACTGTAATGGCGTAAATACAGCTGCAGCAAAACTCACGTGGAGATACAACTCAAATTTGGAGAGAACAGGACAAATCATATAGCTATACATTTATATGATTTGTCCTGAGGAAGAATGATTTGTTCTTTCTACATAGATCCTCTTTTCTACGGCAGCGCGGTCTATTAACCCTTCTCTCTCCAAATTTGAACTGCAATATTTGACAATGGGACATAAACAGCAGCTGAAGACACAACTGCGTTTTTAAGGCAACAAGCCTCTCAAAACGTAAATGCAATTTGTAACAGGTGGGCATATTGGGCAAAATGCTTGATGGTTTCTATATAATGGGCAGATGTACTTGATGGTTTGTCTTTTAACTGGCACAATTTTTAAAAAATAATGTCTGGATGAGCACTGCCATTAAACGACTGCCGGTTGCCTACATTCAGCTGATCAGCGGTTGTTCAATAGCCTGCATAGACATGAAGATCACACTTTTAAGCGTATGGAGCGATCATTAATCCAATCGTCTTGGGAACTTAAAACATTATCTTATCTTCTACCTTTTACAATGTTAAAAATGGACAGCACAGGATTACACAGTGATGGCATCCCAGTGCTGTCTGAAATTCTTACATACCCATAGCTCTTGCACGGTGGAGCTCAATACGTACAGATTTATACTGCTAAATTCATATTCGGTCCTTTAGTTGTGTCTGTCAGCAGGTTTTGTTGGGACGAGCCTGCCCAGACCACAGTTTGAGAGCTTTTCTATTTTGAAACATTAGGCAAATGTGATATCAGATGATATTAAAAAAAAAAATACAAAGTAAATATAACTTATATATGTATATTGTTTTAAATAGGTAGTACATAATGCTATTTTGTAAGTCCATTAGGGGTTGCTCACCTGGACATGAGTTTTCAGCGCTTCTAATACAGGAGACCAGGCAGAGCACGGAAACCACAGACGTCCACATCCTCATCACTCACCGTCTGACCTTCAGATCCCTACAGAGATGGGTTTTTGATTGCCGTTGCTTAGACAAACATCCGTGTGTGTCCTCTCACATGTAAGTCTCCTAATGATCTTAAAGTGCAGTGAATGTTGCACAATTTATGATTTGTTGAGCTTATTCGATTGGACATAACAGTAATCCCTATCTAAATATCTGGAATATCCAGTGTGTTGCAATTTTGCCTTGCAGTAACTTGATTAAAGTGAATGTAGCATCAAAAAATGTTTACAGACATTAAAATCACTGTCCTTGGCAAGCAGGGCTGTGGAGTCAGAGTCGGTGTTCATTTTGGTGGAGTCGGTATAAAATGGACCGACTCCTAAAATATATAATACATTGGGTACAGTAGTTCAATGCAAAATGTGCTGAATATATTTTCATAGTAATTTGAGAAAGTTATGAAATGTCCTATAAATGTCTGTTCTATTCCTGATCTAAGGCCACATTCACACACAGCGTTTTTGCTGCATTTTTTGAGGATATGTTTGTCAGCTGGAAAAGCAGATCAGCTTTTTAAAAAACCGCATCACCTGAAAGGTTTTTGAGCTCATAGATAATGTTTTCAATATCAAAAGCATATTAGATAAATGCCACACAAACTGACATGAGCCTAAAAATGGATCCTCACAAAACGATGTGTCTGAATGTCCTATCTTGAAACCCATTGCCTTTGCTGGGATGCCCAGAGTCACTGCATTTCACTGAATTATTTTGCCGTCAATGTTCGATATATTTGTGAGAACAAAGAAATTGTTACCAAGACACTGGCAGTAAAAGATACTAAAGCTCATCACACCAACCAGTTTCTCCAGGCCTTAGTGGAAAAAGTTCTGCAAGATTATGAACTCAAAAAAGAACAGGTTCTTTCTATTGTAACGGACAATGCTTCAAACATGATAAGTACAATTAAACTGATGAAAGAGTAATGAACAACAGCTAGAAGAAAATTTAGGATTCAGTATGTTTGAGATGGAAGGCCACAGTGCTGTTCATGTAACTGAGGAACAAACAGATATTACAACAGAAGAACAGCAAAATGATACTTTAGGATTAGATGATCTTGTTGAAGCTGCTTCAAAACACTTTCATATTCATCACATGCGCTGTGTTGTGCACACGCTCTAGCTGGCAATAAGAGATAGTCTGCAAGAGGGATATTCTGGAAATCTGATTGGAAAAGTGAGGAAATTGGTTATTGCCGCCACAACCTCTAAAATTTATTCCATCTTGAAGAGACGTGCTAGGAAAGAGGCAATTGTTGATCAAGCCACTCGGTGGGGCAGCACTTATTTAATGATTGAGCGATTGCTTGAATTAAAATAATTTCTTATAGATATGGTGAACCTTCAGGTAGCCCTAAATGAAGGTCAATGGACACAGGTGGCTGAATTGTAGGAATTGCTTAATCACCCATTTACCGTGACTAAAAAATTACAAACTGAGGATTTAACTCCTAGCATTTTCATAAGGGAGTGGAAGAACTTACTATTTTGCCTGTTCCAAAGAGGAGGTTTAATTGCAGATGCCATCTCTGCTTCACTGAAACAGAGAGAGGCACAGCTATTGGAAAATAAAGTACTTCTGGCAGCTGTTTATGTGGACACAAGTCATCGTATACTGCTTGATGATCAAGAGCTTACTAAAGGAAAAGAAGCTCTGACTGAGGTAGCAGTTAGGATGAGCGGCTACAGGACTGCCAGGCAGAAGAGGACTTAGGTCCTGACAGTGCTACTGCTGCCATATCTTCATCCTCATCAGATGAGTAGTTTAACTTTGACAAGTCTTTGGATGACATGGAGCAGGCAAAGCATTGACACAAGGAAACGGATTTCACTCCGTCTCCTATAGCAAGCAGATTGACCAGATCTCAGCAAAAATTTTCACTTGCTCTCAAAGAATATAATATGTAATAAATTGTAAATATGTAATACAATATGTAATATATATATATATATATATATATATATATATATATATATATACACACACGAGTCGTGTATATATATACCGTATTTTTCGGACCATAAGACGCACTTTTTTCCTCCAAATTTTGGAGGAAAGTGTGGGGTGCGTCTTATGGTCTGAAGCTGCGGGGTAGGGAGCTGTGGGGGAGTCAGCGCTATATAGTGGGATCACAGGAAGCAGGGAGGATCGCTGCTGCAGGATGCCGGCTGCTGGAGAATCCTGCTTAAAGTCAGTGAATATTCATTAGCTGCTCCCGCCCACCTCTCTCTGCAGTCAGCGGGTGTGAGGAGCAGCTAATGAATACTTGTTTAATGTAAACAGCGGTCACACGTGGGTTCTCCAGCCCCCGGCTTCCTGCAGCGGCTGGGGAGACTGTGTGTCCGCTGTGTAGGAGGCAGGAGCAGGGTGCCGCTGCAGTCATGTATGGCCTGGGGGTAAGTGCAGATCACTGCAGTGTCCGGGCCAGAGCACGGCATACCTTCACAGCACAGCCGCAGTCTCTGTGCTGAGGGCTCAAATTACTTTCACTTTGCTCCTGCTGCCTTTACACTAGAAACAGTCTCACGTAGCTGACAAGGACCTACAGTGATGTAATGCAGAGGGGTGGGCCAGAGCAGCACAGAACAGCACAGTGCCCGCCTCTTCATTACATCTCTGCAGGTCCTTGAGATATGTGAGACTTTGTTTGTAATGCCAGGACCAAACTGAAGAATGGTGAGCAGCACAACAGTAAAAGTAAGGCAATAAATAATATAGTATATAAAGGCATTACTGTACGCCTGGATGGGGTTGGATCATATATATATATATATATATATATATATATATATATATATATATATATATATATATCTCTTTATACACACACACACACACACACACACACACACACACACACACACTATATAACTATATACACACAGACACACACACATTATATACACACAGACACACACACTATAACTATACACACACACACACACACAATCCAGATTGGAGGATCACACACATAATGATGGGGAACATACATATTCCACGATGGGGGCCATATATACCTGGAAGGTACCCAGAATGGAGGATATGAGGATAGAATTTGGGGATATTATTACCTCAGTAACACTGTCAGCAGTAAAATAACAGTGTGTCATGACCACATTCTTTTACTTTAATTTTAATTTTTTCTATTTTTTCCTCCTCTAAAACAAGGGTGCGTCTTATAGTATGGTGCGCCTTATAGTCCGAAAAATACGGTATATATATATATATATATATATATATATATATATATATATATATATATATATATATATATATAACATATTGTATTACATATTTACAATTTATTAGTTTTTTTGTGTTCTAAAGTTGTATTCCAATAAATATATTTTATGTTCTATCTAAATATCTTGATTATTGTATCATAAAAATGATTAAATGTCTGATGTTCACATTGTACTACAATAAATTTTTCACTTAAATATAAGCAATATATGTGGAAGTTGGAGTTGGAGTCGGTGCAAGGGAAATTGAGGAGTCTCAGTCGGAGTTGAAGGTTTGGCAAATGTTGGACGTATACAAGCTATCTAACAAACAACACTTTCAATACAGACAACTGATGAGCCATTACTCGTCCATAATGAAATGCTGGCGGACATTGGGAATTAGAAACAGATTTGTTATCTTGTTGGGTTGAACAAAGGACCAGATCTCATTGGCGGCACTTTTTGCCCAAATACGGAGTCAGTACGATCAAGGTAAAGAGAACAGAGTGGGGGGGGAAAGTGGAGCAATACATTTGAAGTTGAGGGTCTACAGGAAAAAATACTCAAGGAATGGTTAACTGTGAGAAAAGTGGAGGTTAATGAACAATGGCGAGCGATGCAATTCAAACTAATGCACAATGCTATATACGCCTTTGACGTTCCGTACACAAACTCCCCAGCACACTATCTAAGTAGCTGCCCCAAATGCCACCTCCACAAAGCAAACCTGATACATTGCCTATGGGAATGCCCGGTGATAGCGAAACTTTGGGGGGATACAATCAAGCAGATAGACAAGACTTGGGGAATCAAAATTCCAAAAGATCCGATTCTCTGTATATTCCATGCCACATGTTGAGAGGCGAGAGAGAGGGAAGAACAGTTATTCATTCCAAAAGCAGTACACGCGTTAATACTATCGGTTAAAAAATGCATTTTGCGATACTGGCTTACAAAACAAGCACCAGATATTACGGAAGTGTTAGATACCATGAAAATGTTGATACTGATGGATCAATTAGAAGCAGAAGATAGCAAAGAGAAACGAACGTCTAGTTTTTTAAAAAAGTGGAAAACATTTATAGAAAAAACTTCTCTCAAAGAGAGATTTCTAATTTAATGAAACGTTTCAAAGGTACAGCCTGGTATAGCTGGGAAGAGCTAGATTGCTCGTTGGGGAGATTGAGGATAGAAAGGTAAAACAAGGAACCCTTATGTTATGGTTATTTTTTATGGTTATTTCTATCTTAATTTACTGTTTTTGATGTACAACTTGAAAACGCCAATATGTCTAGTGTTGCGACAGAATTTTTTTTTAAAATGGATGAGAATTGTTAAAAAGCTAAGAATGTTTTCATTTCTGTAACTATTTTGTTGACAACTCATCAAATAAATATGTTTAAAAAAAAAATTCCTATCCCCATTGGGAATCACAATCTAAATTCTTTATGAGCATGTCTATGGAGCATGGAAATATAAACTAGAGCATTTGGAGGAAACCCACGCAACATGGGCAGAACATACAAACTCTTTGCTGATGTCTTTGATGGGACTGAAACCCAGGACTCCAGCACTGCAAAGCAACAGACCACAGGGGTATGAATAAAAATGCACATCACAATTTTCAAATTTGTATTTTTTAAATATTTAGAAAAACCATGTATCATTTCCTTTACTTTTGACAAATACTTGCTACATTATCACAAAATATCCCAAAAAAATAAATTTACATTTGTATGGGAAACATGACAAAATGTGTACAATTTCATGGGGTATTAATACTTTTTCAATGCACTGTACTTATGGTGAGTTACATACAAAGTCAGGAGCTGCATTCTCTTATCTGCTTTTTGCATCTGTAAGCATTCCTGGGAGTAATCTCCAAAAGCAAGTGCCTGAGAGTTTTAACACTAATATTTATACAATAGAAGTTTCTTGGACTGCAAGCTGCATCTACATTGAAAGATTATTCTGAACAAATGTTCTTAATACTGCTCATGTCACGATAATCTTTCATCGATGTGTTCCACCGCAGCTCCACATTCCATTCCATTGTAGGTCCTCGATGCTTTCCACAGAATCCCAGGTTATCGGAGCAGTACGGTATCACCGAATGTGTGTTTGTGTATTGTATGTGTGTCTGTTCCACCGCAGGTCCTTTATGCGTTCCATCACAGGTCCTCACGTTCCTCAGTGTCCCGGTCTGGTGAGTATGATTGTGTGGTCTGTCTTCTTTCTTTTGGGGGTGTCCACTTTCTTTAACCCCTTCAGCCCCCAGTCTATTTTGACCCTAAAGACCAGGCCACTTTTTGCAATTCTGACCAGTGTCACTTTATGAGGTTATAACTCTGGAACGCTTCAACGGATCCCGGTGATTCTGAGATTGTTTTTTCGTGACATATTGGGCTTCATGCTAGGGGTAAATTTGGGCGATATTTTTTGCGTTTCTTTGTGAAAAAAACGGAAATTTCTCGAAAAATTTTGTAATTTTCAAACTTTTAATTTTTATGCTCTAAAACCAACGAGGCATATGACACAAAATAATTAATAAATAACATTTCCCTCATGTCTACTTTACATCAGAACAATTTTGGTGAAAAAAAAAATTAAGGAAGTTATATGGGTTCAAAGTGTATGAGCAATTTCTCATTTTTACAACAAAATTTACAAAGCCACTTTATTTAGGGACCACATCACATTTGAAGCGATTTTGAAAGGTCTACATGACACAAAACACCCAAACGTGACACCATTCCAAAATCGGCACCCCCCAGGCTACTCAAAACCACATTCAAGAAGGTTATTAACCCTTCAGGTGCTTCACAGTAACTAAAGCAATGTGGAAGGAAAAAATGAACATTTTACTTTTTGCAACAAAAATGTTAATTTAGTCTCAAATATTGCATATTCCCAAGGGTAGCAGGATTAAATGAACCCCCAAAATTTGTTGGGCAATTTCTTCTGAGCACGCAGATACCTCATATGTGGCGAAAAACCACTGGGCGCACGGCAGGACTCGGGATTCATTTGACTTTTTGAACAGAAAATTAGCTGGAATCGTTAGCCGCACCATCTTGCGTTTGGAGAGCCCCTGAGGTGCCGAAACAGTGGAGCTCCCCCACATGTGACCCCATTTTGGAAACTAGACCCCTCATGGAATTTATCTAGATGTTTATTGATTACTTTGAACCTCTGGGGGCTTCACAAAAGTTAATAAAGTTGAGCCGTGAAAGTAAAAAAAAAAAAACATTTACCACGAAATTGTTACTTCAACCAGGTAGCTTTTTTTCACAAGGGTATCGGGAAAAATTGCACCATAAAATGTATGGTGCAATTTCTCCTGAGTACACTGATACCTCATATGTGGTGGAAATCAAATGTTTGGGCGCACAGCAGGGCTCGGAATGCAAGGAGCGTCATTTGACTTTTCAAGCGCAAAATTGTCTGGAATAATTAGCGTAATCCATGTTGTTTTTGGAGACCCCATGAGGTGCCGAAACACTGGAGCTCCCCCACATGTGACCCCATTTTGGAAACTAGACCCCCATGGCATAAAAAAAAAATCAGGGCGCACACACGGATGTTCTGCAAAAAGGGAGGGGACTAGGTGGGATGGAAAAAAGAAGTCCTGTCCAAAGTCAAGTACGACTGCAGGACGATTGCTGATCAGGTACCAAATTGTTCAAGTTTTGTCTTTTTTTTTTTTTTTTATTTGGGGTGCACAAAAAAAGCAAAAACTCAAGCAACAATTACGTACCTGATCAGCCAATCACGTAGCTGATCAGCACTTGGCGGCAAGCAGGGGGGGGAGGGAGTGGGAGATGCGATTGGGGATAGTTAGAAAAGAGCCACGAACAATACTTACAGGATGGATCAGAACAGTGACATGGGGTCGGCAGATGGCGGGGCAGCGGCAAAGGGAGCATCTGTGAATTTGAGACGGCGGCGGCTGGGATAGGGTGGCGGCGGATGGGAGAGGGTGCAGTGGATGCAGGAGCGGCGGAGGATGGGTGGAAGGGGAGTGGGAGGTGAGATTGGGGATAGTTACCTTACAAGATGGATCTAGGCAGCAGGATCACAGGAGATGAAGGAGGCAGCAGATCGGGGAGGGTGAGAGGTGGGAGAGGGAGCACAGATCATTGGGGTGACAGGTGAGCGGACAGCGGGCAGCAGATCACGGGGGTGACAGGTGAACAGAGCACAGATTATGGGGGTGAGAGGTGGGGGGAGAGAGGACAGCAGATCATGGGGGTGACAGGTGAGCAGAGCACAGATCACAGGGGTGACAGGTGAAGGAGCACAGATCACGGGGGTGACAGGTGAGGGAGCACAGATCACGGGGGTGACAGGTGAGGGAGCACAGATCACGGGGGTGACAGGTGAGGGAGCACACATCATGAGGGTGACAGGTGAGGGAGCACACATCACGAGGGTGACAGGTGAGGGAGCACACATCACGAGGGTGACAGGTGAGGGAGCACACATCACGAGGGTGACAGGTGAGGGAGCACACATCACTGGGGTGACAGGTGAGGGAGCACACATCACGGGGGTGACAGGTGAGAGAGCACACATCACGGGGGTGACAGGTGAGGGGGAGCAGGGAGCACAGATCACGGGGGTGAGAGGCGGGTGGGCACAGATCACGGGGGTGAGAGATGGGGGGGAGCACAGATCATGGGGATGAGAGGTGGAGGGGGTGGGCAGCACATCACAGAGAGGAGGGGCGGGCAGCACATCACGGAGAGGAGGGGTGGGCAGCACATCACGGAGGGGAGGGGGCGGGAAGCCGATCACGAGGGGGAGGGGAGGGGCAGCCGATCACGAGGGGGAGGGGGCGGGCAGCCAATCACGGGGGTGAGAGGTGGGGGTGCGGGCAGCAGATCGGGGAGAGCAGTGGCAGAGGAAGGAGGGTGGCGGCGGATCGGTAGGCTTTTCGCCGGTTTAACACAGTACAATGGCAGCACGGCAACTTCCGAGTCCCATGCTCCGGTCACATAACAGCATGGGACCGGAGCTTGTCGCCCTGCCATTGTACTGTATACACTGTACTGGCGTGCTCCAGGACTGACAAGTGAAGCTCAGGGGGGCGGTCACCGGCAACAGGTCCACAGTGATTGGAGAGATCGGTCACAATCAAAGCTGCTGGAGCTGGGGGAGGGTGATCTAGTTGAGGTCACCCAACTCCAGCCAATAGTCAGTGCTATAGCTGCACTGACAATGGCTGGATTTCAATGTTTCAGCCACTTTCAATGGCTAAAACATTACAGTGGCTGTGATTGGCTGAGCGGTGTTCGTCAGTCAATCACAGCCTCCGTAGTGAACCAATCGCAGTCACCGGGGCTCCGAAGCCGCGATTTCGCCATGACGGATAGATCCGTCATGGGTCTTTAAGTACCATGGCACCATGACGGATCTATCCGTCCAAGGTCGTGAAGGGGTTAATGAAGTGTCCTGCTGTATTGTTTAACTTTTTTGGCTGCATGGACATTTCATTATTGAACCGCAACTAGGGCTTATTTTCTGTTGTCTTTTGATGGCTTCCTTATCATTCCTACTGGTCATTTTGACTAGGCCTCGTACTGCCTACAGATCCTTTCCCTGTTTGCGAGTCATTAATTAGGAGTGTTTTAAAAATTGAAAACAAAAAAATTACTCGTGTCTTTTGTACATCTGTTGCTGGCTGTATTGCCAATCCTCATGCCCATTTTGCCTTGGCCTCACATCGTCTGCATTTTCTTTGGCAGTTTCGGAGTAAATAAGAGTATTTTCAAAATTGATCCCAAACTGGGATCAAAGTGTCTTCTGTACATCTATTGCTGCCTGTATTGCCATTCCTCCTGCAATTTTAGCTAGGCCATGTATTGTCTGCATCTCCTTTGACTGGTTGAGAGTCAAAAATTAGGAATGTTTTAACAAATTGTTCCCAAACTTGGATCAGAGTGTCTTCTGTACGTCTATTGCTGCCTATTGCCATGCCTCCTGGTGGACTAGTTGGGCCAAACGCCTGGGTCATTCTCTTCTGGTGACCCCACTGTCCCCTCCCCTGTGCTATGTGCTGGTCAATCCCCTCTTCAGTATGCAGGTGCAGATGCCTCCTACCCTGATACTGTCTTTGTACATTTGCAAACACTACCGGCAACCATGTCCATCTCTTTGTCTCAGTGCAGCATCCAGCTGCCTCTACCCCAGGTCTTTGTAGCTCAAGCGTTAATACTTTTCTGTCTCTTCCTTATAGCAATGAATCCACCGCTCTAATTATCAGTCCCTTAGATAACTGTATGGTTTACTCACTCTACGGCTTCCACAGATAGCTCAACTCAGCACAACGATGACTTGTAGGAAGACAAGGAGAAACGCTGTAGTTTTCTTCTAGAATCTTGTATTAAGTACAAAGTAAATGCAGGTGAAAAGGAATAATCTGTACAGGGTTGCAGACATGTCTCTTCAGCAATGGTTTCTCTAGACTAAACTGAAGGAGAAGGGAGGAGCATTCTATACAGAAGCCAACTAAGGGAGGTACATAAGGACAAACTTCATACAGTCTAATCTACCTAGTAACAATAAAGGAATTTCCTGATAGGAGGAAAAATATGCAATGCAAGAATTACATACAACAGGTTGTTCCCATTCATGGGACACAACACTCCCCGTCTGAAATCATATGATTTCACAAGTCCTTCTACGATGTAAGGAGTAGATCCTGTCCCTCGATGTCACGAAACCTGTAACGAGATAAGAGACAACACAAAAAATGCAACGTAATGCACTGAATTCAAGTCCATGCTTTGTTGATGACACATTGTCCTTGCGTAAAAAATGAAAAAGTAGAAAAATGTTAAACATGAATTCAAGTTCAACAAACCCATCTTCAGATTGGGGAAGCCGCAAACATGCCAACTCTTCCTCCAACCCAATAATCCAACGGTAAAGTTTTAATCCAAAGGAAAAGTTCAAGGTTCAATTGGACACGGACAGTTGTGTCTCCGTACAGCAGGGGTAAGGAAAGGTACGCTCCCCGCCGTGGCAGTGTCCAACGACAAAGTTAGTTCATGTAACGTCCTCCTTTGGTAAAAGTAGCACGAGTTCGGTGACTGGACGAATCACACACATGTGCCAGCCGTGGCACGTTGAAGACTTGTAGTTGGTGAAACAGTGAGCAGTGTGAACAAGACAAGCTACGGCTCGTACCTCAGATGACCAACTTGAGAAGCACTCGAAGCGATGAGATCTCAACTTCTGTTTTGATGTCGCTGAAGTGTAGCGAGCGGAGACGATTAATCTAATTTCCTTGTCGGATTCTGGTTCCACCGGCTCGTACATGTTGTCAGCGTAGTTATCGCAGGTCTCCTCGTATAAGATACTTGGAGGTGTCAGCCACATGTTGTCGCCGAGTTTGGATGCAGGAGTGAGTCTCGTTCCTCGGTCGGTTGGGTTTTGTTCGGTGGAAATGTGGTGCCACTGTTCAGCATGATCTCTGTCGAGGATATTTTGCTTAATCTCGACAAAGCATTTCTCCATCTCTGGTTGTCTTTCCAAAGTACGTTTTAGAGAGGAGGACCTTGCGGTTGCTTGCTGGGAGTTGTTTGGCAACCTTGGCCTTGGAGACCGAAAGGGTAATGGGGCTACCCAACTGTTAGAGTCGTTTTGAGAGAACTCTTTATCCATAATCTTTATGAATTCTTTGTCTTCTCTCATCGAAGCCAATTTGTTGTCTTCATTTATAGACTCGAACGCTGTTGACCCGAAGTCGTCATCCCAGAGATGATATGCGTTCGCGCAGTCGGGAGGCTGCTGTCGCCACCTGGTGTCGCTCAGCCTCTCTTTCACCCCGTAGTGATGCGGACATGGTTGAAAGTGAGTGCCGCGACCGTTTGGGAGGATGTGCGTCTTGTAGGAGGAGATCGCGTCGGGACTCTTCCTTTTGCCTACGCAGACGTTTCCTATGATCACCCAACCTAAGTCGTACAGCTGAGCGAATGGCCCGTTGATGTGTTGGCGTACTTTGTGTAGCCGGAGGATGTCCCTTCCAATCAGAATCAGGATTTTTGCACTATGATCAAGAGGTGGGATCTTGCTGGCGATAGTTCTCAGGTGAGGGTGGTGAAGAGCTGCCTCTGGCGTTGGAATCTCTTCCCGGTTAGCCGGTATCTGGTTGCACTCGACGAGTGTCGGTAGAGGTATCTCTCCTGTATTTTCCAGAGATGTTACCACGAGACCACTGGCTCTTCTTCCGCAAGCTTCTGAGATGCCGCTGCAAGTGCCTAGTGTGTAAGGGTAGGCATTTCCTTTTAAGCCGAACAAGTCGAAGAGTTCAGACCTGGCAAGTGACCTGTTACTCTGGTCGTCCAGGATGCTGTACACCTTCACGGCCCTTTCTGGGTGACCTTTGGGATATACCCTTACTAGGCATATTTTCGCACAAGACTTGTCCCAGAGATCTTCTCCGCAGACTGTGGTGCATGAGGAGGATACTGTGAGGTGGTTTGCAGCTTGGCCGGTACTCTCCCCGCCATGACTTGTGGTAGGAGAAGGTGTGGGTGCAGGATCAGGCTGAGATGGGTGCAGCGCTTGTACGTGATCTGTGCTGTCACACTCCATACACTTAATTGTAACATTACAGTCCTTGGCAAGGTGTTCTGTAGAGGCACAACACCTGAAACATACCCCAAACCTTTTCAAGAGTTCCTTTCGTTCTTGAAGGGGTTTCTTCCTGAAGCCAATGCACTTCTTCAGGGGGTGTGGCAGTTTGTGAATAGGACATTGACGGTTCGGATTTTCCGCCTTCCCGCCTTCAGTGCCATTGTCTGGTGCTGATGGTGTAGGTGGTAGAACGTCGGTCTTCTTGACTGATACTGGGCCCCTACGTTTTCTGTCATTTTGATGAGGGCTCTCATATCCGGGAGCTGGTGAAGTGGAGCCGGTTGGTTCTCCACAGGTGAAGCTGGGGTCTGCCTTACGTTCCGCGATGCCATTGATGAACTCACAGAAGTAGGAGAATGGAGGGAAGGAGACTTGGTGCTCTTTTTTATAGTTTGTTCCTACCGTAGTCCACCTTTCCTGCAAGTTGTAAGGTAACTTGGCGACTATGGGTTTCACCCCACGAGCGGTGTCCAGGTAGCTGAGGCCAGGTAGGTGTGTGTCTGTTTTGGCCAGCTGGAGCTCGGACAGCAGGTCGCTGAGTTCCTGGTACTTTGAAGCATCCTTGCTAGATATTTTGGGAAGGTCGTATAGTTGTTTCAGCAATGCATCTTCAATTGCTTCAGGACTGCCGAAGCCTTTTTCTAGCCTGTCCCATGCGGTTGCAAGACCAGTTGTTGGGTCGCTGATGTAGACGGATCTGAGTCTCTTGATTCTCTCAGTAGACCGTGGCCCTAGCCACCTGATTAGCAAGTCCAGCTCTTCAGCAGCCGTAATGCCAAGGTCACGCGTTGCGGTTTTGAAGGCACACTTCCACCCTCTGTAGTTTTCAGGCTGGTCGTCATACTTTGTGAGACCGGTGTTGGTGAGTTCTCAGCGGATCATGTACCTCGCAAAGTCGGACATGTCTGATCTTTCCGATAGTTGGGGCACATTTGCTGACTGCGTGATGCTGGTTGCGTTGTTCGTAGCTTCGTGGTTCGGGAACATGGGAAAGTACGGAGTGGCGTAGGCGTTTAGACCAGTGACCGCCGGTTTGGTGTGTACAGTCTCTGTTGTATGCGGGTCTGGAACTACACGGTTGTTGGGAGTGTAGCGCCTTGCCGGCATGTTAGGTTGCATGTAGACATGGGCATACGGAGGTTGCTGATGCGCAGGGTGTGGCTGTGCATTGGAATATGAAGCTGGTTCAGGCTTGAAAGTCTGAGGTGCATTGGACTGACCTGGAAGGCTGGAAGCTGTAGGTGGATCAGTGTCTTGAGGCTCTGGAGAAGTGTTAGCACTGACGGGAATGTTGATGGTAGTTGGCGGTTCGTCGGCTTGGCTCAGCACGTAATCTCTTGTACGCTTAAGTGAGTCTTCTGTGTCGAGATCACACAAACTGGCGCTGCCTTTTTGGCTCCCACCCAGAGCTTGCTCAAAGACTTTTAGCCTTGCCATGGCCGCCACATGTTCACATTCCTTCTGAAGGGCTTCAATTTCTGCTTCCTTGCGTGCAGATTCTGCTTTCATCTCCGCTTCCTTGCGTGCAGATTCTGCTTTCATCTCTGCTTCCTTGCGTGCAGATTCTGCTTTAATCTCTGCTTCCTTGCGTGCAGATTCTGTTTTCATATCTGCTTCTCTCTGGGCGAAGATGGCGTGTACTTTTGTTGTTTCTGCTTCAGCGCGCGCCTTTATGAGCTGCTCGCTGAGGGTTGAGTACCTTGATGAGCCTGATTTGAGTGAGTGCCTTGAGCTCTTAATGGACCTGGATGTGTAAGATGCCGCTCCTGACATTTGCGCAATTTTTGCTTCAGTCTCGCTCACAATGTCGCGCACGGTGCGGTCTCGTTCAGCATTAAGCTGTTGGAAGTCCTGTAGTTCTTTTTCAGACTCAGACGTATTTGCTCTCAGCAGGGTAGAGGAATATTTTTTACAAATCTCTTTGTAGGACTGGTATGTTGAGTACAGTTGTTCAAGGGCTCCCTCTGATGGTAGCTCATGAGGACCGGTCGCAGATAAAACAGTCACTTGTTTTTGCACTCTTTGCCACAATAATGCTGTGTGGCTAAGCAGTTCACTTCTGGCTGTTTCTAGGTTCTCTTTAACCTTCCATGTTGGTTTGGTCAACCGCTTAGATCTTTCACTGCAATGTAAGTTCTACTCCCGATTTACACGGGACTGACTGGGATCTCAATTTGCCTGATATATATTCTGAGGAAGATACTGTGGTTATGAAGAAATTGTTCTTACGTCTAGAGGACTTGCTTAAAGAAGAACTTCGTTTTGGGCTTGATGCCCGTTTTTTAACTATTTATTTAGAGGAGAAACTTTGTCCGAGGGGCCTGAGAATCAAGCATGATTCGCCCTTTCCCACTGATCCCGTTTTTTTCCAATGAATGGGATAGCATTCTAAAGAATTGTATGCAGGGAATGCTGCAGTGTTTATACAAAAAACGGAACATTATTGCCACTGAGGCTTCCAACAATATTTCAGAACTTTATAAGGATTTGAGTAAATATGATTTACACCCTGAATATAAGATTTTAAATTCTGATATAAACACTAAGTTGATCCAACTAGAACAAGACATGATTTTCCGTAAATCCAAGAAATTGCAAAGGGACAGATCTGACATGGTGCCCAAAAAGACACAGGAGGGGGAGGTGACAGCTGTGACCAGAAATCCCCAGATCCATAGATCGAGATCACGCAGTAACCATAGGAATTTTGTCAATAGCAAATACCATAAGAAAAATATGGGCCAACGGGGAAGGAGAGATAATACTGGGGGTTTCAGGGACTCCGGTTCCACGGATGTTTCTCAGGTGGCATCTGTGTCCCGAACAGTGATGGTTCATCCACCGCCTACATGTACTATTGATGTTAACACGGATGAGGTTTTTGCAGCTGCCTTCGCTGTGACAGCTGTGGCAGAAACCAATTCCATGGAGATAGATCCTATTAAACCTATTGTCTCTGGACTACCCCAGTCTGGGGAATCCATTGATTTTGAGGATACTAGGAAGCAATTGGAATCTTTAAGGTCACAGATTGAGAGAATTCGTAGAAAAAGGGATTCTTTGTCCTTTTTGGAGGTTGATAGGACTCCCCCACCGGGGGCTGAGCAGCTGGATGATGATGCTATTGATCTTTTAGAGTTATCGGTGCATGATGACTATTTACCTCTCCCTACTACATCCGTGACCCTTGATTGTAACCCTATCCCTCCTTCTTCTGTCCCTGTATTAGGAGGTTGTGGGGATGAGATTGTTACAATTGATAACACACATAGGGACAATGGTTGTGTGTCTTTTTTACCGCCAGCCAGGAGCACACAGGTGTCTATCACGGATTTTTTAACATCAAGGACAGGGAAAAGAAAAAGCATTGCAGGGGAACCAGGGCCGGGCGCAGGCTCAAACAAAAAAGGGAAAAAGAGCACGTGATTAAGGATGTTTCCTCTGGCATTTTTAACCTCTCTAGTCACATTCTATCTAAGAGTGAGCTTAAGGTCCTGAAAAAAGGCCTTTCCTTTTGCCCGGCAAGATCGTCCAACGATTTTGAACTTTTTCTGGACTTTCAGAAATTCATTAGAAAACTTACTCTCACTAGACACTTTCAAGTCAACAAAACAGTACCTACTCCCATAGGTGGTATTACTGATGGTTTCCTACACACTGACTTTAAGGTGAAATCAAATTTTTATCCCATACACAGCGTAGGTCACCATATTAAGACCTTTAATGATCTAGTTCTGGAGGATTTCAAGAGAATCCACAAGAATAGAGTGCCCCCTAAGGCTAATTTAAGTAGGGAAGAAAAAATGGCACTGGCGTCTCTGAAGAGTAACTACAACCTTGTCATCCGTAGTGCGGACAAAGGAGGTGGCATTGTCCTACAGGATAGGAACAGTTATGTACAGGAAGCTTTAAGAATGCTGTCCAATAAAGCACACTATGAGGTGGTGCAGGTGTCTGCATATCAGGAATCTATTGGTGCATACCGTATTTTAATAAAGAATGCTCTTGACAGGGGAATTCTCAATCAAAATGAATACAAATTTTTGGATATTAAAAACCCTAGAACAGCATTTTACTACCATCTACCAAAGATTCATAAAAGCTTGATTGATCCCCCTGGGAGACCCATTATCTCAGGCATTGGGGCCTTGACCGAGAATTTGGCGGCATATGTTGACTCCATTTTAAGAATACATGTGACAAATCTAAGGAGCTTCCTGAGAGACTCGCCCCACCTCATTAGTATCTTAAAGGAGGTTGTTTGGAAGGAGTCATTTCTGTTTGTGACTCTAGATATTGCGTCCCTTTACACTAACATTTCGCATAGTCTAGGGCTTGAGTGTGTCAAACAGTATCTAGAGGTGGATGACCGCTTACCTGCGACACAAAAAAGCTTTGTTTTAGACAGTATGGAATTTATCTCTAAAAATAACTACTTCATGTTCCAGGACAACATGTACCATCAACGGTGTGGCGTTGCTATGGGTTCCAAGGCAGCACCAACCTTTGCAAATTTGGTAATGGGACTTTTTGAGATACAACATATTTACTCCTCGAAACTGTTTAAACATGTAGTTGTCTATAAAAAGTATATAGATGACTTATTCATCATTTGGGACAACACTGAAAACAACTATCTAAGTTTCCTGGAAGGGATAGAAAATAATGGTTGGGGCTTAAAATTCGCCCCTACTGTGGAAAGGGCCTCTATTAACTTCTTAGATCTCACCATCTCACATGCGGAGGGCTCTCTCCTCACGAAAACTTTTTTTAAGAAAGTTGACAGTAACGGGTACATCAACTTCAGTAGTAACCATTATGACAAGTGGTTACTCAATGTCCCTAAAAATCAATATCAAAGGGTAAGGAGGAATTGTACGCTAGACAATGACTTTAAGGACCAAGCGAAGATTTTAAAAGAGAGGTTTTTCGATAAGAAGTATCCGCTTACGGTGGTAAAGAAGGCATATCAAGATGCTAGACTTCAGGGGCGAAATGTGAGCTTTAGTGCTGATAATAATGGGTCTGATAGAATGATGTCCACCACCACTAATGGGAGTTTTTCATCCAATTTTTTAACCACTTTTAGCTGTGATGGAGAGGCCATCAAGGGGATTTTAAGGAAACATTGGCCAATAATATGTAATGACCCATACCTTAAGGGAGTGTTGCCATCCCGTCCGGGGGTCACCTTTCGCAGGGCCATGACGATAAAAAACCAGCTGGCCCCTAGTAGGTTAAGGGGTCCACCGAGCTGTGTAGGGACCAATAAACCCATGGGGTCCTATAAGTGTTTGACTAAAAATTGCCTGTGCTGCAGGTCGATCCAGCATGGGCGGGTCAGTTTTGGATGTAGCCCTGGAAGTATGGAATTTGTTATACGAGGACATCTTACGTGTCAATAAGATTATGTCATCTATCTGATTGAATGTGACTGCGACAAACGATATGTAGGGAGGACCACACAAGCCCTTCATAATCGTATTAACTCTCATAGGCACAACATTAAAATAGGGTACATGCTCCATGGTTTGTCCCGACACTACTATTTGTCATGATAAGAAAATTGTCTTGAAGGTTACCCCGATTGAGCATATACCATTGTTCGTCACGAATAGGATGGAGACCCTTAACAAAAAAGAAACATACTGGATTTATAAACTTAATACTTTAAAACCCCATGGCCTTAATGAGGTCACTGATTTGTTCCACTGATTTTTTATATATATATGTTTTTATATTTTTATTGTTTATTTTTACTGTATATTTATATAGATTTATTTATATTTATATATTGGTTTTATCCTGGAAATGGTTTATTTATATGTAATAATTTTATGGCTATATGCATTGCGAGTTTTAATAAGGTCACCAGACCTGTACTATGTATATGTGTGTACATATATATATATATATATATATATATATATATTTTTTACATATGGTTTTTGTCCGGTTTGACAGAATTTCAATATAACATGGGCTTCATGGTCTATATTTATATACTGTGCTGGATTTGGTGCCTTTTGTGGGGACCGATCTTTCATTACACCGGTGTGAAGTGAGCTTCCCCGGTTGGTGTAATAGCGTTTGTCGCTGTTGGATATACTACTGATCGAGCCTTTTCTTCCCTGAGTATATATATAAATGAGCGTCCCCTTTATACCCCTGGTCTTCCCCGTTCATTGAAATTGTCGGGCGGAGTTCAGCGGTGGTACTTTTTTGTCCTGTTTTCTGGCTTGGCCCTGGGTTTGGGACTATTCTGTACTTGGTTAATTTGTGTCTTGGGTGGGTTTACTGTTCTCTTATGCATTTTGTTGTGCATGTACCTTCCATGTGTCTGCATTTAGAGTCCTGAGCAGGGGTGTGGGCACTGCTCCTTCTATTTATTTATATATTAATCTTATTTATATTTAAGGACTAGGTTTGAAGTTTTTACTTCTGTCTGTTCTTCTCACACGGGTGGCCCTGAGACACGTCTCGGCTTCGTTGTGTGTCTAATCACTATTGGGATCTGCGGCGGTGATCATAACTTTAGTCTGATCATTGTGTGATCAGGATTATGTTCACGGTTTGTTCAAAGAGCTAGGGTCATATGGGTGTAATCTGTTGGTGCGGTGTCACAGAGACCCATAGGGGCCGAGCATGCGCAGTGGGTCTGGTTCCCACGCTCGTGCCCTCCCGTGAACTTGTGCCGGCTCATGATCTTGACTGGGCTTTGGCGCATGCTCCTTTCTATTTTTTCCCACGGTCTTGCCCTTGGTTGAACTGCGGTCTGAGTTCACTGATCAGAAGCGGTTCTTCAAAATGTTCCAATTCTTCTTTCTTGCACAGCACCTGTATTTCCATTTTTCGGGTGAAGGATAGATAATCACTGGTGGCGGCAGGTTATAATGCCGTGTCTTTGTTATATATGATGTGAAATAAACATATAAGGTCTAGGGTTCTTCTCCCTTCTCTGGGAGATCGCTGACTTGTCCGGCACATGAAACAAGTGTGATACTCACTGGTCTATACTTAGATAAATTTGATTTTCACATATAGAGGCAAATGTTTTTACACACTGTCTAGTTTTTTCTTTTTTTCTTTTTGTATAAATATGAAAAATAGTTTTTGTCCTTTTTATAAGGAAATATGTGTCCATTATCAACTAATATATGCTACACACAGATGATTTTTTGTATTTTTATGTTAAGGGTATATAGAACGTCACAACTTGCAACGTGGCATCCTTTCCCGCTCGTTTTTTTCTTGAGGGATGTTCCTATGACGTCACTATGTCTATATATTGTATGCACTGTCTAACCTGGACAGATTGGATGTTATTTCTATTTCTGGTGGTCCTGATGAAGGGGGCAGATGCTTCAGAAACGCGTCGACCTGAATGACAATAAAGTGACACTGATCTGAACATCTTCTGAAGTGATCTATTGGCGCGGCATTGAACACCTCTCTCTTGTGCTTTCTGTTAACTGCAATGTAAGTGTGAGACCATGTCTTCCTCTTGTTGCTTTAAAGCAGGTAGTGAGAGAGCTCTCTTTGACTCCATCAGGAAGGGTGAATGCTGCTCTGCACTGGTTGTCAGGGAAACAATACAATGTTGCAATCTCTGCAGTCTGTTTTGCAGGAAGTATTTGCCAAGTCTCTGGCTGCAATTTACAATTAGCTTATGGGGGATTCTAGGTTTATAGCTGCACACAGTTCTGATAACAGGTTAATACTTTACAGGGAACTTTGTCTGAAGCTGCTATAAAGTTTTATGCTGTGGCTTGTTATCAACCCCTTGGGGTAATCCTTTCTCTGGATTGTATGCAGTATAGCACTCCTGGAAACAGGTTCTTTACTGATATATGAATACTAATCCCGGTCACAGCTAATCCTTTTCACTTTTCTGTCTCTTCCTTATAGCAATGAATCCACCGCTCTAATTATCAGTCCCTTAGATAACTGTATGGTTTACTCACTCTACGGCTTCCACAGATAGCTCAACTCAGCACAACGATGACTTGTAGGAAGACAAGGAGAAACGCTGTAGTTTTCTTCTAGAATCTTGTATTAAGTACAAAGTAAATGCAGGTGAAAAGGAATAATCTGTACAGGGTTGCAGACATGTCTCTTCAGCAATGGTTTCTCTAGACTAAACTGAAGGCGAAGGGAGGAGAATTCTATACAGAAGCCAACTAAGGGAGGTACATAAGGACAAACTTCATACAGTCTAATCTACCTAGTAACAATAAAGGAATTTCCTGATAGGAGGAAAAATATGCAATGCAAGAATTACATACAACAGGTTGTTCCCATTCATGGGACACAACAAATACGCAGCCACTCACCTATAGGACCAAACAATAAACAGACACATTTCCAGACTGCTTTCCCTGAAAATGTTGGCGTTTAATTTTGTGGACACTGATGATTTCCGCAACCTGATGGCGGCAACTATCCCTCGGTACTTGATCCCCAGCCCTAACTATTTCTCCAGGTGTGTTGTCCCTGACTTAAGGCTACTTTACACACTGCGATATCGGTCCCGATATCGCTAGTGTGGGTACCCGCCCCCATCTGTTGCGCGACACGGGCATATCGCTGCCCGTGCCGCACAACATCGCCCAGAGCCGTCACACATACTTACCTGTCCGGCGACGTCGCTGTGACCGGCAAACCGCCTCCTTTCTAAGGGGGTGGTCCGTGCGGCGTCACAGCGACGTCACTGAAACGTCACTGAACCGCCGCCCAATAGCAGCGGAGGGGCGGAGATGAGCGGGACGTAACATCCCGCCCACCTCCTTCCTTCCACATAGCGGCCGGGAGGCAGGTAAAGGGAGCTTCCTCGTTCCTGCGGCGTCACACGCAGCGATGTGTGCTGCCGCAGGAATGAGGAACAACTTCGTTACTGCTGCAGTAACGATTTTTAAGAATGGACCCCCATGTCGCCGATTAGCGATTTTGCACGTTTTTACAACGATGCAAAATCGCTTATCGGTGTCACACGCAACGGCATCGCTAATGCGGCCGGATGTGCGTCACAAATTCCGTGACCCCAACGACTCCGCATTAGCGATGTTGCAGCGTGTAAAGCCCCCTTTAGACAACCTCATGCCTCATAGTCATTTTGCCTAGGCCCAGTGTCTGCAGATCTTTACCAGTTTACCGCTGTCAGCTGTCTCCGTAATTTATTATGTCCTGGCCGTTAAGTAAAGGACATGGAAGTGGACATGCTGCTGATGTTGCACGCAAAAGTCAAGATAGACAAGCAGGTGAAACTGTTCTTGCTGCAAGAGCACAACAAAAATTACTTACCACATATGTCACACTCTGGCCTGTGTGCCAAATCTGGCCCACTCAATACCCTGAATTGAGAACTGAGTGGTATTAATGGGTCTTGCTTCTCTCACAAGAGGAATATTTTACTAGACTTCAGCCTAGGAGCTACGGTTCCAGTTTGAGAATCACAGAACTGCTTCAAGATTCATTCTACAGAATTTCAGACTAAGCTCTTTGGTTCCAGCTTCAGGATCACAGAACTGCTTTACTCCTCAACACTTTAGCCTACAAACTCGCTTGGAGAAGCCAGGTTGGGACAATTCTGTTGCCTGTCCACATAACTTGCTGTGTTCAGTCTGCTTCCTAAGCTTGCCGCTATCTCCTCTCAATGGGTGCCCGCCAAAAGTGGAGTGCTGCTGGCTGCCCTGAAGTCACAAAGACTATAATACCTGGCAGACCAGCGAAAGGGTGAAACTTTTTCACTTATACCATCTTGTATTCTTGCTGGGAATGTATGATATTTTTTTGCCTGTTGGTAAACCAATAAAGTTTTACCAATATGTGGTTCATCTGCTCTGTGTTCTCATATTGGGGTCTTATTTTTAGCGGGACAAGTTGTACTTTTGAATGATATCATTCATTTTACCATATAGTGTACTGGAAAATGGGAAAAAAATCCAAATGTGGAGAAATAGTGAAAGAAGTGAAATTCCACAATGGTTTGGGGGGTCCATGTTCACTATATGGTAAAACTGACATGTCAGTATGATGCCTAAGGTTAGTACGAGTTCATAGATAGATAAAAATAAAACTATACATGTTTGCTAAGAAGTGAAAAAAGTCAGACGTTTGTCCAAAAAAAAGAATAGCGCTTTTGTCCCCATTCTCCGAGTCCCGTAGCGTTCTCATTTTTTGGGATCTAGGGCTCAGTGATGGCTTAATTTTTCCATCTTGAGCTGGTGTTTTTAATTATACCATTTTTCTATAGATGTGATGTTTTGATCGCCTGTTATTACATTTTAATGCAATGTTGCGGCAACTGTTCTGCCTTCTTTCACGTAACGCTGTGAATCTCCGGCATACAGCTAAACCCTCGTTCACATTTCAAATAAACAGACTGGAATTCAGTAGTCTTGATTTATTAGCTGGTAACGTAAACTTGATTGCAGTATACGTGGAATATACAGTGAATATAGGAATATCCAAGGTACAGGTGAATATGGTATATCCAAGATGCAGTTGAATACAGTATACGGAATACGGGATATGGTTTATCCAAGATACTGTTGAATACGGATAAAAACGGATTACACTAGGCAGGGGTGAATGTACAGAGAGGTAACTCGGCAGGTCCTTTCCTAACAAATCCAAACAGAAAATGGCTGCAGGCTTCTTCTAAGCTCCGAGGAGGGTGTTTGTTACCCAGAATACATTTTGCTTAAAGAGAAACTCAGCAATTCAAAAGAATAACAACGACCTCTAGGGGTTGTAACAGAAATTGCAATGAATGACTATTAGCAGGCTGCCATGAGGCAGAACACTCCCCGCTTGGTGTCAACGGATGCCACTATTTGGTTCTTTTGGGGAAATCAGTAACACAAGTTCGGTTACAGGCCTGAGGAACAGTTTGTTCTCCCCAAGCTTGCACACTCTGACCACTACCTTACGTACTTTCCCATCCTTGCTGGGAAAAGGTTTGGTGACTAGGCCGAGTGGCCACTCATTCCGATGTGCTTGACTGTATTTCACAAGTACAACATCGCCAGGTTTGAGGTTTGGGTGGTCTTTCTGCCACTTCATCCTGGTTTGCAGAGTGGAGAGGCACTGCCTTTTCTATCTCTCCCAAAAGACATTGGCTACATTTTGTATAACGCGGAGTATTGCGATCTTAGCTCTATCCAGATTAGAAGCGGTGAATGCATGCTTGCAGTGATTCCATCCTCTACAAAGTCTCTGACTTGTAGGTAGTGTTATCTTGTAGGAAAGAACTACATGAAGTAGAAAAGCGATGGCTCGAACGAGTGACTTCCAAGTCGAGAACCTGCTGAATCGATGAGATTTGAGGTGATTACTTGATGTCACTGTATGTAGAACAGACACTTGAGGACGAAGCTCTTCGTAATCTGGGTCCACTAGCTCAAATGTATCAGACTCTCTGATGTCAGGCATCGAACGGTACAAGAAGGCAGGACCTGTGAACCATGTAGTGTCTCTCAGATGACTTGGTGCAACGGATCTAGTCGCGTGGTCTGCAGGATTGTGATGGGTAGACACGTAGTGCCATTGACTAGGGCAAGTGGATCTTCTTATCCTTAGTACCCGGTTGCTGACGTAGACATAGAAGCGTCACGATTCATTGCAGATATACCCAAGTACCACTTTGCTGTCTGTATAAAATTCGACGTCTTTGATCTCCAGACTCATCCCATCTGAGATAAGTTCGGCCAATTCAACCGCGAGGACGGCAGCGCAGAGCTCAAGTCTGGGTATCGTGTGTTCACGGAGTGGCGCCAGTTTTGCCCGGCTCATAACGAAACCGATGTGGCTCTGTTCATTCGCATCTGTGGTTTTGAGGTACGCTACTGCTGCGATCGCTTTGACTGATGCGTCACAGAAGACACAAAGTTTTTGTGTTTTGACTTCCGTGGATGGCACAGGAGCATACGGTCGTATTACACAAAGGTCGGTCAAGGCTTCGAGAGACTTCCTCCACTCAGTCCACAGATCTGCTTTTTCTGCTGGAAGTGGTTCATCCCAATCAGAAGTCCCTTAGCATCATCTTGCCTTGGATGGTTACTGGAGCCACGAATCCCAATGGGTCGTACAAGCTATTCACAAAAAAAAGAACTCCTCTGCGCGTGAAGGGTTTCTCGTCTTTGTTGATCTGAAAGGTGAAGGCATCCGTTTTCAAATCCCAAAGCAATCCTAGGCTCCGCTGCATAGGAAGGGAGTCAATGCTTAGGTCTAAGTCCTTTAGATCGTTGGAATAGTCTTGAGAGGGAAAGGCTTCCATCAATTCTCGGCTGTTAGAGGCAATTTTATGCAACCTCAGGTTAGACAGAGCAAGCATTTCTTGAGCCCTTTTTAGCAGACTGATTGCAGCCTCAGATGTTGGTGTGGACTTCAGGCAGTCGTCTACATAGAAGTCTTTTTCTATGAAGGATCTGACATCTGACCCATACTTTTCTTCACCCTCTTTGGCGGAATTTCTGAGGCTGTAGATAGCGACTGCTGGGGAAGGACTGTACCTGAAGATGTGTACCCTAATCCGGTACTCTGCAATGTCTTTATCGGGGTCGTTGTCACGATACCAGAAGAACCTCAAATAGTTTCTGTGTTCCTCTTTGACGAGAAAACAGTGGAACATCTGTTGTATGTCAGCCATGAATGCCACTGAATCCTTGCGGAAACAGAGTAGTACTTCTAGGAGTCTATTGTTGAGGTCTGGGCCCGACAATAGGACATCATTCAACGAGACGTCTTCACATTTGGCGCTCGAGTGGAATACCACTCTTATCTGGCCTGGCTTTTTGGGATGGTACACACCGAAGATAGGTAAGTACCAACACTCCTCGGAGTCTTGAAGTGCGGGTGCGACCTCCGCGTGGTTGTTCTGTAAGATCTTCTCCATGAAGTTAAAGAAGTGTTCTTTTGTCTCAGGTGACCTCTAAAGTTTGTGCTTGAGGGAGATGAAGCGATTGTAGACCATTTCCCTGTTGTTTGGTAGGCGTCGTCTCCGAGGTCGAAATGGTAGTGGTGCGACCCAACTGTTTGATTTGTCTTTGACTATTTCCCGATCCATGGTGTCCAAGAACATCCTATCTTCTATGGACATCGCTGCCTTGTTGTCTTCCTTTGTCCTGTGGAAGACTGCACACCCTATGTGGTTTTGTTCACCTTCACAAGCGTGGTCTTCGTTGGAAGGAACTGAGAAAGGGCAAGGCAGAGGTGTGCTGCACGGTAACTCCTTTACCAGCAGACTATTCTGACATGGCTGGAAGAGAGACGGGCGTCCATTTTCTAATGTATTGGTGAGCATACTGTTGACTGAGGTCGGCTTGTTTCCTCCTTCTAGACAGACGTCTCCTATAATGACCCATCCAAGATCGAGCTTCTGTGCGAATGGAGCGTTTTGGAAGCCGTTGATGTATTCTCTAGTCTTGTGAACTCGTAGTATATCTCTTCCCAAGAGTAAAGCTATTGGAGCTTCTGGGTCCAACTCGGGTATCAGGTGAGCTATACACTTCAGATGGGGGTGATGAGCAGCTACCTCCGGTGAAGGTATCTCAGACCTGTTGTCGGGAATCTGATTGCACTCCAGTATGGTCGGTAATGATAGACAGATCTGGCCATCTACAGACTCCACTTTGTATCCGGTTGCTTTCCTCCCCGCTGTCTCGACAGTACCTGCGCATGTCTTCAAGGAATAGGGAGAACCGGGGCCTACAATGCTGAAGTTGTTGAAGAAGATGGACGTGCCTATCTATCTGTTGCTCTGGTCATCCAGGATTGCATATATCTTGATCGCTTTGTCCCTATGGCCTGCTGAGTAGACTCGGACAAGGCAGATTTTTGAACAGGATCTTCCTCCTACGGGTCCTCCGCAGATCTCGGTACATTGAGAGGTAACCTCAGGGGAGTCCACATCAGTATCCTGCTGCTTGGCATTGTGCTCCTCTGCTTGTGACAACACTTGTGGGGGTGGTCCAGGGTGTAAGGGCGGCTTTGCACGTCGCGACATCGCACGTGCGATGTCGATGGGGTCAAATCGAAAGTGACGCACATCCGGCGTCGCAGTCGATATCGCAACGTGTAAAACCTTTTTGATACGATGAACGACCGCAAAAGCGTCGTTATCGTATCTTCGCTGCAGCCTCCAACATTTCCATAATGCCGGTGCAGCGACAGGTGCGATGTTGTTCCTCGCTCCTGCGGCAGCACACATCGCTGTGTGTGAAGCCGCAGGAGCGAGGATCATCACCTACCTGCCTCCCGGCTGCAATGAGAAGGACGGAGGTGGGCGGGATGTTTACATCCTGCTCATCTCCGCCCCTCCGCTTCAATTGGCCGCCTGCCGTGTGACGTCGCTATGACGCCACACGACCCGCCCCCTTAGGAAGGAGGCGGGTCGCCGGCCAGAGGGACTGTGGGGAGATAAGGTATGCACACCAGTGACTATGTAAGGGGAATACATGAAATAGCAGAAACTGCTGTGTGAATACTGACTTGAAAAATCCAATAGCTATATGCAAGAGTGAATATGTGAAAAATGGAATCTGCATTACTGCCATGAACATATGAATCAAGAGAAATTTAGCTACTGAATTGATCAATGCAATAGAGCCCCAACACTACGCCAAAGTATTTCTCTACGTTGGGGTCCCTAGCTTGTGTGTGTCCTCTCATGCAGTTAAAAAACCTACCGTGTATGGGAAGCTGAGACCCAGGCTATTTATGCGTATGATATGGATTGGCAATAGGTGTGGTTGGGGAGGGTTCACAAACGAAAAAATACTAACAAGCCAGAGGGACGTCGCACGGCAGGTATGTGCGTGTGAAGCTGCCGTAGCGATAATAATCGCTACGGCAGCTTTCACTAGATATCGCACGTGCGACGGGGGCGGGACTATCGCTGCAGCATCGGTAACACATTGTTACCGATGTCGCAGCGTGCAAAGCCCGCCTAAGGCTGTATTGTCATCCATGCTGCTGCATTCTGCACATTTCACGCTAGCTTCACAATTCCTGGCGAGGTGACTTCTCCATGAAGGCTCTGCATTTTAGTAGCGGATGTGGTTTCTTGTTTAGCGGACACTGCTTACTGACATCTTGAGGTCTGTTCTCTTCTGGAGGTGGCTTACTAGCATGTTGAGAAGGTCCTGTGGAAACAATGTTAGTTTTATGGACTGCCATGGGTGTCCTACTGAGTTTGACACCGGGGGTAGTGGGACACGACAGGGTGAATTCAAAACTGGGGCCATTTCTGACTTTAGCTTGTTGAACAACAAAATTTACAAATCCAGTGAAAGGACAAAAAGGCACATTATGAATTTGTTTGTACCGTGAACCACATGTGACCCACTTTTCTTGTAGGTTGTAAGGAAGTTTCTGCACTATCGGATTAACTCCCCTGGCAATGTCCAGGAAAGCCAATCCAGGCAAATTTCCTTCCTCCTGGGCAACCTGTAACTCTATCAACAAATCACTCAGTTCTCTAAGTTTTTGATAACCTTTAGGCCCTATCTTAGGAAAACCATCAATTCTTTGGTATAAAGCATTTTCAATGGCTTCTATGGACCCATAGCATTCATCAAGTCTTTCCCACACCTTGTGTAGGCCTGTGGCTGGATGCTTTATATTAATGTCTCTTAGTCGTTTGTCGTGCTCAGCCGACTCATTCCCAAGCCACTTTACTAGGAGATCTAACTCCTCGCTACAAGAAAGGTCCAGACTCTGAATGGTGTTCTGGAACGAGGCTCGCCATGACCTATAGTTCTCAGCTTTGTCAGTGAACTTTACAAGTTCCTTGGTAACCAGTTCTCGGCAAGCTAAAAACTTTGCAAAGTCCATGGTAGCTTGGTTGGTGCTGGTGCGAGCTGGTGTGTTATAGTCATGTCTAATGTGTGGTGTATCACCATACCTTTTAGGGGCTTCAGTCTCAGGGTAGTCTGTATAATACCGTTCTGAAGCAAAGGGTGTCCCTCTAATTCGGGATAGAGGTGATACCTTCAGTTCTGTAGAACTGTAGTTGTAGTCGACGTCGACCTGCTGCATACTTTCTTGCTTACAGGACTGCAGTTCGGGATGAAGTCTCTGGTAGTCGATATAAGCTGATCGATGTCGTGGATCAGGGTTGTCATCCGTTCCGGGATGCTGGTGGACATACTCTGAGACGTGTTGGGTTGGATCTTGTTGCTCTACGTCTGGTCCAAGTACGTTGCTGCGTTCCTCGGATTCAGAATACTCCACGGCCTCTAGGAACTCTGCTTTGGCTATTGCCGCTGCTGCCTCCTTTTCTGCAATAAGTTTGTCCAGAGAGGCCTGCAGGCGTACTTTTTCAACTTCTTGTTCAACTGCCAAGCGTGTTCTGTCTGCTTGCAGGCGTGCACCTTCTGCTTCTCGATCTGCTTGCAGGCCTGTACTTTCTGCATCTCGGTCTGCTTGTCTTGGCTTTAAACACAGAGCACAAGAGTCTTTAGATTCACCAAGATATAGAAATACGCCATAGACACCGTAATGCAAATGTATAAAACATTTTATTTAATAGCGCACAGGGTATTACAAAATATACAGAACAACAATCATGAAAAACCGGAATGGGTAGGTGAAGGAAGAGGGGAGAACCCCACGTGACCCAGGATAGATGTCAAGTATTGTATAGGACCTGCTGATACAGATATATATTATTGTAGTAACCTCATGCCCCTAGGAAGGGCCCACATGGGGGCCGGGGATCCATTGTGCCGCTAGTTAATGGCCCAATACATAAACTTATGGCCTTCTATCAGGCCATACCTCAAATATAACTGCAGGCCTATATATAAGACTGGCACAATGGCCAAAGTTCACATTACAACTAGGCTATAACCTCATATGCAATTCAGAGGTGCCCAGACAGTGTCGCATTAATCACTAATAAGGCATGAGGGCTTACCACAAACAGGCAGAACGTCCGGGAATCCTGGAGGGCACGTGGGGACCGACGTCCCAACACGTGTTTCGTCAAGTGCTTCGTCGGGGGACGATAGTTAAAAAGTGCAGGAAGTGGGGTTTAAAAAGGGAACCTGATTATCAATGACACGCCTCCATTTCCCCATGTGCACTGAAGTAGGTGACCGCTGCAGAGCGCGCCGTGGCTCGGTATCGGCGGCCGGAAGCCGACGGAGCAAGAACTTCCGGTGACGTCACCATATGGTACTTCCGGTTCCCCGCCGCAACGAGCGTTGCCACGGACGCGAATCAACAAGCGGAAACCACTGTAGTGCTGGGTAGGATGGACCTGCCCCTAATGGAAACGCTAATCCAACCTCCACAATCCCATCAACAACAATATGGCATATAATGCGTAAACATATACTAAGCATTTTTTGTATATGAAATATCCCCTCATAACACCTATCAGGGGAATTATAAGGCACATATATGTTATGCATTATTCATATACAATCACCAAAAAGTGGTGCATATTTAAAGAAGATAGAGGGAAGAGGAAGAGGATAGATAGAAAAGATAGGCAGACGTCTGCAAGGGAGTATAGATGTAAGAACATAGACATAGATGTGTACACAGCAATTTCAGCATGAAAACAATTACAGATATTCCATGTCCATGTACGCCACAGTTGTTCTGTATATTTTGTAATACCCTGTGCGCTATTAAATAAAATGTTTTATACATTTGCATTACGGTGTCTATGGGGTATTTCTATATCTTGGTGAATCTAAAGACTCTTGTGCTCTGTGTTTAAATGCATCATTTTCGAGTTGTTGCCTATAATTTCTGGATCCTTATGTTATATATGACAGTTATTCTGTGGTTTATCACAGGCCTATTCCAGGTTTCCATGGATTATAAAGCCCGCGAAAAAACGTGGGAAACCCAACTGGACAGAGTTTTTGAAGCTGGAGGGGAGGAGTTACCTACTACGAGTTCTAGGTCCACCATAGACCGCATGAATAGTCTTAAAACCATGTTGAATAGGAAGACACGACTGTGGTGGAACGTGGCTTTTATGAAAAGATACATTGATAGGGGACTAGTCCCCAGGGGATTACGAGTCAGGGTCTTCCCTTCTTTTGTGGTCTCAGATGAGACAGTTAAAACAAAGTGGGAGGAGGCCGCGTCCAACTGCTCCAGGATTTTCATGCAGCTTCTCATTGAGCTGAATGAGAAATCCATTAACGATCTGGAGAAGGAAATTGCAGACGTTCAGGCCAACCTTGACTCTGAACTTACCCCTGAGGAGTTGTCTAAATATAACGATTCACTTGATAAGGAGTTTACTAAGTGGGAAAAGGAGATCCTGAGTACCAAGACGAAGAAATACCAACGTGACGTCACGGACTACAAAAACGGTCAGATTTATCGCTGGCGAGGTATGTCCTTCCCCAATAAAAAGAAGAAGCATCAGGCCTCGTCCATGTCAATATCTGCCTCATCTATGTCCTCACTGGAGGAAGACACTGCATCTGAAAATATTAGGAATGTAAGACCGAACACTAGATCAGTCCAGGCTCGGAATCAACAGACCTTGGTGCTGGGTGGTGGACGGTCGGCCCCTCCTCCTCCGGCTCGGAAAAAAGGAGGTGATGGACAGATGGAGGTAATCAACTTATCCAAGCATGTCCTCACCCCCACGCAGACGGAGGTTTTGAAGTTGGGGTTGTCATTTGTGCCCCACACTAACTTCAATCTCTTTTCAGTAATCAAAGACCTCCATCTGTTCTTGCGGAAGTTGGTACTACATAAACTACATTCTAAGAGAGCCACAGGGGAATCTAGTACTTCCATCCGTGAACAGGAGGCTATTGCTGCGTTGGAGGAGCTAGAGGAGGAGTCGGCCCACCACCAATCAGGTAATTTCCCACGCCACACTGTGCCGAGGTCTGCCACATTTCCGCCCCTGTCTTTATGCCCCCCGATTCAGATCTTCTGTGAATTGGTGTCAAAAGATATCCAGCAACTCCCACGGAGAGGGGGCAAGAACAACCTTACTAGACAACAACAAATGGCACTACGGGAGATCGAATCGTTGGATGGGGTGGTGATTAAACCCGCCGACAAGGGCGGGAATGTGGTAATTTGGCCAGTGGAGTTATATGAGAGGGAGGCATGGCGGCAATTGAGGGACCGGGAGGCATATGAACCTCTTCATCATAACCCCATACGCGGCTTCACCAGTGACTTGGAGTTGATTTTACTGAGGGCATTTGAGGAGGGGATTATCCCTAAAAAAATCTATGAGGGCCTCCTAGTAAAAACACCTGTTGTTCCAACCTTCTACCTCCTCCCCAAGATCCACAAAAACCCCAAGACACCTCCTGGGCGTCCCATTGTCTCTGGCATGGGAGGGCTGTGCGACGTCACATGCAAATTTATTGAACACTACTTGCATCCCTTGGTGGAGACGTTGCCCTCTCATGTCAGAGACACTGCTGACGTCCTAAGGAGACTAGAGGGTCTTATCTTGGAGGAGGAGGCGATTTTGGTAACAATGGATGTGGAGGCCCTATATTCCAGCATTGGCCATCGGGATGGGCTGGCCGCCGTGCGATTCTACTTGGATTCGAGTAGTCTTGATGGGTCCTTGTCCGCCCTTATTATGGAGCTGTTGGAGTTTATATTGACGCACAATTTCTTTGTGTTTCGAGACCGGTTCTTCCTCCAGCGGCGCGGCACTGCGATGGGGGCGGCCTGCGCGCCGTCTTACGCAAACCTCTTTCTCGGTTATTGGGAGAGGGAGGTTTTCGGGGACGGCGTGCCGGCGAGCTCCCATGCGCAGTGTTGGCTGCGCTATATTGACGACATTCTGGTCGTCTGGGGGGGAACCGGTTCTGGGCTGGAGGATTTTGTGCGTCATCTTAACTCCAACAGCTATAACATCTACTTAACTCATCAGGTCGGACCAAGGACCATCGAATTTTTGGACATTCGAATCTCGGTGGAATCTAGTGGGGCTGTCTCTACTACCATCTTCCGGAAAGCCACTTCGGTCAATTCCCTCCTCCATGCCACCTCGGGTCACCCCAGTTCGACGGTGAACGCCATCCCGACGGGCCAGTTTCTGCGGTTACGCAGGCTGTGCTCGTCGGATGATGGATTTGAATCCGTATCAGGGGATATGAGGGAGAGGTTCATAATGAGGGGGTACAGTAAGAGATCCATCAAAAAAGGCTACCAGCGTGCTAAACACTCCCAGCGGGACCAGCTTCTATCTGGGAATGTAATCACAAAACCCACGTCTAGTCCAGTGGCGAGATTTATTTCCACCTATTGCCGACAGTGGGACCAAATCAGAGGTGTACTAAATAAACATTGGGCCATTCTCCATACTGAGCCCTCTCTTCGTGGCTATTTACCGGAACGCCCCTTGATGACGGCAAGGAGGGGTAGGAGTCTCAGGGATACATTGGTGCATAGTCACTATGTTGCCAAGAGAACCCCCCTTTTTGGATGTGGCCCCCAACGTGTCGGCTGCTACCCTTGTGGTAGCTGCCGTGGCTGCCAGAACATCATTCGGGCCACAACCTTCTGCTCAGCGGACGGTAAGAGGGAGTTTTCCATTCGGGCATATATCTCTTGCAGCACATCTGGCGTAATATATTACGCCACGTGTGGTTGTAACAAGATATATGTCGGTTTGACCTCACGCGAGCTCCGAATTCGCACGAGGGAGCATGTGCGTGATGTTCTGGCGGCCAAAGAGGCCACCAATCCCGAATCCATAAAAACGATACCCAGACATTTTAGGGAGGTTCACAATTGTGACCCTACATCCCTTCAGGTCCGTGGTATCGATAGGGTACATCTGGGAATTCGGGGCGGTGACCTCAAAAAACGGCTGGCACAGGTGGAGTGCCGTTGGATTTTTGTTCTGGGCACTCAGGCTCCAGATGGGCTGAATGAACGGCTTTCCTTCGCCCCATTTTTATAAACTACCGTTCTTATCCCCATAATAATGGTATCCTAAATGGGTCCGACTGGAGAGAAGAAAGAGGGGGGTTGAGCTCCTCCCAGTCGGATTCAATTAACTCGAGAGTTGGTTTTCGGGGTGGTTGAGTCCACTATGAACACGTAACAGAGGTGTGAACAGCTACGTAACCCCTAGTGTATTTTTAATGTTACCTTTTTCATGCTGCATATATGGTGATCTTATGACTCTTTTAACAGTGTGTCTTTTTATCTTTTGTTTAATTTTAAGGGACCTGTTTTTGTCATGAACCTCCCTCATCTTGCCCCCCCCCCCCTTCTCCCACTCCTCCAAAAGTGCCCCCTTTATTCGGGTTCTGTTATCAATTTCGACCTGGAAGAAACGGAGGCTCGTATACGTTTACAGAACCAAAATTGGGAGGCTACGGAACTGTGGCGTACATGGACATGGAATATCTGTAATTGTTTTCATGCTGAAATTGCTGTGTACACATCTATGTCTATGTTCTTACATCTATACTCCCTTGCAGACGTCTGCCTATCTTTTCTATCTATCCTCTTCCTCTTCCCTCTATCTTCTTTAAATATGCACCACTTTTTGGTGATTGTATATGAATAATGCATAACATATATGTGCCTTATAATTCCCCTGATAGGTGTTATGAGGGGATATTTCATATACAAAAAATGCTTAGTATATGTTTACGCATTATATGCCATATTGTTGTTGATGGGATTGTGGAGGTTGGATTAGCGTTTCCATTAGGGGCAGGTCCATCCTACCCAGCACTACAGTGGTTTCCGCTTGTTGATTCGCGTCCGTGGCAACGCTCGTTGCGGCGGGGAACCGGAAGTACCATATGGTGACGTCACCGGAAGTTCTTGCTCCGTCGGCTTCCGGCCGCCGATACTGAGCCACGGCGCGCTCTGCAGCGGTCACCTACTTCAGTGCACATGGGGAAATGGAGGCGTGTCATTGATAATCAGGTTCCCTTTTTAAACCCCACTTCCTGCACTTTTTAACTATCGTCCCACGACGAAGCACTTGACGAAACACGTGTTGGGACGTCGGTCCCCACGTGCCCTCCAGGATTCCCGGACGTTCTGCCTGTTTGTGGTAAGCCCTCATGCCTTATTAGTGATTAATGCGACACTGTCTGGGCACCTCTGAATTGCATATGAGGTTATAGCCTAGTTGTAATGTGAACTTTGGCCATTGTGCCAGTCTTATATATAGGCCTGCAGTTATATTTGAGGTATGGCCTGATAGGCCATAAGTTTATGTATTGGGCCATTAACTAGCGGCACAATGGATCCCCGGCCCCCATGTGGGCCCTTCCTAGGGGCATGAGGTTACTACAATAATATATATCTGTATCAGCAGGTCCTATACAATACTTGACATCTATCCTGGGTCACGTGGGGTTCTCCCCTCTTCCTTCACCTACCCATTCCGGTTTTTCATGATTGTTGTTCTGTATATTTTGTAATACCCTGTGCGCTATTAAATAAAATGTTTTATACATTTGCATTACGGTGTCTATGGGGTATTTCTATATCTTGGTGAATCTAAAGACTCTTGTGCTCTGTGTTTAAATGCATCATTTTCGAGTTGTTGCCTATAATTTCTGGATCCTTATGTTATATTTGTCTTGGCTTTAGTTGCATCTCTTGTGCAGCAAAGGTGGATTTTACTTTTGCAGCCTCAGCTTCTGAACGAGCGAGAGCAGCGAACTCTTTCACTGAAGACTTGTTAGAGCAGCTTGCTCTTGACCTTGTCCTGACTGAGGGTGCTCCGGATGCAGACATTGTGCACTCAGCTGTGGATAGATGATAACTTGGGCGGAAAAGCTGGGTCTATACGTGAACGGGTTCCGCGTGTTGGGAAAGGTGTCGTGCTTGCTGGGGAGGACTGCGGTCTTGATCCCTGCGGCTGTATGGCGGCTGCTGTAGTACCCGTATGTGGTGCAGTGTGGGTGATAGCGGTCCCATGCAGTCTATTCAACTACCGCCTGCGGTCAGTGTCCGTTTTTACTGTTCTGCCTTCTTTCACGTAACGCTGTGAATCTCCGGCATACAGCTAAATCCTCGTTCACATTTCAAATAAACAGACTGGAATTCAGTTGTCTTGATTTATTAGCTGGTAACGTGAACTTGATTGCAGTATACGTGGAATATACAGTGAATATAGGAATGTCCAAGGTACAGGTGTATATGGTATATCCAAGATGCAGTTGAATACAGTATACGGAATACGGGATATGGTATATCCAAGATACTGTTGAATACGGATAAAAACGGATTACACTAGGCAGGGGTGAATGTACAGAGAGGTAACTCGGCAGGTCCTTTCCTAACAAATCCAAACAGAAAATGGCTTACCCAGAATACATTTTGCTTAAAGAGAAACTCAGCAATTCAAAAGAATAACAACGACCTCCAGGGGTTGTAACAGAAATTGCAATGAATGACTATTAGCAGGCTGCCATGAGGCAGAACAGCAACCAAAACCCATAATTTTGATGTTTGGAATTTTTTTCTCGCCACGCTGTATACCAATCAGATTCATTGATTTTACATGTGGGCATTTCTGAATCTGGCAATACCAAATATCTGTATTTTATAATTTTTTTGATTTTTTTTATTTTCAATGGTGCAAGAGTGGGGTGATTTAAACCTTTTAGTGTTATTTATCATTTTTTTTAGATTTTTCAAAACTTTTTTTTTTACATTTTTTACTGATTTTACTAGTCCTATTGGGGACTTTATTACTGCAGTGTCCGATCGCTTCTGCTGATCAGAGCGATGATGCAGCATCACTCTAATCAGGAGAAATACAGATCTCTTGTGAGTGGCGGCGCTCTGTTGGCTCTCTCAGGAAGTGAGTCATGGCAGCATCAGGGGTCATCAGCTGACCCTGCGCTACCATGACAACTAATTGGCGCTCTGTGATTACATCACGGGGCCGCCAGTGGTAGTGGGGAACGGCACGATCCCAGAAGCAGCACTTTAAATTGCGCTGTCAATGTTTGACAGTACGATCCAAGGGGTTAGCTTGTGCGGGTGGAGATCTTTAAAGTGTAGTGTACATGTTTAATTTTTTTCCTTGCAGATTTGGTGCAGAAAATGATCTGCAGGATGTCAATTCTTTCAGCATTTTTAGTGCGTTTTTCACCATTGAAAGCAACAAAAACACATTGAAAAAATGCAGCTGAAACTCATTTTTTTGCGCTGCGGTTTTCCTGCCAAGATATGCAGAAATGGTGCAGAAATTTCTGCAACCAAATATTCAACGTATGCACATACCCTTAGGGGTACTTTACACGCTGCGACATTGCTAGCATTTGCTGGCAATGTTGAGCACGATAGCACCCGCCCCCGTCGCACATGCGATATGTGGTGATTGCTGTCGTAGCGAACATTATCGCTACGGCAGTGTCACACGCATATACCTGCTCGGCGACGTCGCTGTGACTGCCGAACAATCCCTCCTTCAAGGGGGAGGTGCGTTCGGCGTCACAGCGACATCACTGCGACGTCACTAATCGACTGGCCAATAGAAGCGGAGGGGCGGAGATGAGCGGGACATAACATCCCGCCCACCTTCTCCCTTCCGCATTGCCGTCGGGACGCAGGTAAGGAGATGTTTGTCGCTCCTGCGGGTTTACACACAACGATGTGTGGATCTGCAGGAACGACAAACAACATCGTACCTGCGGTCCATCCGACATTATGAAAATGAACGACGTTACACAGATCAGCGTGATTGTACGCTTCTGTGCTCGTTCATTGTTCCACCTAGGATTTACATGTTGCGATGTCGCTACCAGCGCCGGATGTGCGTCACTAATGACGTGACCCCGACGATATAGTGGTAGCGATGTCGCAACGTGTAAAGTACCCCTTAGTGTGATTATAGCCAAAGGGGTTGGAGCAGGCAGTTTTTCTCTCCAATTAAATTTTGAGTAACGAGCACCCGAGTATTTTAATAGTCGCCCATTATTACTTGTGTGCAGAAGAAAGGATTTTTCTACCTGCTGACGGATTACAGTGGATGATTTTAACACAGGCTTTTATTGGAGTTGGGACATTCACAACTCCATCAGGTGAGCAACATTTTACACGCTACCCTTATTTTACCACACATGACAGACACCCTGTGGGCTCTTGACTTTTTTTCTCAATTTTTTTTTTAGAAAGAAGAGACAGTAAAAGGGAAAGAAAGACAGGGAGAAAGAAGTATATCTATAGGAGGTTGGTGTGCGAACTGATGGTTAAATGGATCTCTAGTGGGTCTGTGGATAGGAGAAGAATGGCCAGATAAAAAAAGATGACCTAATAAGTTAGATACATCATAATCCTTTTTGAGCCTCATGGTGTAGGAGATGGTCAGGAGGCCCCCTCTCCTACTAAGTGTTGTATTACAGTGAATTGCATGATGTGTTTGTTTAAGACCACTTTACAGTGTAAGTTATGCTGTGTAGTGATGAGCGAGCATGCTTGTCACTACTCGGTACTCGCACGAGTATCACTGTACTCGGGCTGCTCGGCGGGGACCGAGTAATCTCGCGATACTCGTGCTTTACTCGTGGTCTTCATTTCTGCATGTTGGCGCTCTTTTGAGAGCCAGCCCTCATGCAGGGATTGGCTGGCAGACCACTGCAATGCCACAGCCCTGTTAGTTGTGGAATTGCAGTGATTGGCCGGCCTGCACAGCGTCACCGAGCCTTTATATCGGCCGGCGCGCTGTGCTCTGCTCACAGCTATTCTGACAGTGAGTGTAGGGAGAGTGTCGCTGATTCAGGGAAAGCTTTGCGGCCCTTTATAGCTTTTTCAGTTGCAGGGCTGCAAACAGTGTGACCAAAAGTCCTTCTCAGGACTATTCTAGTTGTATACAGGCAGGCAGGGTATAGCCAGGTCGGAGTACAGTAGCAGAGTCCTTCTCAGGACTATTGTTGCTATATACAGGCAGGGTATAGCCAGGTCTGAATACAGGCTAGTGACCAAAAGAGTCCTTGTCAGGACTATTGTAGCAGTATACAGGCAGGCAGGCAGGCAGGGTAGTGGTGACCGTATACCAGCCTTCATATCTGGGGCTGGTGTACACAGTGTAAAACAGTCCAGATAGTGTCTGACTTGTCTGTACTGTAATTGTCGCTCCCCAAAAAAACCTGTTAGTAGGTTATTATTGCGTCCGTGCTTGGTTTTTAAAACCGCACGTGTGTGCCTGTTGGTGGCAGCGTACAGGTGCACTGGTGTGCGTTTACCAAACTATTATATAACGCACAAGTGTAGTGTATAATACACGTCAGTCAGCAGTGGCTGATAGTGTCAGAGTTCTTAATTTTTGCTCCTAAAACCTGTGTTAGGTTATTATTGCGTCCGTGCTTGGTTTTTAAAACCGCACGTGTGTGCCTGTTGGTGGCAGCGTACAGGTGCACTGGTGTGCGTTTACCAAACTATTATATAACGCACAAGTGTAGTGTATAATACACGTCAGTCAGCAGTGGCTGATAGTGTCAGAGTTCTTAATTTTTGCTCCTAAAACCTGTGTTAGGTTATTATTGCGTCCGTGCTTGGTTTTTAAAACCGCACGTGTGTGCCTGTTGGTGGCAGCGTACAGGTGCACTGGTGTGCGTTTACCAAACTATTATATAACGCACAAGTGTAGTGTATAATACACGTCAGTCAGCAGTGGCTGATAGTGTCAGAGTTCTTAATTTTTGCTCCTAAAACCTGTGTTAGGTTATTATTGCGTCCGTGCTTGGTTTTTAAAACCGCACGTGTGTGCCTGTTGGTGGCAGCGTACAGGTGCACTGGTGTGCGTTTACCAAACTATTATATAACGCACAAGTGTAGTGTATAATACACGTCAGTCAGCAGTGGCTGATAGTGTCAGAGTTCTTAATTTTTGCTCCTAAAACCTGTGTTAGGTTATTATTGCGTCCGTGCTTGGTTTTTAAAACCGCACGTGTGTGCCTGTTGGTGGCAGCGTACAGGTGCACTGGTGTGCGTTTACCAAACTATTATATAACGCACAAGTGTAGTGTATAATACACGTCAGTCAGCAGTGGCTGATAGTGTCAGAGTTCTTAATTTTTGCTCCTAAAACCTGTGTTAGGTTATTATTGCGTCCGTGCTTGGTTTTTAAAACCGCACGTGTGTGCCTGTTGGTGGCAGCGTACAGGTGCACTGGTGTGCGTTTACCAAACTATTATATAACGCACAAGTGTAGTGTATAATACACGTCAGTCAGCAGTGGCTGATAGTGTCAGAGTTCTTAATTTTTGCTCCTAAAACCTGTGTTAGGTTATTATTGCGTCCGTGCTTGGTTTTTAAAACCGCACGTGTGTGCCTGTTGGTGGCAGCGTACAGGTGCACTGGTGTGCAATTTCCAGAAACTTTGATATAACGCACAAGTAGTGAATATACACGTCAGCAGTGCACAGCATTGCAAAATGCGCAAGGGCATTGGCAAGGAACAAGGAAGTGGACGTGATGGTGGTGCAGGCAGAGGCCGAGGTCGTGGGCAAGCTCTAATTTCGCCACAACAAAGGGCCACATCTAGTCGCTCGCACGTCCTGTCCCAAATTCTTGGGGACCGCAGCAGTACACCGCTCTTGAACCAAGACCAGTGTCAACAGGTTGTTAGTTGGATAGCGGATAATGCTTCCAGTCAGATTGGCACCACCACAAACACTCTGTCTTCCACACGGTCAAGTGTCAGTAGCCGTGATACTGCACCGCACATTTCTGAACCTGATCCTCCTTCCTACCACCAGGCTGAGTACACGTCCTCCTCGGACATTAATGATCCCACACTTGGACACTCGGAAGAGCTGTTCACGTTTCCATTCACACATTCTGGCCTCTCGCCAGCTCATATTGAAGTGGGTCATGAGGAGATCGTCTGTACAGATAGCCAAATATTTGAGCAGCCACGTTCTCACGAAGTTGGCAACGTGTCTCAACAAGTGGTGGACGATGATGAGACACAATTGTCAGCAAGTCAGGAGGAGGAGCAGGGTGCGGAAGAGGAAGACGACGTGGTGGATGATCCAGTAACTGACCCAACCTGGCAGGAGGATATGCAGAGCGAGGACAGCAGTGCACAGGGGGAGGGAGGCGTAGCATCACAACAGGCAGTAAGAAGCAGGGTGGTGGTCCCAGGCAGAAGTCAGGCAACCGTTCCCCGTAACAACACGACGACACAAGGTGCCTGTACAAATGTTAGGTCTTCACGAGTCTGGCAGTTTTTTAAGTTGGATCCAGATGATTCAAAAAAGGCCATTTGCAACACCTGCCGTGCCAGCATCAGCAGGGGTACCAAAACTAGCAGCCTGACCACCACCAGCATGATCAGGCACATGTCAGCCAAGCACCCGACTTTGTGGGAAGTACAACAGAGTCGAGGAGCAGTGCTTGCTGATGTCACTGCTACGTCTTCGCTGGTTGTGCATGCGAGCCAATCCTCTGTCCATGCTGCCTGCGAACAAGCCTCCTCCACTCCTGCACCTGCAGTTGCCTACGCAGAAAGAACACCATCATCAAGCACGTCCTTGTCCCAGCGCAGCGTTCAGTTATCCATTCAGCAAACCTTTGAACGCAGGCGCAAATACACTGCCAACACCCCACATGCCACAGTTCTAAATGCTAACATTTCGCGACTGCTTGCGCTGGAAATGTTGCCTTTTAGGCTGGTGGAGACAGAAGCATTCCGTGACCTGATGGCGGCAGCTGTCCCACGTTACTCGGTCCCCAGCCGCCACTATTTCTCCCGGTGTGCCGTCCCCGCGTTGCATAACCACGTGTCACAAAACATCACACGTGCCCTGAACAACGCTGTTTCACCCAAAGTCCACCTAACCACAGACACGTGGACAAGTGCTTGTGGGCAAGGCCGCTACATCTCGTTGACGGCACACTGGGTTAATATTGTGGAAGCTGGGACCCAGTCTGAGCGAGGGACGGAACACGTCCTTCCCACACCAAGGTTTGCAGGCCCTACCTCAGTCAGTGTTTCACCCACACTCTACAGCTCCGGAATGTCATGCTCTTCAGCCTCCTCCTCCTCCTGCGCATCCTCATCCACTGTGCCCTCCACACCAGTCACAAGCTGGAAGCACTGCAGCACTGCCTCGGCGAAGCGGCAACAGGCTGTGCTGAAGCTAATCTGCATAGGTGACAAACCCCACAATGCAGAAGAGCTGTGGACAGCTCTGAAACAGCAGGCAGATCACTGGCTCACACCTCTGAACCTAAAGCCAGGAAAGGTCGTTTGTGACAATGGCCGGAACCTGGTGGCGGCTTTGAGGCGAGGCCAGCTGACACATGTTCCATGCGTGGCCCATGTGCTCAACCTCGTGGTTCAGCGGTTTATAAAGTCATACCCAGAGCTGTCTGATCTGCTGGTAAAAGTTCGCCGCCTGTCTGCACATTTTCGAAAGTCACCTACTGCTTCAGCCGGCCTTGCCGGCTTTCAGCGCCGTTTGCATCTTCCGGCTCACAGACTGGTGTGTGATGTCCCCACGCGTTGGAATTCAACTCTGCACATGTTGGTCAGGATATGTGAGCAGAAGAGGGCAGTTGTTGAGTACCTGCATCACCTAAGCCGTCGGGAAATGGGTCAAACTCCACACATAACACCTGAGGAGTGGAGATGGATGTCAGACCTATGTACCATCCTCCAAAACTTTGAGGACTCCACCAAGATGGTGAGTGGTGATGACGCCATTATTAGCGTCACCATACCGCTACTCTGCCTTCTAAAACGGTCCCTTTTGAAAAACAAACATGATGCATTGCAGGCGGAGCGCGATGAGTTGCAGCAAGAAACAGTAGTGGGTGTGGGTGATAACACACAGCCCAGCCTCGTCTCATCACAACGTGCAGTGGAGGACTATGACGAGGAGGAGGATGAAGACATGGAGCAACTCTCCGGCCAAATTGAGGATATGACATGCACACCAGTCATATCCTCGATTCAGCGTGGCTGGCCAGAGGACAGGGTAGATGAGGAGGAGGAGGAGGAGGAGGAGGAGGAGGACAGCATGTTCAGTCATCTTGTTGGTCAGGCTACTGAAGTCCTGGCTGTTAAGAGTCTGGCGCACATGGCTGACTTTATGGTAAGCTGCCTGTCTCGTGACCCTCGCGTTAAGAACATCTTGGCCGACAATCATTACTGGTTGGTAACACTGTTAGACCCACGCTACAAGGAGAACTTTTTGTCTCTTATTCCCGTGGATGAGAGGTCAACCAAAATGCAGCAGTTTCGGAAGGCCATACTCACGGAAGTAGGCAAAGCATTCCCCTCACAAAACGCTAGCGGCATAGGTCAGGAATCAGTGGACAACCGAGGCGTACAGCCGAGAGAGGCACAAGTCCAATCCGCCAGAGGTAGGGGAACAGTCTTTAAGATGTGGGACAGTTTTCTCAGCCCCTCACGTACCACAGCCCCTGAGGTGCGGGGTAGTGCCACAAGAAATCCTAAGTTTGCCCAGATGCTGAAGGAGTACCTTGCAGATCGAACAACTGTACTCCGACATTCCTCTGTGCCTTACAATTATTGGGTATCCAAGCTGGACACGTGGCATGAATTGGCTCTCTACGCCTTGGAAGTCCTGGCCTGCCCTGCTGCTAGCGTTTTGTCAGAGCGTGTTTTTAGTGCCGCAGGTGGAATCATTACAGATAAACGCACCCGCCTGTCAACTGAAAATGCTGACAGGCTGACTCTGATAAAGATGAACAAGGGTTGGATTGGGCCAGACTTCACCACACCACCAGCAAATGAGAGCGGAATTTAAAGTTTGCCATGTACCTCCACTCACCCATGGGTACACTTCTCGACTTTGGATAATCGCTGGACTGCTCCTCCTTCTCCTCATGCGCCATCATGATGACCGTTACAATAGTTAGGTCTTTGTTTCAGGTATACCCCCAGTGGTAAATTTTTTCGCCCATTCTTTGCAGAATGGACATTACAACGACAGGAGACCCGCTCCTTTGCAATGGGAACAATGTTTTGAGGCCCTCATGCACGTCTCTACCCAGGGACAACGTGTAGCCTCCCAATTTTTGGCTGCCCTGCCTAAGGGCTATACTGAAATACACCCACTTCCTTAAAATGGACACTTAATGTTTTGAGGCCCTCATGCACGTCTCTACCCAGGGACAATGTGGAGCCTCCCAATTTTTGGCTGCCCTGGCAAAGGGCTATACTGAAATAGACCCACTTCCTTACAATGGGCACTTCAGGTTTAAAGGCCATCATGCACGTCTCTACCCAGGGACAATGTGGAGCCTCCCAATTTTTGGCTGCCCTGCCTAAGGGCTATACTATAATACACCCACTTCCTGACAATGGACACTTAATGTTTTGAGGCCCTCATGCACGTCTCTACCCAGGGACAATGTGGAGCCTCCCAATTTTTGGCTGCCCTGGCAAAGGGCTATACTGAAATAGACCCACTTCCTTACAATGGGCACTTCAGGTTTAAAGGCCATCATGCACGTCTCTACCCAGGGACAATGTGGAGCCTCCCAATTTTTGGCTGCCCTGCCTAAGGGCTATACTGAAATACACCCACTTCCTTAAAATGGACACTTAATGTTTTGAGGCCCTCATGCACGTCTCTACCCAGGGACAACGTGTAGCCTCCCAATTTTTGGCTGCCCTGCCTAAGGGCTATACTGAAATACACCCACTTCCTTAAAATGGACACTTAATGTTTTGAGGCCCTCATGCACGTCTCTACCCAGGGACAATGTGGAGCCTCCCAATTTTTGGCTGCCCTGGCAAAGGGCTATACTGAAATAGACCCACTTCCTTACAATGGGCACTTCAGGTTTAAAGGCCATCATGCACGTCTCTATCCAGGGACAATGTGGAGCCTCCCAATTTTTGGCTGCCCTGCCTAAGGGCTATACTGAAATACACCCACTTCCTTAAAATGGACACTTAATGTTTTGAGGCCCTCATGCACGTCTCTACCCAGGGACAATGTGGAGCCTCCCAATTTTTGGCTGCCCTGGCAAAGGGCTATACTGAAATAGACCCACTTCCTTACAATGGGCACTTCAGGTTTAAAGGCCATCATGCACGTCTCTATCCAGGGACAATGTGGAGCCTCCCAATTTTTGGCTGCCCTGCCTAAGGGCTATACTGAAATACACCCACTTCCTTAAAATGGACACTTAATGTTTTGAGGCCCTCATGCACGTCTCTACCCAGGGACAATGTGGAGCCTCCCAATTTTTGGCTGCCCTGCCTAAGGGCTATACTGAAATACACCCACTTCCTTAAAATGGACACTTAATGTTTTGAGGCCCTCATGCACGTCTCTACCCAGGGACAATGTGGAGCCTCCCAATTTTTGGCTGCCCTGGCAAAGGGCTATACTGAAATAGACCCACTTCCTTACAATGGGCACTTCAGGTTTAAAGGCCATCATGCACGTCTCTACCCAGGGACAATGTGGAGCCTCCCAATTTTTGGCTGCCCTGCCTAAGGGCTATACTATAATACACCCACTTCCTGACAATGGACACTTAATGTTTTGAGGCCCTCATGCACGTCTGTATGCAGGGGCATTGGTGAACCTCACAATTTAGGACTGCCCTGGCAAAGGAAAATACTACAAAGACTCACTTCCTCAAAATGGGCACATTAGACTCAAGAGGCCTTCATGTACGTCTCTTCTCAGGGACATCGGAGTGCCACACAATGTTTTCACGTAAAATCTTTCATGTATTGATCTCAAAAAGTAACATACACCAGATCTATCTCACTATTGGGTATGTGCCCTTAACATTTCCGCCATGAAAAATCATTTTGGGGTCATTTTGGAAGGTTTTCTGGTGAGTCCGTAAAAATGGCGTAAAACGCGGACAAAATTGTTCACAGCTGTGACTTTTGAGTGATAAATGCTTCAAGGGGTCTTCCCCATGCTGTTGCCATGTCATTTGAGCACTCTTCTGAGACTTTTGTGACATTTTTAGGGTTTCTCCATGCTGCCGGGAGGTCATTTCACAAAAATACTCGGGTCTCCCATAGGATAACATTGGGCTCGTTGCTCGGGCCGAGTACACGAGTATCTTGGGAGGCTCGGCCCGAGCTTCGAGCACCCGAGCTTTTTAGTACTCGCTCATCACTAATGCTGTGTCATAAATGTATTATAGTTATATGCATAGGAATGGATAGAAGGTTTGTTAGTTGCAGGAAGAGTAATGTGCAGGTGCTGGCAAGTTCAGAACTAGCATAGATACTTTTGGTAACTAAGGCAACAATCCACCTGTTCCAGGTGTGAGTTGGACTGGCCGACGACTCCCCTCCTTTGGACTGTGTGTGGTTTAACCCGGCAGAAGTGTGGGAAAGAGTCTGTGAGGGAGACACCGAACAAGCGGGAGAGATATGAGTGGCTGTGTCACTGAGGTGGTGTAATTTTGTGGGACGCTACCTGAGGAGAATCCGATAAGCATGGAGTGGGGAGATATACGGTGCCAGCTGCGACACTTCTGTGAGTTGGACTGTGAGAGGACCCAGACTTCAGCCAGGACAGAACCCGTAAGAAGAAAAGACGTTGCATGGAAGAACCCAGCTGCCAAGTGCCAGAACAGAAGAAAAGTCCCCTCTTACCTCACCTGGAGAACTGCTCGCCAACGACCCCTGCTGTCCCTGAAGTGGCCCCAGTAGTGGAGGCCTGTGAGACTGTAGCGTAGCATAGCTAATTATATTTTTAATGATTCTGTTCTGTTCCCATTTTGTGGTGTAATAGTTGAGGCGATGGCTGTAATCCGCCCCAGTTAAGAAGTTTACTTGCTTATTACCTCTGCAATTCCTCATACCCCCTTCCCGCTGCTTTGCTGCAGTTGCGTGTCCCGGCCTGTAAATAAACCCTGCTTATCTGTAATCTCGTTTTGTGCCGCAACTTACTCTGCACTGCGGTGGTCCTTGGGCCATTGCTTCAAGTGGTGCTGCGAGCAGGGTTATGGTTACCAGGATGGAGGCTGCAGATAGTCATGGCATAAATGTTGTAGGTAATGTTAATGAGGCTGCTGCAGGCAATGGTGGAACCCCTGCAAGAACCCTTCCGATGGATACCATATTTAATGTGTTACCCAGATTCGACGGTAAATATATACTGCTGTCAGATTGGGTGTAACGCTTACAAGGCGTCATAAAAGTTTACAACATCAGCCCTGCTCTCAAAGTAGAAATCGCCTTGACTACCCTAGAGGGTGAAGCCCTTTGAAGCTTCTGCCTACAACCAGAGAACACACGCAGCACTCTAAAAGAGCTAGCGATCTTCTTAGAAGAGATATATGGTGAGACCGCAAGTGCAGGACACCTCTTAGCAAAATTGTTTTCTAGATTACAGCGGGAAGGAGAGGATGTTTCCAAGTATGTCACAGTATTACAGGAGATGATGGCTGAGATCCAGAAAAAGGAAGAGGTTGGGACTGGTGGCTTAGGGCCCGTCGACCGGATCCTCTTGGAACAGTTTATACTGGGACTTTATAACTCTTTAGCGAGCCCTGTCGGAGCATGTCCGGGCAGACCAGACCATCTTGTTCTGGTAGATTCTGGTGGAGGCAGTTGCCCAAAGCAAGAAAGAGGTCTGCACTTCCGGAGTCATATGCTACCACACTGCCAACACTGGCAGAGGCCCCACCTAGGAAGCGTTCCTTATACAAGAGGTGCATAACCTACAGACCTCCCTGACGAACATGCAGGAAAAGCTGGCTCAGATGGAACAGGAGTTCAGTAATCTCTTGATCTCTAAACCCTCTTACTTGGCTCCACAATAACTTTACCAGCCTTACCCTCCACGTCCCACAACAGAGTTGCGTCATTTAGGCCTGCCACAGCCATGCTACTCCCTCAAGCAATTTGTAGAGACTGGATGCCAGAACCAGAGTAGATTCCGGAGGAGAGAGGACATCCTCTGTTAATCGGCATTTGGGCCAGAGAGTGTCGCAAGGATTCCTAAGCTGAACAAGAGCTGTTGTTAAACTACTAACCCCCGCAGTAGTGTGGTGCACTGTGTGGAAGGGAAAAGAGAAACCGCCCCTTATGACAATGAGCATTTAGTGGCCGGAAGCCCTATCCTGCATGCTGACTTCGAGGGCATCCTAGTAGACTGCTTAGTAGATGGTCGTAAGTAACGAGCATGCCAGAAGCGTACTTCAATCAACACTTCCAGGCACTGACCAAGCCCTAGTGAGAGACATTGGTCCGAGTCACTGCTACCAACCAACCAATCCTACAAACTCCCAACTCATTCCAAGAACATCTCAACCAACTGAGACAGGTACTCGGCTGCTTACGGGCTCACAATCTGAGGGTGAAACTCAAGAAATGCCATCTCTTCAAGATGGAGATTGAGTATCTGGGTCATACCATGTTGTGAGATGGAGTACTACTGTCCCAGGAGAATGTGGCTGCTATCCAGTGGTAGCCAACTCCCAGAACCTTGAGAGAACTAAAATCTTGTTTAGGTCTAACTGGCTACTACTGCCACTTCGTAAAGGACTTTGCAATGTTGGTGGGCCCCCTAAATGAGTTACAGAGAGGAATGACTGCAGTGCCAAGAAATCTGGCCATTCACTGGTCCCAGAAACTAGATGAGGCCTTCCAGGCCCTGAAGGATGCACTTACCACGGCACCGATATTGGCTTATGCGGATTTTACAAGCCCCTTCTACTGTATACCAACAGTAGCCTCCACATGCTCGGAGCTGTTTTGTCACAGGAACAAGATGGATGGGAATGAGTTATTGCATATGCAAGGAGGTCCTTACAGGACACAGAAAGAAACCCCCATAACTACAGTTCCTTTCGTCTGGATCTTTTGGCCCTAGTGTGGGCCATGACAGAAAAATTTGCGGGCTTCCTGACAAGCACCAATATTCAAGCCTGAACAGATAACTATCCCTTAGCCCATCTGTAGAATGCCAAATAGGGAGCCCTAGAGCAGCGGTGGATGGGCCGTCTAGCCAAGTTCGACTTCAGTATCTGTTACCGTGCCACCACTGAGAACGCTAATGCGGATGGACTGTTGACAGTAACCATTGAGATTCCCTTAGGAGACCATGATGAATTTGTAGAAGAGGAAGATAATCCTGACTACCGGAAGTTCATACCCCCAGTTGTGGCGGTTATGTCAGGTGGAGAAGTGTGTGTGTACTATCCAAGTCCTGGGGCAAACCAAAGAAGAGTGGGGACATGTTCAAGATGAAGGTGTGCGACAGATGAAACAGTGGGTAGCCCAGCAGCAGAAACTGGCCAAGGAAGAGACAGTCTCGATGCCGAAATAAAGAACATACTCCACCAGTGGGAATCACTGGAGCTCTTGGGGACCGTACTTTATAGTAGAAAACAACACCCAAAAGACTCTTAAGTGAGGTGGCAGGTAGTCCTCCCAGGAAGTCTGGTGCATGAAGTTGTCAAAGAAGTGCATATGTTTGGGGCCCACTCCGGCGCAGCCAAGCCTTATCAGTGGCTGCAGCGGTACATGTACTACCCCACATTGGTGTTTGTAGTAGAAGTCTGTCGGTGCTGTTGAGTGTGTGATCTCGTCAAGAGCACCGAACAAAGGGCACCCATCCACACCATCTGAGCTAAGCATTCATTAGAAGTCTTGATGATTATCTTCTTTTGGGACACTCAGCTCAGGGGCCACAGTACTGTTTGGTCATAACTGATTATTTCTCCAAATTTGCTGTGGTCACTCCGACTAGAGATTAGACTGCTGAATCAGCTACGTGGGTGATTTTGTCAAGATTTAGTCCGAATGTATGGGTGCCCAAAGTGAATCCATTGTAACCAGGGCACATGTTTCCAGGGCAATGTAACGGAGGAGTTGTGTCATTTGTATGGCATTGAGCGGTCTAGGACCACTCCCTACCACCCCCAGGGCAAGAGAGTATGTGAGCACTTCAACCGGAGATTACTCCAGATGCTGAGGACTTTGGAAGAGGAAAATAAAATTCATTGGCCAGACAACCTGTCAGAATTGGTGTAGGCTTATAACAATCGCGTTCACTCCACTATGGCATACAGTCCCTAACTGCTGCTAATCGGGAGAGCTGGATGAGAGGTTTTTGAACTGAACTTAGACCAACCGAAATATCTGACAGAGCGAACAGTCACCTCCTGGGGAAAGAACATCAGCAACGTTGACAGACCATCCAACGTCCAGCCAGACAACAGTTGCAGAAGAAAGTGTACAATGGGAGATTTCCCTTCAGACCGGAGATCGTGTGTTGGTCCAAGAGAAGCGTCCCAAGGGCAAATTGAGTAAAAGGTGGGAGGTATAGCCTTACAAAGTAATAGAACAGGTGTACGCTGAAGGTCCCGTCTATAAGGTCCAGGTTGAAGACGGTTCAGCTTGTCCCTGAATTCTCCACCAAAATATGCTGAGGCCCTGCTGTATTGAAGTTCCTGTACTCTGGTAACCACTAAAGTGCCAACCCCATTCCTGTGACCGTGTCGTCTGGCTATTATGGTGACGAAGACTGGTGGTCTGCTCCAGGCGTGGTTGAGAGTTCCTGGCCTACTGACATCAGTGATTCCACAGCCGAACCACTACCTCGGTGTGAGGAACAGCCAAACCTTCCTGAAATCCCAGTGCAAATTGTTTCTCCGGGAGACAATCAGGTCCAGCCCGAAGGTCAGGACTTCCTGAGATCCCAGATGTCTACTGCAGGGGTCCCTCCAGTCAGAGATGTGAAATAGTTTGTGTTATCTGCGCTGCCTATGTTGTTCTCTTTTACTATAGTTGTTATGCGTACGACATACCCTCCTGTGTTACACTGTGGGACCGTCTGGTTTGATAAGAGAGCTAATCACCCTTCATTGTAGAGCCATTACCAGAAACTAAAGAACCTGAAGAAGCAGGCTTCCTTGACTGACTTATGCCCTCACGTCATCACGGCCGTGGATAGCCATCTTTATGAAGGGAGGCGTGTAGGAGATACCCACTCTCCTACTAGGTGTTGTATTACAGTGGATTGAATAACATGTGCTTAAGACTACTTTACAGTGTAAGCTATGCTGTGTCATAAATGTATTATAGTTATATGCATAGGAATGGATAGAAGATTTGTTAGTGGCAGGGAAAGTAATATGGAGGTGCTGGCAAGCACAGAACTACATACTTTTTTTAACTAAGGCAACAATGCCCCCTGTTCCAGGTGTGTGTTGGACTGGATATTGCCTTCCCGCCTTTGGACTGTGTGTGGTTTAACCGAGCAGAAAAAGTGTGGGAAAGAGTCTATGAGGCAGACACTGAACAGAGGGAGAGATATGAGTAGTTGTGTCACTGAGGTGGTGTAATCTTGCTGGACACTGCCTGAGGAGAATCCGATAAGCACGGAGTGGGAAGTTTAACGGTGCCAGCTGCGATACTTCTGTGGGTTGGACTGTGAGAGGACCCAGACTTTAACCAGGACAGGATCCTAAGAAGGGAAGACATCGCCTGCAGGAGCCCAGCTGCCAAGTGCCAGAAGAGAAGAAAAGTTTCCTCTTGCCTCTCCTGGAGAAGTGCATGCCAACGACCCCTGCTGTCCCCGGAGAGAGACGTTTTTTCACCACAGTACTGTGAGTCTCCATTTGTCCACCTTGGTTAGAGCGTAGTGTAGGCCGCAGTCATTAGCCGTGTGGCCCCAGTAGTGGAGACCAGTAAAACTGTAGCGTAGCGTAGCTAGGTATATTTTTGATGATTCTGTACTGTTCCCACTTTGTGCTGTAATAGTTGAGGTAACGGCTGTAGTCCGACCCAGCTAAGCAGTTTATTTGTTTATTGCCTCTGCAATTTCCTCATACCCCCTTCCCGCTTCCTCACTGCAGTTGCGTGTCCCTGCCTGTAAATAAACCCTGTTTATCTGTAGTCTTGTTTTGTGCTGTCACTTATTCTGCACTGCGGTGGTCCCAGGGCCAGCACTTCAGTGTTTCAAGAGTTTCATTTTTTATACTGTTTATGTATAAGTTTCTTATGTCATTTTTGGCATTGCTTTATAAAACCAAAGACTCGAGTTCCATAGGAGATCCAAGATTTCCCTATATACTGCAGTACTATTATATTGCAGTATATAGTATAAAAGATTGAATGATGGCAGGTTCAAGTCTACTATGGAAACTAAAAAAAAATAACAATTTTAAAAAAAACTAATAAAAATAACGATTTGAATACCCCCACTTATCCCCCATTAATCATATAAAATAATAATAAAAAAACATTTAATATGGTCTTGTCCAAAAAAGTATGTTTTATTAAAAGCTAAAATTATTAAAACAATAAGTTTAATGCAGACATAAAAACGTTTCAAATTTGCTTTTGTTGGTCACCACACTTGCCAAAAACCCCCCTCATCATATGTAACCTAAGATTGTATCAATAGAAACATCAGATCAGCGCACAAAAAAAACCCCAAACCTTCACACAGCTCTATGGATAGAAAAGTAAAACGTTAACGGGTCTCAGAAAATAATGCCAGAAAAAGCCATCTTTTTCTTTCTTGTGCAAATTTTACATTTTTTTTTCCATTACTAAAATAACACAAAATGAAAGCAACCCTTCCCGCAAAAATTAGCCCTGATTACAGCTATGAGGAAGGAAAAATAAAAAAAGATGGCTATTGGAAGGAGGGGAGGAAAACAACAAAGTACAAAAATGAAATCTTTCTGGGTCGTTAAAGGGTCCTTGAAATACCAAAAAGCGGATTTAAAATATTATATTTTTATTAGCAATAAAATGAAATCATCATTGATCTACCTGTTAGCTATAAAAAAGTTACTATATTAGTGAATTGCCAGTTAATGAAAGCGTGACATTTGTTCAGAACCTTGCCACATAATTGTATTGCATTGACAACCTCTTTATGTTAATAGGTATTGTGTAATTTTTCATATCCCTTGTGATTGTTCTGCAGAGGAATTATAACAGTTGCTCCTGGTTTGATCATTATGGGGTTCCAGTAGTGGCACATCTTGCAATTAACGTATGATAATTGAACTCATCTAACCAGCAGAGTTCATATTTATAGTCATTTCCCAAATAAGATTTGACCTGTTTATAGTATTTTCATTGTTTCATTTGATAGTCAATGTCCTTATCCCATAGTACGTGTTCAATATTATTTACATGAAAGGGGTTATCTGGGACTGAAGTTGATCTCATACATAGCCTATTATTTTTAGCTTTATAGGGGTCCAACACCCAGCAGCCCCACTGATCAGGCAAAAATCACTCTGGGAGCAGCCAGAACTAAGCGAAATATGGGACAGAGCACAGCAGTTGCCGCCAAGTACTCCTTTTTAACTTCAATTCACTTGATTGGATGATAAAAAGCTGAGTAGAGTTGAGCAAACCAGATGTTTGGTTTCAGCCCGAACACCGGAACACCGACTTTTTCATATTACCTTTAAAGAAAAAAAAACAAAACAGCGTTCGGATGCTTTACGTATGCTGACCACTCTTTTGCAAGCATCGCTGTGTTCAAGTACTCTTGGTGCACAGCCCTGTGCGAGCCGCTTGCAGTGATTGAATGTGTTGCACTGGTGGTAATAACAGCGTGATTGGATGTAGTGTGCTACCCCTCCCCCCCCCAAAAAAAATAGAAAAGCCCCAATCACCCGCCCCTGGAAGTATTCTACTATAGCTGGCTGTATGTGGGTGGAGACTCAAACTGCCAATCAGTGACTTCCATTGAGGTTTAGACCAAGTCCGGACTAGTGAAGGTACGGTTTGGTTCCAGACGCCAATTCGAGCTTCCACGGGTTCTCTCATCTCTACTTCTAAGCAAAAAAAATGGGGTTGCAGTGTTCTGCTCTGTACGGCATTAAGTTCTGGCCACTGCTGAATCAATTCTCATCTGATAATGGGGGACCTTATCATTACTTAACAAGAATAGATTTTACTTGATAGGAGATAAAATGGAGTAGTCAACAGTGGTCACTAAACAATGTAGAAGGCTATTGTATTCCCCGACATCACTTAGTTCTGGCTGGAGTTATTGGATGTTGAGCACCCAGTGATCTCAAATTAATATTCTACACTGGGGATAGGTCATTAATATGTTAGTCCTGCATAACACCTTTAAAGAATCAATAATCATATTATGTGGCCATATTGACTTTAAATGAGCAACAGTCTATTGAGTACTAAGGATGACTATATGAATTTCTCTATCTCATTAATGGCATCCTGTTTGGAATAACTTTTCCACTGTGAAGGAATCTTTCCTCGACCGTCAAAGATTAAGTTATATCTTTTTTCAAAATCAGATTGAAAACGGCAAGTAACCCACTTCCAGTAAACTAAAGAAGATTGGTCTGGAGTAATGGTCCACTCATTGTAAGGAGATCCTGCCTTTTTATAATCCCTGAAGCGAAATTTTTTGCCACTATCTTCTATCCACCATAGATCGCTTGATACTACACTAGTGCATATTTCTATGGCAAAATGTTTAGTATTTTCCCATTTATTCCCTCCTAAACCGCTTGGACGATGGAACTGCATGCTGTGACATCCATCATGTGTATTTGTAGTATGTGTACAAACAGCATCACAAAATGGGCACTGTTTCCAGCATCCGGCAAACTGGTCAAATAACATTGTGAATGTCTTTTCTTTCAGATTACTCAGATCACATTCAGATAACTCATCTTTCAGATTATTTACTATAATTTCTAAAGCTGTTGACATTGCCTTCTTAAGAAACTGTATGTCATTGATATCCTGATATTGAACACTTTTCAGATCCTTTGATGAAAGTTTCATTTCATTGCCAAGCCTTTGGCAAAAAATTGCCAGCCATGATTTCACATCTCCATTTTTGTCTGCGACTTCCCTGGTTGATTTATCTATAGCTTTTGAAATCAATTGTTTAAAAAAATCCACTTTAATTTTCAGAATTTCAGAGATTTTGGCCTTTTCACTACAATACAGGTCAACACGTTGTTTTAAAAATACTTGAACTGACGATTTAGGATCTTTGATATAGGTCATGTAATCTGAGAAACTTTCCCTTTCTGCCAGTGACTTCAGTAAACAATACTCCAGTTTTGATCTGTTCCCATTTAATGAATGATCGTTGCTTTTCATGTCACCTGCTAACTGAATTGCCGCTTTTTCCGTCACTTCTTGTTGAATGGAGCCTTTTAGTGTATTACACAAAAACTCGGCTAGTGATGCTGTTTCTTTAGTTTCCTTACAGGAGATTTTAAAACTCTGCCAGAATTGATCCTTCTTACTTTCTAGGTAAACAATGGGATTATTGGCTTTTCTAAAAGCATCTGATATTTGGATAAATCTTCTGGCGGCTCTTTGGCACAAGAATAGTGATACATACAGTTTGTATTCTGTCAGAAACTTCAGTTTGTTATCCAGCAACGTATTTATTTCCATGTTTATGATGTTCAAAATTTCATAAAAATAGATACATTGATAATCCATTTTGTCTTGCTCTTTTTTATCAATATATTCATCAATTTGCTTCTTTAGTGCATTCGTAGTATTTTCAATTTTATTTTGATTATTAGAGTTAAGTTTTTGAGAAAACCATGTCGCTGCATTAAACCATGAGCTTTGTTTACTCTGCATGTAGTTAGAGAACACTGTCGGAAAATCCTTCCATTTATGAGATTCGCTTATTGTAGCGACAAGACTGGTTTCTGTTTTGAAGCGCTCTAGGAAAACGTTTTCTAAATCTTGGTGGATCTTGGGAGGCGAAGGCATTTGTATTTTGTCTGATACTTTAGTAATTAAGCCTATCCACATCTCATTGAATTTTTCCTGCAATTCTTCGTCACTTAAATTTCTCCCTTTTAAAGTCAGGGCCATGTTTTTGCTTTTCTCGAACATTTCATCCTCATATTTCTCCTTAAAAGTGTCAATTTTTTTACAATTAATTTTTGCTGTAAATAATTCATCAGCTTTTTTCTTCATCTCATCTATAAGATCATCTTTTAGAGTAAAGAGTCTTTTTTCTGCATTTGTTCTCCATTGCACTAATAGTTCACTATCGTTTTCTTCAGTAAAAAAATTCTTGAGATCTTCCTGAATGTTATTGTATTTTCTATCAAATTGCTTGGTCAGAGAAGCCTTGTCTACGGATTCTATCACATTGTTGTGAATCTGGTTGTTGATCATTCTTTGAAGAGTCAGCATGTGCTCTCTAATAGACCAAGCCCACTGACTGTATTTTGTTTCCAGTTTGTTATAAGCTGCAATTTCAAGAGAATTCTTAAAACTGAAAACAAAGTTTTCATTTAGCAGTGCAGTCCACAGATCATTAACACGGGCTTTAAATGTTGAAATACTTAAAATATTTGCTTGTTCTTCCTGTTTTCCTGACTGAAGTATGATCTTCTTTAATTCTTGAACATTTTCACTGTAACTTGGATTTGGAGGAGCCATGGGTGGGTCACCTTCCCATAAGTGGGCAAAATAGTGAATATGGGTGTTTACATCAAACTGAATGACATCATTAAAACAAGTGACATCACACTGCTCCTGCTGTGCGGCGCACAATGTCATTTCATCCAATTTCTCTTGAAGTCTCCTTCTTCCCTCCATGTTTTTTTCTTTGGCTGTGATCTCTCCAACATTTTGATGGACAAATAAGCAGCTTGGTCTGAGGTTTACTTGCTTCATTCTCAGAAATGCTTGGACTGCAATCTGTAGGATGTCTTGCATTTCAGAAGGATTTTCACCAAAAATGTTAATTACAGTAAGATTACCCAAGCCGATTACAAATGTAGCCAGTTCATTATCATGGTTCACCGCATTTGTTTTTGATAGTTCGACAGCTCTTAATCCCTCCGTGTCTATTATAAGCAAATATTCAAACTTTAGTTCATGCTTAAGTTCTTCATCAACCTTAATAAGTTGCATAAAAGCTCCTCGAGTACATCTTCCAGCACTCACTGCAAACTGCAGGCCAAACATAGCATTGAGTAAAGTAGATTTACCTGTACTCTGAATACCTAGTACAGAAAGGATATAAAGCTTTTTATCTCCTAATATTCCTACCAGTTCGTCCAGAACAGCTCCTACCCACTTCACGGGTACATGTGCAGCGTCACCATCCATAAGCTCAATTGGATGCCCTGAAACCATTAGCTGTGCTGCAATTTTTGGTAAAGTGAAAAAGGTTTTATCTTTTTCAGGGAATATACCTAAAGCTTCATAAATTTGTCCCAGTTCTCGGAGAATGTGCTCAAGTCCAAATGTTGAGTTATTTATCGTTTTGGATAGTTCTTCCATGTTGCCTTCGATTTTTTGTAAAAAACGTTTGTTTTTGCCTTTTTGTTTTTCCAACTTTAAACCTGACCAAATATTGTGATATTCTTGATATAAAGCTGATAATGTTTCTGAAGATAAATCATCCAAAAACATTTTAAACCACTGCAGAAAATACAATTTTGAGCATTGATCATTGGAATGTAGAATATGCAGGAGAGATCGCATAAAATCGTTCAGAGGAAAGGCTTTTTCTAGTTGTTTGTTTCTTAGCGTTTGCTTTTGAGACTCGATATCACTCCGTTGTTGCTCAATACTCACATTATTTTTTCTTGTGAGTCTAGTGAGTTCCTTGTCTTTTTTGCTCCACTTGTGCCAGAGTTCACCTTGTAATGGGAGAAATTCATTTTTCATGGCTGATACATTTTTTTCTTTTAGTAATGACAGTAGAACCTCTGCTTGCTCTTTTCCTCGCTTGCACTGCTCCTTGTCCACGTCCATCACAAATCCTTGATTTTTGGCTATACTTGCACATTTGTAAAGAGAGGATTTTTTATTCGACGTGGTCAATAATGATTGCATTGCATTTGCTATTCCATCTACTAAATCTGCTTCGTTTCTGTCTTTCAACCCTATTTTTAATTTTGAACTAGGTTTTGGTTGAGTGTATTCTTTGTCTGCAAGAAGACAGATTAATGGTGTGGAAGACTCATATAATTGCTGCAAAAGCATTTTCCCTTTTCCTTCTCTTACATCAGAATTGTTGAACAAGACTACAATGACTGAGGAAATCTCTTTTAAAAATTGCACTTGTTCATCGTATGCTCTGGCATCACCATGTAGATTAGTAAACGCAATACAGTCATTGAACTTATCATCATCCTTTCCACCTGGGCAATACCAAGCAATTTCTGTAACGCCATTCATGAGCAAACAGTTCTTCGTACTTCCTTTGCAATGGCGGTGATAGAAGATGTCATGTCTTTGGTTGCTCATTAGCCAGTTGACTATTTGTGACTTAGAGAAACTTGATGCACCCAAGCGAATGAAAGATACAATAGGAGTTTCAGCTTCAGTAACAAATTTGTTGTTAGATTTATCATCATTTTCGGTTCCATTTTTTGTTTTCCATTTCTTTTTAACTTCTTGAAATGACCAAAGAGGAAATTCAATACACTTTGTGTTGGGGTTTCTTACCAGAAATGGTAGAGCAAACTGACAAATTGAAAGTTTCGTGTAAATATATTGTCGCATAAAATCATTAGCACAATAAAAAATTGTCATCTGCACATCCATAGGGTGAATAGGTTGTTCATTATTGGCACTATTTTTTTTTAAGTCCCCATTGTCATCCATGAAATCATCGAAGAAATTATCAAATGAGTTATTGTTATCTTCTTCATTTATGGTCACTGTGTTCTTTTGATTTTGATTATCAGCACTTTTGCATTGTATGTATCTAGTGCGATAGTCCAGCATCAGCAGCCTTTGTAGATAATGGAAAGAAAGTTGATTTTCCTTTAAAGTTTGGGTTTCAGTCATAGAAGATTTAAATATCTTATGAAAATCAGCAGTTTTCAATTTCTGTGGATAATATCTTATTAGGTCGAGCCTCTTCAACAATTGCAGAAAGTCTTCGTCCATGCTGCTGCTGTCAGTTTCTTCCTCAATGTTTTTAATGTTTTTTTCATCCTTACAGATAATCTCCAGCTCCTTAGCAATTTCATCTGTGCTAAATTCCTTTTTTATGACACTTCCATAGGCAAACGCTCTCAGATAATCTTCCATTTTGCTCCAGTCACAAAATTCAGAATGTTGAATAATTATTTTTTCAACACTAGAGAAAATACAACCTTCTAGTTGACTTTTCATGAAAATCAAACGTTCGGTTTTCTGTTGCAAAGTCATTTCTTTGTATTCCCCTGCAGATGTTAATCCTGTGTAAAGGACGAATGCTTGCGCCCGTTCATCGCACTGACCTTTGAGGTTTGTGTACTCCTTATGGACTTCTTCCAAGTTAGTCTGTAAGAATTCAATATCTTTATATCCTAAAATGTTCCGGAAGTAGAGATTTTTCACACAGTATCCAAAGTTATTTGCAATAAGGAGGATCAATAATTCCGCATCTTTCTGATTTGTCTCCCTCATCGTTTTCAAAATTGAATTAAGTGAAAGGTTAATGTTCTGGGTAGCTTTAATCTTTTCTTGATACTGTTGTTCGGTGGATGACGACAGAGAGAATGTAACCTGAGAAATATTTTCTTTTGATTTCTGCAGAACATTAAGGAGTTCATTAAACTCTGACACATTAATCTGCTCTCGTTCATTATCTTCTGATTTATAAATCCACTTCATGATTAAAGAGGCATGTGGAAAATGATCAACTGAATAGATATGTGTCTCAAGTAGCTCTTTCAATAAAATTCTTATGAGGTATACATCTTTTTCTGTACTTTCTTCGTATTGTTTAACAATTGTAAATAAATATTCTTGCAGACCTTTATCTGACAGGCACAGGTTCACCCAAGCGCTATAATTTCCCGTTATTTCACTTAATGTTTGTTTAAAATCAGTCAATTGTTTCAATTGTTCTTCCCAATTTTCAGCTTTCCAGGATTTTACTTCTTGCAACAACACTTTTTTTTTTTCCAAAGCATCCACTAGATGTTCCCCAATCATCGTTTCTGAAGTCAGACCAGTTGATGACGTGTAAGAATCACATAAACATGAAGCAAGTTTCATGACATCTGTAAACTGATCCCTGTGATTGCTCACTATAATCTCCCAAATAGGCATTAGCTGAATTCCACGATCTATCACACTCCAGGTCTTGTTGCTTGATATAAGACCTGATCTCCATTGAATGAGAGAATCAACTTCTGATGGACCTCCAGTTTTAGTAGAAAAAAACTGAATGTCTTTCTGAAATTTGGACATAGTTGATCTGTCAATAGAAGCCTGTAGATCTGTTTTTGATAAGCCAAAATCTCCTCCACATCCAGCAAAACTCGCACCTATATAGAAGTTAAGTGCTTCAGATGACATTCTTTTAGCCTCATTCATCTGATTCAATTCAATGCCTTCCATGGAAGCTTTCCACCAATATATTCCCCCAAAGTGTATAGGTCCTAGGTTAGCATGGGAGCCAAACCTCTTGAAAAATTCAGTGCATTTTTTTTTTACAATTTGCTCATCCGAATGTATGCCAATTAGTTTTACAATGTCTTCTAATCCATTTAGGGCGGCCTCAGAGAGCCTCAGCTGATCCTTAGTAAAGTAACATGATGCTAACGGGATGTAATTGTATCTCGTTGTACAAATATATGTTCTCTTACTTGAGTGTTGACTGGTTCTCTCAGATTCTGAGTTTTTGCTATAATCTGTACTACTTTTTAAACTAAAGCCCATAAAACTAAAATTGATTGAGCTACTTAAACTTAACCCTATTTTTTCAACTTTTTTCTGAAAACTCGATTCTTCAATTTGGGATGTAAATTCTTTTTGCTGAAAAACTGGACTTTGCTCCGGTCCAAGAAGTTGCAAACTTTTTGGAACACACAGTAGTGGTTCACGCTTGCGAAACACATCGTCAATGTTTTTTGTCTGGAAAATTCCCTCAAGTGCCAATCCCCCAGAAGCATACTTAAGGATGTCTTCATCTTTTATGTTCTCTTTTCTGAGAAATGATTCTTCTATGAGCTTAATCTGCTTTTCATATTGATCTAGAAGATCCACTAATGACTTTCCAGGTGGTGCAGAACATTCAGAAGGTATTTCAAGGGCTTTACGTATGTCGTCTTCTTTCTGCTTCACCGCCTTATCATGTCGATCTTTTCCTTCAGATTGTAATGTTCTTAGTTCAGTTATCATCTTCATTGCCTGCTCATTTTTTTCTTGTATTACTTGACATCGTTTCTCTTGTGTTTGGGTAATATTTGTATTGCTATCTGGTACATTGAATAGTTTGCGTAATGCTCTTTTTTCCCATGGATAACGGGTCTTCTCATCTAGTGAAGAGCAGTCTTCAGGCTGAACGAATAGTATTGATTGTATGCTATTAATGCCCAGTTTTTCTTCAAGCACACAAAGCCAATAATCAGGATCCAATCCAGTCTCATGGAGCTTACTGGCAAGCTCCATATCGGTAGAACTCCCAGCATGATGTTCTGTCATTTTCGTAGAACTAAAAGAAAAAAAAAATCTTATATTGTAATTTCTAGAAATTTTCCTTACAAACACAAATTTTGAATTAGTCAAAATTGAAAACCATAATCCCAAAATAAATTACAGCACTGGTGCATTTTAATCTGCATCTGAGGTTTTTCTGTATGTGCATGTAGGAGGTGGTCAAGTACTGAGTACTGTGCTGTATTACTACATTTTATGCAAAGTCTTTTGTATCTGTGCTGGACTGCTGCTTCGGGAGGATGTGTTTCCCCAACATTGCAGAGCTGACTGGGTGTAGCAGTTGGCGCCTCCTAGCGCTGAGATCTAATAAGATAAATGTATGCTTTTATAGTATTACTGCATAATGTGCATTTTATAGTGACGGAAAGTATTTTATAGTGTAACCTGTCATGTGTCACTAATGTGTTAGCAATGTTTATAGAGTAAGATAATAATGTTAAGTAGGATAGGATACAAGCTGTGGATAAGGGTTTGTTAGTAATAGGAAACCCCCCTAGCTATGGTGAATGTGGTCCAAGGGGGGAATCTGGCTGTGACCTTGAGGGTGGACAGGTCTCTAAGCACATGGCTGTAGTGTTTGGCCACCTATATATATTTACAGAAAAAGAACCGGAACTCTATGACGTACCCGAGTTGTGCTGGTTGCACCTCCATTACGGGACAGTTCCGCAGGAGAATAACTCTGGAGATCTGCACTCTGAAGGTGGCCAGAGCAGCCAAAAGGTACTTTTGTTTGTTTTTCCGCTCATCTTTTGTTGTGCATGTTGCACCCCACCCCTGTGCTGGAATGCCAAAACTGCCCTTTGTTCCATAGACTTCACCCCTTGGCCCAAGGACATTGCCCCTTTGTCCCAAAGAATTTGCCCTCCTTTTCCCAAGGACTTTTACCCATGGACCTTATCTTTACCCCGGTGCTTCACGACAGTGTATCCAGTACTAGCATCCGCAGAGAAAGAAGGAGGTGGAGGAGACTTGTGGAGTGGGTCAGGGACTGTCATGCATCCTTCCTGGAAATGGCAGTTTAACAAAATCAAGCTGATGCTGGCGAATCAGAGACTGCTGTTTGTAGACAGTCTGTTCATGCACCTTTGTGTCCTTGTTTGGCGCTCAAATAGTTTGGACTCTGGCCTATGGTCAACATAGACTCCAAAGTAAATGCAAAAAAATTGTTTTTAGTTCCATAAAGATGCGGTACATTCTGGTATCCTCCATTTTGATACAAGTAAAATATATCTTTGTACCGTGTTAGCCAGTAGAGATAAAAAAAAAGTGTCTTTAGTTCCATAAAGATGCGGTACATTCTGGTATCCTCCATTTTGATACAAGTAAAATATATCTTTTTATCTCTACTGGCTAACACGGTACAAAGATATATTTTACTTGTATCAAAATGGAGGATACCAGAATGTACCGCATCTTTATGGAACTAAAGACACTTAAACAATTTTTTTATCTCTACTGGCTAACACGGTACAAAGATATATTTTACTTGTAAAGTAAATGCAGGCAGTATACATAAAAAAATATTTAGTAAAGTCCTGGCCAAAGACTGCCAGATTTAAGGACGGAGGCATGTTGGAGGTGGTCGAGTAGCTCCACCCCTACTGAGTACTGTGCTGTATTACTGCATTTTATGCTAAGTGTTTTATATGTGCTGAGCAGCGCTGCTTCAGAAGGATGTGTTTCCCCGACATTGCAGAGCCAGCTGTACGTAGGAGCCGTCGCTACCTAGTGCTGAGGCGTAAGAAGATAAATGCTTTTATGGTATTACTGTATAATGTACATAACATTTTATAGTGATATAAAGTATTTATAGTGTAACCTATAATGTGTTATTAATGTGTAGAGAGTGAGATAAGAATGTTAGAATACAAGGTGTGGATAAGAGTTTGTTAGTATTAGGATGAGTGATAAGTAGGTGCTAGCATGCATAGAGTTAGATACTTTTCATAACTGAGGAAACTTAGAGCAAGGTGGGAAGAGTGATGACAGTGGTTAGTGAGACAGATCAGAAAGTGAAGGAGTTCTGCAGAGAGGTTCCTGAGGTGCGGACGACCTGTGGACTAGGTTCTGTCAGGGAACTGGGAGGTTGCCTCCATTGTGTTATGAGCTTACGGCTTCTCTCGTGTTGGGCAACCTAGATACCACCCGAGGTGAAAATTGAACACGGGAAGCCACAAAGCTAAGAAACAGGGAAAAGCAGAAGGTTAGACTCAGGAGCTGGAAGGCTAATACCCAGGGCAAGAGCTAGAAAGGAAAGTACCCAACAGAACAGCAGAAGCGGAACAGAAACGTATAGAGAAAGTGGCCATGACTGTCCTGAAGATTGCAAGTCAAATAAAGTGTTTGTTGTGTTGCAAAGATTCTGCCTGTGTCATGTGTTATCCTGCTACATCTCTACCAGTGACCTGCAGTGGGGCGGTGGATGTACCCCAGAAGACTCAAGTAAGTGTCTTACCAGCCAGGTCGGAACACTAATAAATATGCCTGTTTGGCTGAAATTGGGGATGCAGGGTCAGGACTAGAATCACTACAGCAAGATGTTGTTCCTAACAACCAGGAACACAAATGCTGTAGGAAGGAGGGAAATAGGAGTGCAACAAAGGCCGGCAGACAGACAGGGTCATTTGTTGCCGAGACTGTGAATGCTGAATAGTGTGTTGTAGTGCTAGGGTTTGGCATATTGCGGCTCGGTTAGACAGTTTTCTGGGTGGGGCTGGGGAAAACCCAGCAGTGATCTTGCACATTAGTAGTAATGACAAAGTTAGAGGGAGGTGGAAGGTCCTTAAAAAATATTACAGGGACCTAGGAGAGAAGCTGAAGTCCAGGACCTCCAAGGTGGTGTTTCACAAATACTAACGGTGCCACAAGCATCACTAGAAAGACAGCGGTAGCTTAGGGAGACATATATGTGGCTTAGAAATTGGTGCAGGAAGGAGGGGTATTTGGGTTCATGGAGAACTGGGCTGACGTTGTCAGCTACAGGCTCTATGGTAGGGACGGACTGCACCTCAATAGGGCGGGTGCAGCTGTGCTGAAGGAAAAAATGGTCAAACGAATGGAGGAGCTTTTAAACTAGTATCTGGGGTAGGGAGAGTAGTTGTGCAAAAAAGTATAAAGTAGACAAAGTGAGACAGTAGGGGTCAAGGCTGGTTTAAGGGGGCAGGGACAGGCAAGGAAAGCAGGAAGATGAGGAGTAAGAAAAGTGTTAATAATATTAAATCTCTGCTGGCAAATGCAAGACGTCTTGTAAACAAAATGAGTTGGAGACTCTTATGACAACCACAGATTATGATGTGGTGGGCATTATAGAAATATGGCTGGATGAGAGCCATGACTGGGTGACAAACATAGAGGATTACACCACATTTCGAAAACACAGGAAAGATAAAAAAGTTGGAGGGGTGTGTATATTTATCAATTCTAACTTAAGTCCTGTGCTCAATTACGACATTGGGGAGAGCTGTAACAATGTACCGTAGTCAATATGGATTAATTTACATGGTGAGGGCAATAATGTAAAGCTGCTAATTGGAGTTTGCTATAAGCCTCCTAACCTAGCTGAACAAGTAGAGGATGAAATGCTGCAACAAATTAAAAAGTCAGCAAATAATAATAATTGGGTCCTTATTTATGGGGATTTTCAACTATTCAGACATTCAGTAGGACATAGACTCCTCGGGTTGTGCTAAAAGCTGCAAGTTCTTATCTACAATTCAAGACAATTACATCTCTCAGATGAAAAACTATTGCTCTATAGTAGGCACAAATATTAAGACAAGGGGAATAAGTCCCACTCTCTTCTGGCATGACAACTGAGGGAAGATAGTGGGAACTCTTCCACATACGCACTGAAAGATGCTAAAGGGATTGTTTTATATGACCCTACTAAAATAGCCAAGACTTTCCAAGACTATTTATCAAAATTATACTCCCTCCCTAACACTATTCTCGCTGACCCTGAGGAACGAGGGAATTGATCCAGTCTTTTCTTCAACAGTGTAGATTGCCCACTGTTACCAAGGAAATGGCATCTATCGCCAATAAGGAAATCACACAATAGGAACTAGGTGAGATACGCAAACTACTCCCTAATGGTAAGTCACCAGGCCCAGATGGTCTGACTTATCTTTATTATAAGACATATGGGGCACTCCTTATTTGGCTAAGTTATTCAATGACTTCCTTACAGCCTCTCCTATTCCCACGACTATGTTGCACTCATATATTGCACTGATTCCAAAGCCAGGAAAGGACATTCTGGACTGCGCCAATTACAGACTCATAGCATTACTCAATGCAGATCTTGAAATTTTCACTAAAATATTAGTGCTGCATCTTATCTGCTTCAGTCCCTCATCCCTCACCTTGTTCATTAGGACCAGCTGGGATTTGTTCCCTGTAGAGAGGGGGGCGACAACACAAGTAAGATAGTAGATCTGATCGAGGTGGTTAATAAAATGGAAAATGAGGCACTCCTTATTTTAGATGTGAAAGGCCTTTGACGGGCTGGGGTGGCCATTCATGTTTGAAACATTACACCATTTTGGAATTACAGGTGCATTTGTTACTGCCCTGAGAAGTCTGTATTCTCATCCCTCGGCCTAGGTCAGACTTCCTTATGCCACAACTCAGCCTTCTCAAATCTATAATGGTACATGTCAGGAGTGCCCCCTGTCCCCCCCTTTTTTTCTTTTATGTATAGAACCGTTGGCTGTAGCTATTCGCATTGACCCTACTATTTGGGGGGGTAATGGTAAGGGACAGAGAGTTCAAGCTATCTTTATTTGGGGACAACATTCTACTGATATTGTCGGAGCCGCATACTACCCTCCCAAATTTGGACGCCCTGCTAAGCCATTTTGGTAAACTTTCTGGCTATAAGGTTAACCAAAGTAAAATATGTAGAGAGTTACGCAATGCACAGTCTTTTATACTTCAATTTATCTGGGCCCATAAGAGACATAGGATCAAGAAAATGACCTAGCTTGATAGTAAATTGAGGTGGGGATTGGGAGTACCTGATATAGCTAAATATTCTTGGGCGACCGACCTACGTCATATCCCAGCGTGATCCAATCGTATTGCTCCAGAACGTTTACACTTAGCTCTGAGCATTCTCCCTTGATCTCATTCCTTTTCAACCCCAAATTATTGAATGATTATCGTGAGAGACCAAAATACTACCCTATACCAGCCTATCCACTAAATTCAACTTACCAGCCAGTTCACAGTACCGATATTTGCAAATAAGACATTTCATGAACTCCCTTTTTTCTTTGGTTGGGTCTCCACCCCTACAATTTTTGAAACATTATGTAGAGCTGGGGTCTCTACTAAGGGTTGTTGAAGATAAAAATTGAGTAACCTGAAATACTTAATTCAGCCATTTCACAGACCTAAATATGTAGTTTAGTTGATGTAGCCTAACACACATATTTATGAATGCTTTTGTTTCTTACTAACACATACATATATATTCATTCAATGATTTTCCTTAATACAATATGTAAGCATATGTAAGTTAAAGGAGGCTCTTACATCCTGGACAACACCCAAGAACGTGGGGAGCAGAAGAATTCTCAACGTATGGACTGACAATCCAGCAGAGACTATGCAAATTGCTATATGTCCTGAGTGTAGCCTACGATATTTGATTGGACTATATTTTGTCTACACCCTTTTCTTACCTAGAACTATAAAGGCTTTGTGAAAAATAAAGTGAGGGAATTCTTTTGGCGCTTGTCATGGAAGAAAGCTCATAACCGATCCAGAGTCAGTTTTATTGGATAACCCCTATCCGGATGACCATCAGAAGCATACATATATGAGCAAATGGGAAGACTTTCTGGGAGAGACCATACCTCTCTGCGTTTGGCAACACATATGGAATATTGCATCCAAAACATCTTGATGCTATGTCTACAAAGGAAACCAATATAAGCTACTCACGTACTGGTATCATACCCCCTCTCTCCTATATAAACTTAATCCAGCTGTACCTAACAGCTGTTGGAGGTATGGGAATACAGGAGGAGATGTGTCACATTTGTTTTGGTCATGCCCTACTATTCAAACTTTTTGGGGGTCGGTAAAGTCTCTCATTAACAAAGTAGCTGAGCTCCAGATACCTCTGGACCCCAAATTCTGCCTATTCAATATCCCACCATTTCAACTGGGCAAAAGAGCAAAAAAGCTTTTTTTATACATAACAGCTGCCAGGTGTTTGATTGCTCGTAGTTGGAAGTCAATAGATACCCCTTCACTCATTGACCTCCAATCCTGGATACAAAAGGTGAGATAAATGGAGTATCTTTCAGCCTTATCAAATAATAGGAGACACCACTTTGAGAGTATTTGGACCCTTTGGGATACATTTTGGGTCAATAGGGATCAGTACACCTATCTACGTTTGCTGGTGTTCTACCTACCTACCCTTTCCCCTATCCTTTTGTGTTTGGAAATTTACTTAGGTATCAGCTACTGTGTTTTTGCCCATATGCTTGTGGGCTATGTCTATGCCTTTCTTTTTTTTCTGTTTGTTCTAGAAAAATTTAATAAAAACTTAAGTCATAAAATAAAGGGCTGGATGATTTCCTCAGTACACATAACATTGTTGGTTATAAATGATTTGGTGACAAAATATATAATTGGTGGAGAAAGGTTGAATTGTATGGACCTAGGTCTTTTTTCAACCTATGTAACACATGCACAATTTCAAGTGAAGGGGAACCCCCTCATCCATGTGTTGGCTCCCCGCTACATGCACACGTTTATTATTTGCTGCAGAAATTCCTGCACCATTTCTGCATCTCTTGGCATGAAAACTGCACCTGCAAAACTAGACCGATAATCAGCTGCAGTGTAAATGCACCTAAAAGAGTAATTAAACTTTTGAGAAATTGTTATTTATGTTTTAGGGTCTCCCACCAATATCTCAAAAGACCTCCTAGAATAGTGCAGCTCATGAGACAGGAGATCACACAGAGCCGAGCAGATGCAGTAGAAAGTCATAGTCCTGTCTCCTGAGCCCTGCACTTCATCTATCGGGGACTCAAGACAGATTGCTGCACTAATCTGCTGAGAATTAATGGACCTACAACAAGATATCTCCCAAAAGTTAAAGGGGTGCTCAAAAGGCAAAGTAATGTTCATTTTAAATCTCTGTCTATTTAGTGCCATTGTCTAATCTATTTTCTAATATACCTGCATTAAAAATTTCCTTACCTGTCATACAGAGTTTTGCACGAAACTCACCAACTGTCATGGCAGTGTCAGACTCTTCATATTACAGATACAGTACATCACACCAGTGAAGAGAGGAGGCAGCCACATATGGATCAGAATCAGCAGCTCCATCCTCACCTCTCAGTCCGATGTCTACCTCTGCACCACCTATATACCACCGCCAGAGTCCCCCTACTTCAATCCAGACAGCTTTGAGATCTTACAAGAAGAAGCCACCCATTATCAGGTCCTGGGCAAAGTTCTCATCTTTGGAGACCTCAATGCAAGAACAGGGAGAGAAAAAGACTTTCTGACCACAGACGGAAACATCTACATATTTGGGGCAGAGAATGACAGTCACGACTCAGAACACTCAGAGAGAAACAGCTATGACAGTACAGTCAACAAAAGTGGCAAAAAGCTCCTGAACTTATGTAAAAGTTTAGGTCTTCATATTCTTAATGGACGTACAAAGGGAGACTCACTGGGAAGATATACACTAGACTCCCATGTAGGAAGGAGTGTAGTAGACTACGCCATTACAGATATGGACCCGGCAAATATTAGCGCCTTCATAGTCACCCCACAAACGCACCTGTCAGACCACAGCCAACTTCTCCTGTACATAAAATCTACAGAGAAACCATCCACACAAAAGCCACAGCAGAGCAGCCTCTACAACCGACCTCCATCCTATAAATGGTCCAAGACGTCAGAAATAAAATATAAAGAGGCTCCCAACAGACCGGAATTACAAGAGATGCTCCACAACTTCTACAGCTACAAGTACAAGTCAAACCCAGAAGGAGTGAATCAAGCTGCAAAAGACCTCAACAAAATATTCCACACCATGGCCAAATTGTCCGACCTCAAACAAGTCAACTACAAGAGGCCAAAAGAAAAGCAGATCAATGGTTGGTTTGACAAAGAGTGTAAAGCCGTTCGAAAGACCCTGAGAACAGCCTCAAACAATAAACACAGAGACCCCAACAACCCAGACCTGAGGGAAGCCTATGACACCATACAAAAGCAGTACAAAACCATCCTCAGGAGGAAGAAGCAGAGCTACATCTCTACCAAACTTAGCCAACTCCAAGACGCCCTCCAAGACAACTCCTTCTGGGAAATATGGAGCCACATGGACACAAAGAGCAAGAAAAAGACTGATACCCATATCCAAAATGGCAACATCTGGCTCCAGTACTTCAGAGACCTCTACAAAGACATCCCAAAAGAAGGACTAAGCCAAGAGCAGGAAAACATAACATCAAAACTAAAGGCAATGGAAGAGAAAATCAAAAACTTCCAAAACCCACTGGACACACCAATTACATTACAGGAAGTTGCAGAGAAAATCACTTCCATAAAGTGTAAAAAATCTAGTGGTCTGGATGGAATCCCCCCAGAGATGTTGAAGTACAGCCCACCAGAAATTCAAGCTGCAATGGTTAAACTGTTCAACATTGTGCTGAGTGCTGGCTACTTCCCTCGTACCTGGAACCAAGGACTCATTACACCGATCCACAAGAGTGGGGACAGGTATGACCCTGCCAACTACAGAGGCATATGTGTCAGCAGTAACTTGGGAAAACTGTTCAACAGCATCCTAAACAAAAGGATCATCAGTTTCCTTACCGAGCACAATGTCCTGAGCAAAAGCCAAGCAGGGTTCGTGCCAAACCACCGCACCACGGACCACATCTACACCCTGCACAGTCTCATTCAGAGCCACGTCCACAATACAAAGCATGGGAAGATATACGCCTGCTTTGTAGACTTTAAAAAGGCCTTTGACTCAGTGTGGCACCCGGGCTTGTTCTTAAAAATGCTGGAAAGCGGAATAGGAGGAAAGACCTACGATGTCATCAAAAGCTCCTACACCGAGAACCTCTGCAGCGTGAGTGTGAACGGTAGAAGAACGGCTTATTTCCAGCAGAGCCGAGGAGTCAGACAGGGCTGCAGCCTAAGTCCAACGCTCTTCAATATTTACATCAATGAGCTGGCTGCTGCTCTGGAATCTTCACCTGCTCCAGGTCTCACACTCCATGACGCCCAGGTGAAATTCTTGCTCTATGCAGATGACCTACTGCTGGTGTCACCAACCGAGAAAGGTCTCCAAGACAACCTACAAATTTTGGAGAAATTCAGCTCCACATGGGCACTACCGATCAATCTAAAGAAAACCAACATCATGGTGTTCCAGAAGAGAAAAAGAAGATTTGACCAGCATCCTTCATTTGTCGTAAACGGCTGCACTCTAACAGGAACAGACAAATACACCTACTTGGGCCTGGAAATTCACCAGTCAGGGAGCTTTAAACAAGCCATAGAGACCCTGAAAAACAAGGCCTGCAAAACCTTTTATGCCATCCGAAGGAAATTGTATCATCTGAAGCCACCAGTGAGGGTCTGGCTAAAAATCTTCGATTCCATCATTGCCCCAATCCTCCTGTATGGCAGCGAAGTCTGGGGCCCTCACACTTACCCAGATTGGTCAAGGTGGGATTCCAGCCCAACAGAAATATTCCACCTGGAATTCTGTAAGCACCTTCTCCAGGTCCATCGAAGCACCTCCAACAGCGCCTGTCGAGCTGAGCTGGGCAGATTCCCTCTACACCTAGCAGCTCTGAAGAGGTCACTATCATTTCAGGCTCACCTACAGAGTAGCAATCCAAGCTCCCATCACCACAAAGCTCTGATACATATACGTGGGCCAGATGAACCAGGACCCCTGGCACAGCTCTCCCAAACCCAACTGGACAAAATAACCAATCACAGCAGCCTGACAAGAACCAGAATCAGGAAGATGGTAGACGAGGGCCAGGAGAGGTATGTCAGTGACTGGAGGACCGACATCAACACCTCACAGAAACTAACCACGTACCAGAGTCTACAGAGAGACTACAGACTGGCCCCGTATCTGGAGAAAATCCCGGACCCCAGAGACCGCAGGACCCTGAGCCGATATAGACTCAGTGCCCACAGTCTAGCCATCGAATCCGGTCGACACAAGCAGAGCTACAAGCCAAGGGAGGACAGACTGTGCCAACACTGTGACCTGGAGGCCCTGGAGGATGAAACCCACTTCCTGCTACACTGCACCAAGTACTCAGCAGTGAGGGACACTCACTTCAGGAGACTCTCCCATCTCTTCCCGGATTTCAGCTCCATGAAGGAGGAAGAGAAAATATATATCCTGCTGGGGGAAGAAGAGAGCGCAGTGGAGATAGCAGCGCGGTATGTGAGCGAATGTCATAGACTTCGAGAAAGAGAACTATGATAAGCCATGGACTTCCATAGCCCCCCATCCCAGATGTGGCCCCCCAATCCCCACCCTGGATATGCCCCATCCACCGTTACCACAGTCCCCACCGTGGATATGCCCCATCATAAGCCATGGACTTCCATAGCCCCCATCCTAGAAGTGCCCCCACAGTCCCCACCCTGGATGTGCCCCATCCATCCTTCCTACAATCCCCACCCACCATCCCCACAGCCCCAGGCCCTAATGTACACTTGCTTTGGCAAAACTAATTTGTATTTGGTCCTGCCAATAAAGCTTATTTGATTTGATTTGATTTGATTGATTTGATTCTGACACTCGGCTTGATGGTTTCTCTGGTGTCTCTGATCAACACAGGTAGACCCGGGCGTCGACCTGCTGTCTGCTCGTAGACAGGCTAGCAAGAGTTAACCTCTGCTTGTTATGTTTTTTGATCACATGTTGTAAAGAAGCCAATCACATCTGCTCCACTCAAATTTATGCTGGAGGAAATCTACCTACGGCAATTATAGTTTATGCTGTGTCGGTCTGGGAGTTGTGGTTTCCCACACTTGCTGGAGAAAGAGTTGCTTTGTGCTTGGTGTTGTTGTGGAGTTTACCTGTTGTCTTGTTGTTTCCACCTTGCCATTGTTTTCCTCCTTACCTCTTATTGTCTTATACCTTTTTGTGTGCGTGCTGTGTGACTGAGTTTTGGTTTCCCCTGTATCTCTAATTTTGTAGGTTAAATCACACTCCTGCCCTGGGTCCCCCGGGGGAGGAGGTATACGATCAGGGCTGGTCTGGAGCAGAGCCAGGAAGGAGACTCAGATAGCATAGGGCCCCTAGTCTGAAAGTCAGCTTAGCCCCCAGTTTCCTGCTACTCAATAGTCCCCATGACACTACCATTCCCTAACTACACTATGTAATTGCGTTTCTATTTTTTTCCCGATTTTACTTTTTGATGACGCGTCATTTGAGAATCACAGTGCATGTTGGGACACTCAAATAGAGCATTATCAAGGGGCAGATGCTGTGGTCACTACCACAGTCCCCTCCCTGAAATGGGGTGATGCTCATTTCAGGGCTTGGACTAGTCCCTGCATGCAGTGCACTTTGTCGGCTGTGATCAGCAGTAATGAGCTGGCACCAGAGCGGTGTCCCAATACCCATTGTGCGGGGACCAGTGATGTCACCTGACGTCACCCTGAAACGAGTGGCACTGATGATGCTTCATTCAAGTGAGGAGGCAGAGGCTGAGACAGTGACTGCAGCCTCTGCCCCCTGATGAATCCTTAAGTATCCCAGCATTCACTGGGATATTCCAAATGAAGAGTCATCAAAAGGGAAATATAAAAAATAGAGAGAATAGCAGTTAGATAGTGTAGTTAAGTAAGGATAAGGAAGTATTAATGCAAGTATATTAGAAAATAGTTTAAATATTGGCAGTTAATAGGAATTTTGAATGAAAATTATTTTGCCTTCTGACCATTCCTTTAAGTTTCTCTTTAAATGTTTACTAGTGCTTCTACCTTCAACTAATCAGTACTGTGGTTCCTGTATGGTCCTTAGTTTGATGATGGCTGGTAACAACAATAGCTCCAGTAATCTCCTTACCATTGTTAAGGACATACTGGGAGTTGCAGTTTCATGCAATAAAAGTGTGTATGCTAGGGGTTAACCTGACATTGCAAGTGATCGCTGTACTAACCTTGGTGATGTATTCATGTACTGATGGTGGTTCTGGTGCTGCATTTCTGTAGTGATTATTGTGACATTGATATAGTCATGTACTGACTGGTTCTAATGATGTATTCATGTAATGATGGTTGTGGTTCTGGTGATGTAGTCATGTACTGACATAGTTACATAGGTTGAAAAAAAGACCTAGGTCCATTAAGTTCAACCTTGCTCCACCAATTATCTATTTGTGTCACTAAATTATCTATAACTCACAATGATATGTGTACTGTGGAAATCAGCCCTTTTTAAATGCTGATATAGTGTCTGCCATTACTATCTGTTGCGGTGGGGCATTCCACAGTCTGACTGCTTTAACTGTAAAGAACCCTTTACTAGTTAGCTGCCAGAATCACCTTTCTTCCCCTCTCAGTGACTGCCCCCTGGTCCTTAGTATTGTCTTTGAAAGGAATAAGTCATGTGCTAGCACTTTGTATTGACCACACATGTATTTATACATATAAATGAGAGCTCCTCTGATATGTTTTTTTAGCACAGCTAAAGCTAAACAAGCCCAACTTTTCCAATGTCTCATCATATGGGAGGCCTTCCAACTCTTGTAATAGTCTAGTTGCCGCCTTTGAATTGATTCTAACTTCTGAATATCCATTTTAAAATATGGAACCCAAATCTAGATGTGGCCTTACAAGTGATTTCTAGAGGGTTATCAATACCTTAGGATCTCAGGATTTAATCTCTTTTTAAACACCCTAAAATTGTGTTTGCTTTTGCAGCTGCTGCTTGACATTGAGTGCTGCTCAGCTTACTTGTAACCAGAATACCCAAGTCCTCCTGTTCTGTAGTCTCGAGTTTACTTCAATTAAATGCAGATGCAGCAATAGGATTATACTTCGTAATAGTTCTGGTAATCTAGTCTTGTACTGACTGTGATTCTGGTGATTTATCAATGTAGATGTTGTAATTTATTAGACATGGTACTTGATCATTATAGATTCATTGTGCCAGACTGGTAATACAGCCATCTGAATTAGGCCGTATTTGTCATCTGAACAAGTGTTTAACTAAAGCCCCTATACTTATAGGCAGCTGTCTGATCATTCGGCCAGCAGCTATCTATCCAGACTCTCCTGTATACAGGACTGCTCACTTTGCCGAGAGCTCCTGTGTTCGATATAAGAGAGCCGTTTCCAGACATCTCTGGAGGTTTCTCATGATGTAGAGAATATAAGTATCTTAAGACCGAAATCTGACATACTGGATCCTTATTTCTCCGGACATCACCAGTCAGAGGCACCCATACACATTAGACTGTGGGCTGAATCTGTCGATATTGGCGGATTCTGACAACTTTTGTCAAATTTTTATGTGAGGGCTTAACTTGTTATCTAAAGGGTATATGCACACAATGTGTTTAAGGCTATGTTCGCACGTTGCGTTTTTTCCCGCGTTTCTGTAGCGTTTTTAGCTGCAGCGTTTTTGTGCCAAAACGCATGCGTTTTTGTTTTCCAGCAAAGTCTATGGGAAAAGCAGAAATCCTGTCTGTACTTTGCTTTTTTTTCTGCAGCGTTTAATTTGCATATTTGTGGTCAAAAACCATGCTGAAAAAGAAGCAGCATGTCAGTTGTTTTTGCCATTTCTGCAGCGTTTCCTTAACATTGGAGTCAATGAGAAATGGCAAAACGCAACCAAAACCACAATTCCTGCGTTTTTCATGCTTTTTACCTGCTTTTTCCCAGCGTTTTTGGCTCCAAAAACGCATGCTTTTCTGGTCAAAAATTAAAGGGTTCTAATGTTCCTTTACACACACACAATAGCCGAAAATTTAAATGCTAAAAAATAATAAACTTGACTTATTTTTCTGTTATAATGTGCATAACCGCTAATATTTCATTATAATTGATATTTTCCATATAATTTTATTAAAAGTTAATTTTATCTTTTTTTGTCTCTTTTTTCATTCTTTTTGACTAATCCAACTTTATTTCTCAGTGTCTTGATCTACAAAACGCATCTGCAGAAACGCAGGTGAAAACGCAGGTAAAAAGCGCTAAAAACGCACTAAAAACGCGGTAAAAACGCATGCGTTTTTAGCGCTAAAAAATTGCCAAAAGCCATTTGGTCAAAAACCAAGGGAAGGAAAACGTGCAGAATAAACTGCAGGTACTCTGACGCAACGTGCGCACATAGCCTTAGATGTGTGCGAATTCCATTGTTTTTTTTCACTCAGAAGACGTTTCAGGACACTGCTACTATTTTTGCTTTTTTAAATGTCATCTTTTCTGATATCTTTTGGGGACTGTTTTTTAATTAAATTGTATTAAATAAACTATTGAGCAGCTTACAAGCAGAAGTCGCCTGAGGAATGGTTAGGCCACTTCATTCAACCACTTCGCATCTTTAGAAACCTGAAGTGGTTAAAAGAAGTTCAAAAGATGACTGAACATATGATCAGCAAGTTATTTGTACACTACAGGGCATATATCCAGGTTTTTAGGGTTTAATTAGTACTTTTTCAGGTGAGTTACGGAGCAGATCCACCTGAAAACAATGTTATACACACATACCCTCAGTCTGACTTACCAGTAAGGGGGTGTGACAACTTAAGTTCCAAGGGCAGCATGAATACTGAATACAGCCCTGTGTATAGTGTAAAGGGTATACAGTGATCACTGGTGACATTATACACAGAAAATCTGTAAATATTGTAAACTACAGATAATACTGTATAATTTTCACTAGTGACCTTATGCTCAGGAGCTTTGTATATAGTATACAGGTAATATGGTGATAACTGATGACATTATACACAGGAGCTCTGTATATAGTGTACAGGTAACACAGTGATCACTGGTGACATTATACACAGGATCTCTGTATATAGTGTATACTGCACAGGTAATACAGTGACTTACCAGTGATGTCTCTAGTTGAAATAATTCATCTTCGCTTTATGCTGACCGCTATGATTTCCAGCCAGGACTTGTCTCTGCAAAAGTAACACAGAGACATTTGTAACTGTTCAGTTCCAGAGCACATTCCCCACTTTTTCCCCAACTTTTACACTTCACAAGATGAAGAAAAGAAGCAACATAGTGCCTCCCTGCTCAGTAACTGGACCTCCCTTTTTGTTCTCCGTATGAAAACAGTATCCTCAAAAGTAAAATATATCACAGCAGTTAAAATGTCCCCTACTTGGCCCATAGAGTAATCATGTTACCATAAACTAATGACCCGCATACAGTAGTTATGTCACCCATCCTGGCTCCTTCCTCTAATAATGTCCCCCATCCTTTAATAAGCTCATCCATGCTGACCCCTTTCTGTAATAATGTCCTCCATCCTGGGACCTTTATTTAATAATGTCCTCTGACCTGGGCCTCTTTATTTGATAATGTCTAACTATTGTGTATATATTAGTATACATAAGGACCAAAAATTAAGAAAAAAAACAGAAAAACGAAAACATGGCACCTGTCTTAGCACACTCTAAACATCAGACAAAAACAGGAGGACAAGGAGTAAAGTGCAAATATGTTTAATAAATAGCAACTGGCACAAAAGGATCAGTGGCAAAACAGGCCGGCAGGTAAAAATGATTGTACATGATAACAAATACATATAGGGCACAAATAGAAAAAATATATCTGACAGGCTGGGTCAAATGTTAATACATATAAAATAGACAAGGCATCCAGCACATATAAAGCATGATGTAAAGTTTTGACAATTGTTTCATATAGACAGATACTAAGAACCAGCACTAGATAAGTACTAAAATACGAGTATGTACTCTGAAATGACAGGGATACATTCAGTATATAGAACAGGATCCAAAAATCACTAGTGAAAAAATACAGGTGCTGGTAAAGAGCAAGCTCTGCAATGATAGAGTAAAGTAGTTAAACAGAGTCAAAGCTCATAGTCAAAATGAACAGGTTTAGCCACCAAGGGGTGCTAAATGGATGCAAATGAACAGTCAGATTTAGGTATAAAGACATAAACAATGAATGGAAACCCAGCCAGTTAAGTAAACATACCCATAAAGTGCACAAAGCCGGCCTGAGAATCAGCAGAGCGGACCCCCGGAGAGAGGTAAAAACTGGCTAAATCCCACTCCAGGTATGCACATGATTCATGCCAGGTGAGGCTGAGCTGCAGCCAGAGAAAATCCTTTATATGACTTGGTTGTTTTCTTGATTTTTATAAAGATTGACAGCTCCTTTTGTAATTTGTAAGGGTATATTCTGATTATTTAATGCTCATATTTATCATTTGAATCCAAGTGTATATACTTTTTTAATTTTTTGATTTTTTTTTTTTATTGGTATAAAATATGAAAAGTAATTTGAACAGTTTTGATATTTTCTACTTGTAAACACTAGGGGGAGCAGCTGCTGAAATTTGCCATGTAATCCTACTGTACCGATGGCTTGCATTACAACTGCAGTAAATGTGGGCGGGATCTGACTGCGGGTGTATGATGTCTCCTTCCCTCACCTTCTGGGTGTTTTCAAAATGATAAGGGAGAATGAAGTTTAGGATCACAGCACAGATACATTTTGTGGGTGACTGCAATGTAATACTGACATTGTCATGCACAAAATGCAGATTGACTTATATTTTTATACTATTGATTAATTATCACAAGGCAATAATTCAACACCGCCATATGTTGGCATGTTCTCTCATTGCAACTTGTTTATCACTTCCTCATTTGTTGCCTGTACAAGCTAACGTTTGCTCCTCAGACCTCCATAGTTTCCCATCAACCTTTGCACTAGCCTCACCATTCTCTTCAGTGGTAGACATGTTGATTGTCTCTTGCAAGATCTTCAGCCTTTTTGGTTGCTTACCTCAGTTTAGCACAGTCAGTGACTTATTATGTTTCCTGGTTAGCGCTCAACCAATTGTACTGCTCATGCTGATGACTAGTTTGACAGTCTCTTCTGTCTTGCCTTCTAATTACCTGCCATGTTATACAATTACATTGTGTCCTGTACCATGAGTAAGCTATGTACTTAAGACATGTCAAATGCTTATACTAAGTATTCAAATTGTCTCTTCAGGGAGGATGAAGACAAACTCTGGTGCCACCTATTCAAGGTAGCAATCCTAAAAGTCAAAGTGACCCTCCAGCGAGTCTTGTCTTATGACTTAGGATTTATGACAGATCAAAACCTCAATTTGCAGACACGATGTTTCGGGACTGTTGTCCCTCATCAGTGCAAAGTATGAGATCTGATCTGGCTGTATGAGAGGCTAAGACGTAGTCTAAAGGGGAAGCTATTCTCCTTACAAAGACTAACACACCATTCCAGCATGCCAGTGAGAAGACTTATAAGCTGCAATGGTCCTCTGGGAAATATTCAAATTGCCTCTTCAGGGAGGAAGAAGATGAACTCTGGTGCCACCTAGGATTGCCTAGAAGTCAAAGTAACCCTCCAACAAGTCTTGTCATTTTTCCTATCAACAAAGTTTGTAAAGGACCCTCTGCGTCTACCTCAATGTGTCAATAGGAAAGAGTTTAGCAGTCGGACAACTCCTTCTCCCTGGACATATTGAAGGTGTAATGCAGAGTTTACTGCTGCATTTGCGTTAACAGACTTCTGAAGCGCATTGCAGATCCAGCAGTAAAGCTCCATTCAGATGTCGCTGCACACACAGACGTCTGAATGAGGCGTTGCACTGACTGAGCAGAGCGGGGTCAGTGTTCATAGCTCAGCAGCGGGATGATTACACTGCTGTTCTCTGAACACTGCAGTGACATCAGCAGTGAGTGCACTTTTGCTGCCTGATATTGTACTACTAACACGAGGCTACAATCTGTTCTCACCACTGGAAGAGATTAGTGCTGCAGCACTGCTGTCATCATTCACAGCAGTCCTGCGTTGGTGACTTTTTCCAGTGGCGAAAATAATTTAGCTGCCCGACCTGTACTCACTGCCACTGCCCTAGAGCTTGTTATAGAAATAAACTCCGGCACTCTTAAGTATTGAGAGTACATTTTGGCTTTATTAGCAGGTAATTATCAGTAAGTTAATAACGTTTCGGCTCATGCCTTCTTCATAAACTGTTTATGGGTGCTTGGAGTAAAAGAAAACTCCTTTTAATATGAGAAAACTGTTCTCAAAGGTAGCGTCTCAAACCTCTGAATGAGAGAGAAAAAGTAGAAGTGGTAATTTGTACAATGAATCCCAATTGGGAAGTGTTAAAGTGATAACCGCTATGAAGGGTTAAGTGCTGCAGAGCCAGTGATCACCGCTGATAATTACCTGCTAATAAAGTCAAAATTTACTCTCAATACTTAAGAGTGCCGGAGTTTTTTTCTATAGGAACATTTTATTCTCCTGAGCACCAGGTACAGTGAGCACAATCATTACACTTTACAGCCCTAGAGCTTCTGTCACCACCAGTGCCCGAAAGTACACGCTTCCTCTCCCCTGTCACCGCTAGCTTCAGAACACTGTGAGTGGAGAAAGGAGGAAATTGTAGTTCAGAGTACAGCAATAAAATAACGCTCAACTCCTTCCACACCTAAGAACTTGGTGATATGCCCATTTCACAGTGTAGGAGATGCTGTTGACACCTATGTACAGGGGCTGTCCTATTTGCAGTGTGTAAATATCATGCTCAGACACTTAGGCTATGTGCGCACGTTGCGTAAATTCATGCAGTTACGCTGCGCTTTGCAGCGCAGCGTAACTGCATGCGTCCTGCGTCCCCTGCACAGTCTATGGAGATTGTGCAGGGGCCGTGCGCACGTGGCGTTTTAGTGCGCAGCGCTTCGGCTACTGCCGAAGCGCTGCGCAAAAAGAAGTGACATGTCACTTCTTCCGTGCGCTTTGCCGGCAGCTCCTGCTCTGTCTATGGCAGGAGCTGCAGGCAGAGCGCACGTTCTCACCGGCACCATGCGCTTCAGAACGGAGCTTTTCAGCTGCGCTCTGAAGCGCACCTTTTACGGTGCTGGGCTAGTACGCAACGTGCGCACATACCCTTACACACCAGCAAATCAAAACTGGCAGCTCCAGAAAAAAAATATATATACATAAATACATAAACAGTACATGACATTTTGTATTAAAAATAATTGATTTTATGATTAATAATTATTAATACAAAAAAAATTGCAACAAATTGCCTTTAAGATTATGTGATTCTGAGTACCGTAATAGAATACGGTGTATTTAAAAACGTATGGGGAAGATGTGTTGGATTTGATCAGTTCAGTGTGTGCTGAACAGTACGGAGCTACATGAGCCGAGTCAACGGTAGCTGCAACCAGGGGCGTAATAATCGCAGTCGCAGGGATCAAGACTGTGAACGGGCCCGCCAGCCCCAGCTAGATGTGTGTCCGAGGGTGCACATCCAACTGAAATGCATCGCAGCACAAAGACCCGTCAGGTTCCTGCACTGCGATACACGCTGCTAGCCAAACAGAAGCGTCCAAGTGACTGGTGTCATACATTGCTATAGCATGGACGGTGATGGAAGTTGCTGGCTACACAGGAGGACGCCGCACAATATGGGAGCCAGGGAGGGTGAGTACAATGTATTTTTTGTGTTAGACAGAACAGAAACCTATTTGCCAGCGTGGGGACATATATACTGGGGGAAACCGTATATACCAGAAAGGCCCCAGGAGGGGGACGCTATATACCTGGACGGGCCCAGGAGGGGGAAAGTATATACCAGGGAGGGACAGTATATACCAGGAGGGCCCCAGGAGGGGGACAGTATATACCAGGAGGGGACAGTATATACCAGGACGGGTCCAGGAGTGGGACAGTATATATCATGAGGGGGACAGTATATAACCCAAGGGCCTCAGGAGGAGGACAGTATATACCAGGAGGGGCCCAGAAGGGGGGCAGTATATACCAGGAGGGGACAGTATATACCAGGAGGGGGACAGTATATACCTGGAGTGGGGTGGTATATACCAAGACATGCCCAGGACAGGGACAGTATATACCAGGAGGGGGATGGTATATACCAGGAGGGGCCCAGGAGGTTGACAGTAGATACCAGGAGGGTGATGGTATATACCATGAGGGCCCCAGGAGGCGGCAGTATATGCCAGGAGGGGGACAGTATATGCCAGGAGGGGTCAAAGAAGGGGGGACAGTATATACCAGGACAGGCCAAGGAAGGGGACAGTATATACCAGGAGAGAGACAGTATTTAACAGGAGGGAGACAGTATTTACCAGGAGGGGGACAGTATTTACTATGAGGGGCCCAGAAGGGAGAGAGTATATGCCAGGACAGGAGTACATGTATACCAAGATAGGTCCAGGAGGGGGAGAGTATATAACAGTAGGTGGACATATAAACCAGGATGGAGGACATAATTACCAGGAAGGAGCCCAGGATGAGGTACATTAGAACAGGATGGGGGGCATTACTACATAATGGGAGGGAGGGGAGCCTGTATGTCTTTATATGATTTCGATCTGACCAACATGGGGGGGCCCAGGTCCAACTTTTGCATTGGGCTCATCGAACTCTAGTTACGCCACTGGTTGCAACGTAACCCCTCGTTTCCTGGACTATTGATTTTTCTTTTGTTTATCGCTCAGAATAAATATGAGCTTTGGTTGAAAAAGCCTGAGTGATGACCCTCTATGACAGCAAGAGTGTCCCCCCTATACAGTGTGTACAGATTACATTTACCTTCAGGGCAGCAAGAGGTGAAGAGGCTGAGTAACTGATGTATGTTGAAACTCATGTGTTTGTCATTAGGAGAGTGAACATGTTACATGTGCAGACTACCAGAAACGAACATATATGAACGACCATGTACATGGGGCCTCACTTGTATGTCACTGCTATATTTTTTTTTCCTTTCTTTTCTTTTTTTTGCTGGTATTAGGCTATGTGCACACGTTGCTTTTTTTTCAGCGCGGAAAAAAACGCACCCTCTGGCAGAGGGGAGAATTGTAAACAATGCTTTTTGAGACAAACGCATCGAAAACGCATGCGTTTTTCATGCGTTTTCCATGCGTGTTTTTTAGGTGCGTTTTTTAAGACTTGTCAGTGTTAATAAAGTTGGTTGAACACAGACCTTTGGAAAAAAAAAACCTGTGATGTCATTTCCTTCTCCACATTCTGTTTGGATAAATGGGAGGGCTTGGAATGGAAGGAGCACCGTTTGAATTTTGGAAAAGTTGAAATAAACTTCGCGCACCATGTCACATTAGCAGGGCCCTTTGGGTACCTATACGTCAGAAAACCCCCACAAGTGACCACATTTTGGAATCTGCACCCCTCAAGGATTTTATTCAGAAGTATATTAAGCATTTTGAATCCACAGCTACTTCACCCAAAATGTTGCTGTAGCAACAATATTCTCACTTTTAGGCTATGTGGCCGTGATCCAGCGACACGGCATCTAGTACACAGTGTCAGCCTTCCTGCAGAGATGTGAGTGTTGTCCACGGGAGAACGCAGCTGGCCATGCCCACGATTTGGGTTCAGGCTGCTGTGGACTTTAGCTCTATGCTACCTGCAGAGAGCACTCTCGTCTCCACAGCATAAATTGACATGCTGAGGCTCGGGAAGCCACGCCACCGGTCAGTTTATGCTGCGGAGAAAAGAAGCACAGTGGGCATGGGATCTCCAAAAATCCTTCCACTGTGCTTCTACTGCACAACACAGCGTTATGGACGCAGGGAAAACACTCAGCGCCCAAAACGCTGCAAAACCTGATTGCGGGCACACAGCCAAAAAAGCGTCAATGGATGAATGGATGTCAAATATATATAACGTCCCACCCCCGCCTGCATATTCTAAGCTGGCACCTTTAGTACCTTTCATGTGGCACTAAAGGGTGCCTAGCTTAGTATTTATCACAAAAAAAATAATGAAAAAAATGGCGTGGGGTCCCCCCTATTTTTGATAGCCAGTCAGGGTAAAGCAGACAGCTGTAGCCTGCAAACCACAGCTGGCAGCTTCATCTTGTCTGGTGATCAATTTGGAGGGCTCCCCAGGCTTTTTTTTTAATTTATAAATAAAGAATTAAAAAAAAAAATAACGTGGGGTCCCCCCAAATTAGATCACCAGCCAAGGTGAAGCTGACAGCTTGGGTCTGGTATTCTCAGGGTGGGAAGAGCCATGGTTATTGGACTCTTCCCAGCCTAAACATAGCAGGCCACAGCCGCCCCAGAAGTGGCGCATCCATTAGATGCGCCAATCCTGGCGCTTCGCCCCAACTCATCCCGCGCCCTGGTGCGTTGGCAAACGGGGTAATAAATGGGGTTGATATCAGATGTGTAATGTCACCTGGCATCAAGCCCAGCAATTAGTGATGTCACGGCGTCTATCAGATACCAGACATAACTAATTGACAGTAAACAAAAGCAAAAAAAAATGACAAAAAAATTTTTATTAGAAAAAACACTCCCCAAATCATTCACTTGTTCTCCAATTTAATCAAAAAAATTTGAAAAAAATGGGTCCGCAAAAATCCATTTGGACGTCCCACGTCGGCTCTGGACCTTCTAGAATATGGGGGCACGTTCAGGGAACGTATCCCCCATTTTCTAGGAGGGCAGACCCTCCATTTGATTTTTCAGCTTTCTCATACACTTTGCTGGGAAAGCTGAACGCATGCAATTTGCCACTGAAACGCTGCGGTTCTAAACGCAGCATTTCCGCGGTAAAAAACGCAACATGTGCACACAGCCTTAGGCTGAGCAGCAGGAAAAAAAGTCATTAAACAGAAACGAGTATTTATAAAAAAAAAACAAAAAAAAAACAAACAACCACATTTTAATACAGAATTGCTTTTCTTTTTTTCTGGTGATTGCATTTCCCCTAGCCCACAAAATCCCCAGAACAATATGAGCATGCTTCAAAAATGTTAAGAGGACTACTACTACCCTACTGAATAACATTCAATGAGACCTCTGCCCATTTGTCTCACCTGTAATATGAGCCCCTCGTATGTATACCATTCTTTGTGTACAAGTTATGCCGCTGCAACTAAAAATAATTGTGTTTTCTCTATGCCGTCCAAATGATGCATGTGTTCAGAAAGAAGTAGAGAGAAAAAATCAAAGAAAAAATGACAGGATAGAAGATAGTGTTTTTCCTAATTCACTTTACCTTTTGTCTCGGAATTCCTGGTGTCTGTAGAGCTCAGTGATCTTCTACTACATCTGCAGCTTTGGATATTCAGAGAAAACTGGTTCCTATTTATACAGGCAAAAGCCCACTTTCAATTTCAATCTGAGTAATCTATACAGACCGATCCCATCAGCTTGACCACAGTGTCCCATTTTATAAAAACCACACTCGTATTTATTAACAAATCTTGCTTTAATGGACATTTCTATACATATATACATATAAACTGCTCAAAAAATGAAAGGGAACACTCAAATAACACATCCTAGATCTGAATGAATGAAATATTCTCATTGAAACTTTGTTCTGTACAAAGTTGAATGTGCTGACAACAAAACCACACAAAAATCATGAATTGAAATCAAATTTTTTAGCCAATGGAGGCCTGGATTTGAAGACACACACAAAATTAAAGTGGAAACAAGTCAAAATGAAGCTCAGTATTGTGTATGGCCTCCACGTGTCTGTATGACCCCCCTACAATGCCTGGACATGCTCCTGATGAGGTTGTGGATGGTCTCCTGAGGGATCTCCTCTCAGACCTGGCCTAAAGCATCCGCCAACTCTTGGAGAGTCTGTGGTGCAACGTGACGTTGGTGGATGGAGCGAGACATGATGTCCCAGATGTGCTCAATCGGATTCAGGGCTGGGAAACAGGCAGGCCAGTCCATAGCTTCAATGCCTTCATCTTGCAGGAACTGCTGACACACTACAGCCACATGAGGGCTGGCATTGTCCTGCATTAGCAGGAACCCAGGGCCAACCGTACCAGCATATGGTCTCACAAGGGGTCTGAGGATCTCATCTCGGTACCTAATGGAAGTCAGACTACCTCTGGCAAGCACATGGAGGGCTGTGCGGCCCTCCAAAGAAATGCCACCCCACACCATTACTGACCCACTGCCAAACCGGTCATGCTGAAGGATGTTGCAGGCAGCTGATCACTCTCAACGGCGTCTCTAGACTCTGTCACATCTGTCACATTTGCTCAGTGGAACCTGCTTTCATCTGTGAAGAGCACAGGTCGCCAGTGGCGAATTTGCCAATTCTGGTGTTTTTTGGCATATGCCAAGCATCCTGCACGGTGTTGGGCAGTGAGCACAACCCCCATCTGTGGACATCGGGTACTCATGTCATCCTCATGGAGTCGGTTTCTAACCATTTGTGCAGACACATGCACATTTGTGGCATGCTGGGAGTCATTTTGCAGGGCTTTGGCAGTGTTCCTCCTTGCACAAAGGCGGAGGTAGCGGTCCTGCTGCTGGGTTGTTGCCCTCCTACGGCCCCCTCCACGTGTCCTGTCTCTTGGTAGCGTCTCCATCCTCTGGACACTATGCTGACAGACACAGCAAACCTTGCCACAGCTCGCATTGATGTGCCATCCTGGATGAGCTGCACTACCTGTGCCACTTGTGTGGATTGTAGAGTCTGTCTCATGATACCACGAGTGTGAAACCACAACCAACATTCAAAACTGACCAAAACATCAGCCAGAAAGCATTGGTAGCAAGATGTGGTCTGTGCTCTCCACCTTCAAAAATACTTTTTTGTTGAGTGTGTCTTGATAATTGCCAATAATTTCCATCTGATGTCTGTTCCATTTACACAACAGCATGTGAAATTGATTGTCAATCAAAGTTGTTTAATAAGTGGACAGTTTGATTTCACAGAAGTTTGATTAACTTGGAGTTATATTCGATTGGTTAAGTGTCCCCTTTAATTTTTTGAGCAGTATATATATATATATATATATATATATATATATATATATATACAGTACAGACCAAATGTTTGGACACGCCTTCTCATTCAAAGAGTTTTCTTTATTTTCATGATTCTGAAAATTGTAGATTCACATTGAAGGCATCAAAACTATGAATTACCGTATTTTTCGGACCATAAGACGCACTTTTTTCCCCCAAATGTTGGGGGAAAGTTGGGGGTGCGTCTTATGGTCTGACTATAGGGCTGCGGCCGGGAATGAGGGTGCTGCGGTGGAGCAGGTCATCGGGGGCACGAGCAGGCTGTAGCAGCCTGCTATGACCACGTGGGCCCGCTCATTCCATATGCACGCCCATCCTCCCGCCCATCTCTCAGCGCAGAAGCCGGCACTGACAGGTGGGCGGGAGGACGAGCGGGGACGCGCGCATAGTAAAGAGCCGGTCCGCATGATCACCCCTGGCAATTACAGCCTGGAGCGATCATGTGCGGCTGTATTCACTGCCCCCCGTGCGTCATCATCAGCGCGGGGTGCAGTGAATCAGTGTACTCACCCGTCCCCGTGTGTGGAGCCGTCCCCCTGCCTGCAGCACGCGATGTCTTCCTGTCTGTGCCGGTCAGCTGATCTGTGCTGATCAGCTGATCGGCACAGGCAGGAAGACATTGCGATGCTGCAGGGGAACGGCTCCACACACACAGATCAGCGGCGCAGAGAGGAAGATGATCGGTGCTGGAGGGAGTGAGGAAAAGGTGAGTATAAACGTTTATTTTTTTCTCTGTGCCAAAAGATACAGGCCATATACCAGGATGGTATATGAGCACGATGGGGGCATATAGCAGGAGGGGAGTATATGAGCAGGATGGATGGGGGTATGTGAACAGGATGGGGGTATATGAACAGGATGGGGGTATATGAACAGGATGGGGGTATATGAACAGGATGGGGGTATATGAACAGGATGGGGTATATGAACAGGATGGGGTATATGAACAGGATGGGAGTATATGAGCAGGATGGATGGGGGATATATCAATAGGATGGGGGTATATGAGCAGGCTGGGAGTATATGAGCAGGATGGGAGTATATGAGCAGGATGGGAGTATATGAGCAGGATGGGGGAATATGAGCAGTATGGGGGTATATGAGCAGGATGGGGGTATATGAGCAGGATGGGGGTATATGAGCAGGATGGGGGTATATGAGCAGGATGGGGGAATATGAGCAGGATGGGGGTATATGAGCAGGATGGGGGTATATGAGCAGGATGGGGGTTTATAGCAGGATCATATACAAGGCAGGAGGATCATTACCAGGATGGGGTACCTTAGTAGAGAATTTGGGGACATTACACCCATAACAGTGTCAGCAGCAGATCCTCGCCCCATAACACTGTGTCATGACCACATTTTTTTGCTTAAAATTTTATTTTCCTATTTTCCTCCTCTAAAATCAGGGTGCGTCTTATAGTCCGGTGCGTCTTCTAGTCCGAAAAATACGGTAACACATGTGGAATGAATACTTAACACAAAAAAAAAAGTGTGAAACAACTGAAAATATGTCTTATATTCTAGGTTCTTCAAAGTAGCCACCTTTTGCTTTGATTACTGCTTTGCACACTCTTGGCATTCTCTTGATGAGCTTCAAGAGGTAGTCACCGGAAATGGGCTTCCAACAGTCTTGAAGGAGTTCCCAGAGATGCTTAGCACTTGTTGGCCCTTTTGCCTTCACTCTGCGGTCCAGCTCATCCCAAACCATCTCGATTGGGTTCAGGTCTGGTGACTGTGGAGGCCAGGTCATCTGGCGTAGCACCTCATCACTCTCCTTCTTAGTCAAATAGCCCTTACACAGCCTGGAGGTGTGTTTGGGGTCATTGTCCTGTTGAAAAAGAAATGATGGTCCAACTAAACGCAAACCGGATAGAATAGCACGCAGCTGCAAATGCTATGGTAGCCATGCTGGTTCAGTATGCCTTCAATTTTGAATAAATCCCCAACAGTGTCACCAGCAAAGCACCCCCACACCATCACACCTCCTCCTCCATGCTTCACAGAGGGAACCAGGCATGTAGAGTCCATCCATTCACCTTTTCTGCGTCGCACAAAGACACGGTGGTTGGATCCAAAGATCTCAAATTTGGACTCATCAGACCAAAGCACAGATTTCCACTGGTCTAATGTCCATTCCTTGTGTTCTTTAGCCCAAACAAGTCTCTTCTGCTTGTTACCTGTCCTTAGCAGTGGTTTCCTAGCAGCTATTTTAGGCTATGTTCACACACTGCGTTTTTTACCTGCGTTTTGGGTCCGTTTTGGGTCCGTTTTTGCTGCAGAAATTTCTTGAGAAATTCTTGTAACCTTTCTGCAGACATTCCCCAGCAAAACCTATGGCAAAAGAAATTAGCTGTGCACACACTGCGTTTTTTTCTTAAGAAAATCTACTGAAAGAATTTTCTTAAGAAAAAGAATGAGCATGTCACTTCTTTTCTGCAGCTAACTGCGTTTTTTGCCATAGATAATTGGCACAATAACGCAGGGAGCAACCAGCGGTAAAAACGCACCAAAAACGGACCGAAAACGCACCAAAAACGCACCGAAAACGCGGCAAAAACGCAGGTGCGTTTTTGGTGCGTTTTTTTAACACAGGTGCACTCTTAAGAAATTTCTTAAGAAATTTCTTAAGAAAAATCATTTTTCTAGTGTGAACATAGCCTTACCATGAAGGCCTGCTGCACAAAGCCTCCTCTTAACAGTTGTTCTAGAGATGTGTCTGCTGTTAGAACTCTGTGTGGCATTGACCTGGTCTCTAATCTGAGCTGCTGTTAACCTGCGATTTCTGAGGCAGGTGACTCTGATAAACTTATCCACCGCAGCAGGGGTGACTCTTGGTCTTCCTTTCCTGGGGCAGTCCTCATGTAAGCCAGTTTCTTTGTAGCGTTTGATGGTTTTTGCCACTGCACTTGGGGACACTTTCAAAGTTTTCCCAATTTTTCGGACTGACTGACCTTCATTTCTTAAAGTAATGATGGCCACTCGTTTTTCTTTAATTAGCTGCTTTTTTCTTGCCATAATACAAATTCTAACAGTCTATTCAGGAGGACTGAATACAGCTGTGTATCCACCAGACTTCTGCACAACACAACTGATGGTCCCTACCCAATTTATAAGGCAAGAAATCCCACTTATTAAACCTGACAGGGCACACCTGTGAAGTGAAAATAATTTCCGGTGACTGCCTCTTGAAGCTCATCAAGAGACTGCCAAGAGTGTGCAAAGCAGTAATCAAAGCAAAAGGTGGCTACTTTGAAGAACCTAAAATATAAGACATATTTTCAGTTGTTTCACACTTTTTTGTTAAGTATTTCATTCCACATGTGTTAATTCATAGTTTTGATGCCTTCAATGTGAATCTACATTTTTCAGAGTCATGAAAATAAAGAAAACTTTTTGAATGAGAAGGTGTGTCCAAACTTTTGGTCTGATTATTTATTTATTTATTTATTTATATATATATATATATATATATATATATATATATATATATATATATATATATATATATATAAAAAAGTACAACTCTCATCTTTTTTAGTGTATGGAGATCCATCACAACATAATAAGGCACGACAGTACAGGTGTATCTTAATACGTTAGAAAATCACCAACTAATTTATTTCAGTAATTCGATACAAAAAGTGAAACACATGTATTATATAGAGTCATTACACACAGAGGGATCTATTTCAAGTGTTTGTTTCTGTTAATGTTGCTGATTATGGCTTACAGCCAATGAAAACCATAGCGTCAGTATCTCTTAAAATTAAAATAATTACTACAAAATATCTGCAAAGGCTTCCTCGGCCTTTAAAATGGCCCTTAGTCTGGTTCAGTAGACTATACAAGCATGAAGACTGCTGACTTGACAGATGTCCAGAAGGCAGTCATTGACACACTCCACAAGGAGGGTAAGGTCATCTCTAAAGAAGCTGACTATTAACAGAGTGCTGTATCCAAGCATATTGATAGAGAGTTGAGTGGAAGGAAAAAGTGTGGTAAAAAAAAAAAGGTGCACAAGCAACCGGGATAACCACAGCCTTGATAGGATTGTTAAGAAAGACCACATAAAAATTTGGGGGAGATTCATAAGTAGTGGGCTGCTTCTGCAGTCAGTGCTTCAAGAGCCAGCACACAGAGTATCCAGGACATTTGTTACAACTGTTGCATTCCTTGTGTTAAGCCACTCATGACCAATAGACAACACCAGAAGGATCTTACTTGGGCCAAGGAGAAAAAGAACTGGACTGTTGCTCCTTGGTCCAAGGTGTTGTTTTCAGGTGAAAGTAAATTTTGCATTTCATTTGGAAATCGCGGTCCCAGAGTCTGGAGGAAGAGTGGAGAGGCCACAATCCAAGCTGCTGAGGTCTAGTGTGAAGTTTCCCCAACCGGTAATGGTTTAGGGAGCCATGTCATCTGCTGGTGTAGCTCTAATGTGTTTTTATCAAGACCAAAGTCAGTGCAGCCGTCTACCAGCAAATTTTACAGCACTTCATGCCTTCCTCTGCCGACAAGCTTTTTAGTGATGGAAATATAATTTTCCAGCAGGACTTGGCACCTGTCCACACTGCCAAAAGTACCAATACCTGGTTTAATAGCCACAGTATCACTGTGCTTGATTGGCCAGAAAGAGAATCTAAAGGGTATTGTTAAGAGGAACATGGAGACACCAGACCCAACAATGCAGACAAGCTGAAGGCTGCTATCAAAGCAACCTGGGTTTCTGTAACACCTTAACAGTGCCACAGGCTGATCGCCTCCATGCCAAGCCACATTGATGCAGTAAGGCTATGTGCCCACGCTGCGGATTTACCGCGGATTTTGCGCGGATTTTGCCGCGGATTTGCCGCGGATTTCCCGAAAATCTGCAGCAGCGGCACTTCCAAGCCATTTCAATAGCATTTTGAAAATGCTGTGTCCATGCTGCGGATTTTTCCGCTGCGGATTTGCCACGGATTTTGATCCGGAAAAATCTGCAGCATGTCAATTGTTTGGTGCAGATTTGGTCCGGATTTTTGGTTTTGAATGGGGGAAAAAAAAAAATGAAATCCGCATCAAAATCCGCGGTAAATCCGCGGTAAATTCGCGGCAAATCCGCGGGTGCGGATTTGCCGCGAAAGTCGCGGATTTTCAGGCAGAAAAATCCGCAGGGACATTCTAGCGTGGACACATAGCCTAATTCATGAAAAAGGAGCCGCGACCAAGAATTGAGTGCATTTACTGTACATACTTTTCAGTACATACTTTTCAGTAAGCTAACATTTCTGAGTTTAAAATATTTTTTTCAGTTGGTCTTATACAGTATAATATTCTAATTTTCTGAGATAACAAATTCTGGGTTATCTTTGGCTATAAGCCATAATCATCAACATTAACCTCTAACCGACATTGGACGTACTGGGGATGTCCTGCCTCATGTCGGTATAATCACAGTCGGCTGCTGCGGTGAGCGGTGGTGAATCCCGCACATGTCAGCTGATTTGAACAGCTTACATGTGCGGCTATTAACCCTTTAGATCGCGCTATCAAAATGTGACAGCACGATGTGAATGGTAGCGCCATCAGAGGCCCCATGTCGTGATCATATTAAAAAAAGTTTTAAAAATTTTTAAAAAAACAAAAAACCTAAAAGGTTCAAATCACCCACCATTCGCCTCACTGAAAATTAAAGTGTTAAAAAAATACACACACATTTGGTATTGCTGCGTTCAAAAATGCCCAATCTATCAAAATATATAATCAATTAACCTGATAGGTAAATGGCATAGCAGAAAAAATATCCGAACATCAAAATTACGTTTTTTGGTTGCCGCAAATTTTGTGGAAAATGCAATAACAGGCGATCAAAACTTTGCATCTGAGTATAAATGGTACCGTTAAAAAAGTCAGCTTGAGGCGCCAAAAATAAGCCGTCACTGAGCCCCGTATCCTGAGAAATTAGAGCGCTACGGGTTTTGGAAAATGGCGCAAAAAGTGCACCACTTTTTTGGAAAAACTTCTGAATTTTTTTATCCTCTTAGATAAAAGTAATATGCATATTTGGTGTCTATGAGCGCATACCAACCTGAGGCATCACACCGACATATCAGTTTTACCATATAGTGAGTAAAATACCCCCAAAACAATCGAGCAATCGCACTTATTTTTTTGCAATTTTCCCACACTTGGAATTTATTTCAAAACACTCTATGGTAAAACTCATGGTTGCTTTTAAAAGTACAACTCGTCTCGCAAAAAAAGAAGCCCTTATATGGGAAGATTGACCGAAAAATAAAAAGGGTACGGCTCTCGGAAGAAGGGGAGAAAAAAGAAAACAAAACGGAAAAATGGAAATTCGCCTGGAGGTAAAGGGGTTAACAGAAATAAGGCTATGTTCACATACTGCGTTTTTTACCTGCCTTTTTGGTGCGTTTTTGCTGCAGAAATTTCTTGAGAAATTCTTGTCACCTTTCTGCAGACATTCCCCAGCAAAACCTATGGCAAAAAAAAATTAGCTGTGCACACACTGCATTTTTTCTTAAGAAAATTCTTTCAGTAGATTTTCTTAAGAAAAAGAATGAGCATGTCACTTCTTTTCTGCAGCTAGCTGCGTTATTTGCCATAGATAATGACACAATAACGCAGGGAGCAACCAGCGGTAAAAACGCACCAAATCGCGGTAAAAATGTAGGTGCGTTATTGGTGCATTTTTTTAACGCAGGTGCGCTAATCCTTCACTCAAGAAATTTCTTAAGAAAAATCCTTTTTCTATTGTGCCATAGCCTAAACACGTGAAATAAATCCCTCTGTGTGTAATGACTCTTTATAATATATATGTTTCTCTTTTTGTATTGAATTACTGAAATAAATTAACCTTTTGATATTCTAATTTATTTAGGTGCACCCGTAGATGCAAAGAGTTATGTTACCAGACTCCCAGGCTAAGTCAGCCTCACTACTAAAAATATATCAGTTTGTTGAAATAACCACCAAGAAAGAGCAAGGTTGCAAGCCTGCTCTCCGACCCCCACCCATGGAAAACAAGGCCTTTTCAATGCCATACTGAAGGCTGGATGAAAAAATGTCCAACACAATTTCCGTTTGATGTACTCCATCAGGCAATATAAGACGAAAATTGTCTCCCTCTAGTTGCCGGTGCCTGACAATTACACCAACTTTGTAACACGCAAAGCAGGAAATCTTGGAGTTAAGCGAGCGCTGCGAATGCTCAACCACCACCGCCTCTCTGGCGCCTTGCCAAATGACTCAAGGAATGACCTGAGACCACACCATCAAATGTGTCGACATCAGACCACATCATTGTCATCAGCCCGGCTAGGCAGAAGGATCAGAGGTCATTCTCTCCTGCGTTGAGAACCAGGACGATGGGAGAGGAGGAAGCCTGCGCGATTCTGACGGCTTCCGGTAAAACCTTGCACCAGGTTAGTCCTCTGATGCCACTCCATTAAACATCCAGACTATGAAAACCAAAGCCTCTTCCTCCGGTCGGCTTGCTACTCTCTGTGCAGCCCAAAATATATATGAATGTCCTAAAATCCATAAAAAAAAAATTGTTTAAAAGAACTCAAGTCCTCAGTGGTTGATACCTTTTAATGGCTAACTGAAAAGATGGTAATAATTGCAAGCTTTCGAGACTACTCAGGTCTCTTCATCAGGCATGGTACCATGCCTGATGAAGAGACCTGAGTAGTCTCGAAAGCTTGCAATTATTACCATCTTTTCAGTTAGCCATTAAAAGGTATCAACCACTGAGGACTTGAGTTCTTTTAAACAATTTTTTTTTTATCTCTACTGGCTAACACGGTACAAAGATATATTTTACTTGTACTAAAATCCATATTGATTGTCACCTCCTGTAAGGCAAACAATATTAGTAAAGCAATCAGTCCAGTCTAACACCTGGATAAGCAAGAGGAATTCCATTTGCCAATACGTTGAATTCTGAGTTGGGCGGACCTGCCCGAGTAGCCTCGGTAGCCGCTTCAATTCTGAAAAAGTGGGTACGGAACTCACTGGCAGATAAACGCTTGTGAAGTAGTGCTAGAGATTGAAATCTCGTAAGCAGAGAGCCATCCTCATGGGAGAAAAATAAATAACCAGAAGGTCAAAAGGCAAGATAGTGACTAATTAGACCAGGTCAGGAATAGAAACTAACAGTACCATGCACATCTACCAGAAGGGTCAGTTTTTGATCTGCTGATGTGAATGCACAAACCACCATCAGAAAAATTGACATCATCATGTCATAGGCCCCCTCAATTTTTCGTGGTAGGTACGACACTCATGTTATCTGTCTAAAAACAAATATGTTTGTTACATAAGGTGGGACCCCATATTGCAATTGCAATGACAATAAGTAAAAAAATGTAAAATCTTTAAGGAAACCTCTGGATTGCTTTGACTTCAGCCAATGCTTTGTACTCCACTGTTTTGGGAGAATGACACCAAAACATGAAGAACCCAGTTCTTTTCTGGCACTGTGGTAGTGACTCGCCCACCCCAGGGCTATGGGACACCCGGTGCCGGGCCGGACTAGTCCGGGGGTCGTCAGTGGTGGCAGGGGCCCGACTCCGTGACCCTGGTGGGTGTCAATTAAATATGGCTGGTGACTTGGGGGTGAATAGAGTTTATGGTTGTCGTGATGCCACCTGTGGTTTGCGACTATTAAGCCGCCGCTGCTGTATGAGGCCTCCGGGGCTGGTGATATGGCAGCTTGGGTGGTCCTGCTCCCCACAGGTGGAGCGGTGTCCCGGGTCAACAGTTGGTGCTCGTAAGAGTCTATAGTGTGATGGAAGTCTCTGGTGATGTTGTGTGAATAATACGGTGCAGGGCCGACAGGCAGTGAAAGAAACTGGCACAAACAGTAGTCTCTTTACCTTCTCCTCTTTTACTTGGCAACAGTTTCGTCCTGGGAGACCGTCACAGGTGGTAAAGATGATCCGGTCGGCCTGGAAGGGCCTGGGGGTGATCTCTTTGGCCAGTTGAGTGTGAGGCCTACTCCCTGCTTTCTTTTCTTCTACAGGACCCTGCACTCTGAATTTAGCAATGGCCCTCTTGCTGCTGGGACCGGTAGTTCGTCCCTTTTTCTGTATGGTAGGCTGCACAGGCCCTCTCGGGGGCTTCTCTACTGGAGTGCACACCGGGCCCTTGGGATGCAGCTGTACCTTCAGATTGCTTATGGGCCAGGGGGCTTGCAGCTCTCCTGCCTTCCGGACTCGGCTACCAAGGAATATTTTAAGCCCTGGTGGCCACAGACTCCAATGTCCAAGTCTCTTCTGTGCCTCTCTGCAAATCCTGCTTCACTGGGCCAAGCTATTCTAGCTCCAGGCCCCAGTCCACAGGACAGCACCACTCTGCGTCTGCACTCTCTGCTCTCTCTACCCAGACTGAACACTAACTCCTCCCTCAGGTCAGACTTGAGGAATGCTCCCTGGAACTCCAGGTTCAGAGCTCCCCCCTGCTGGCTTGAGGGAGAAACTGCGTTGGATGTTGAACTTACTGGCCAATGATTCCCCCAATTACCTCCAGGCTCAGCATTACCCCTTTGGAGGGGCAATGCTGTTGTGGCGACCAGGTCCTGGGGCGCCACAGTAGCAACTTTCCTCACTCCTGCTGGTTATAGAACTATACAGGCACTAAAACTTCTCTCAGCCTGGTTCTTTCTATTCACAGCCACAGTCTTACAAGAAACGTATCTCAACTGTCCTCCCACCACTGGCAACTCAGGATTCAGCGTATCAAGGCATCTCTCTTCTGATCCCTAACTGGCATTGTTTAGCAGTTGGGCCCCTTTTGGACCGCGCAGGACACTATGTTCCATAAGGCTGCACAGTTTTAGCTGGAGTCCCAACAGTGACCACAACGAAGGCACTGGCTGGCCTCCTTGATTTCCAGCACCACTCAATTCCAGGGGAGAAGTATTGCTTCTCCTTGGCTTGGTATTTCTCCCGTAGGCGCTTCTACCCACCGGATGTCATAGTAACCCTTACACTAATTACATCTGTGTGTGTAAAAATGGCAGAAGAGCTGGCTTCTCACACAATCAGAGTTCACAGATATTTGTGACACCTGACTTTGCAGGGCGCTGCATTTTGGGAAACCATGGCAGTGATCAGTGTTTGTTTTATGTTGACTGAGTCATCTTTGCACTTTATAAATATATGTACCCAAATTGCAGAAGTGTTCTGAGCTATGGAGAGTTGTGTTTTCCAGGAATAAATGTGATTGATGTTGCAATCAACATTTTGTTGCTACACGTTGACCTCTAACAGAGAGAAATTTAGTTTTGCTCAGGTTCAGTTTTACTCAGCAGGGGCTTCAAGGACCATTCTCCTTCCATTATATAGGACCATTAAGGGTGGCTTGATGGCTCAGTGGTTAGCACTCCAGTCTTGCAGCGCTTGGGTCTTTGGTTCAAATCCCACAAAGGACAACATGTGCAAGGAGTTTGTATGTTCTTCCCATGGTTGCATGAGTTTCCTCCCACAATCCAAAGACATACAGATAGGGACTCTGGATTGTGAGCCCCAATGGGGACAGGGTTGCCAATGTATGTAAAGCACTGTGGAATTAATAGCGTTATATAAATGAATTAATATTATTAATAATCATAATAATATAATTAAAGGCACTTATATTGTATAAGTGGCTGTTTATGTTGTCCATTTAATAAAGGCTTTTGTGGCCAATTCATTCAATCATTAATTTGTAGTGGGGGTAGGGAATAATGAAAAGGGGGTGGGGAACTGAGCTTGGCAATGGGTTAAGGCAGTGTTCAACTCTAGTCCTCAAGGCCCACCAACTGATCAGGTTTTCAGGATTTCCTTAGTATTGCACAAGTGATGGAATTATTCCCCACTTAATATTGAGCAAATCCTGAAAATCCATCCCCTGTGCAATACTGAGGAAATCCTTGACCACTGAGGAAGGATTCTCCGGTCGTGATGGTTAGCATACCCCAAACTTAACCTAAAATAACACACAGACTGCATGCGACTTGGTTAAACAAATTGGCCACAGCAGCCTTTATTACCTATTATTAACATACTAAAACAAGGGGGCGCCGTCCAACGGGCGACCCCAAACACACAATAATAGGTTACACATAATAAACGGTACATGAAACCCTATGTAGACCCGGTCCAGAAACCACTTCCTACACCAATATCCCTGGTCGCAACACTGCGACCCAGAGATGAGGTATTAATCACCCCACGGATTAATACCCCCCAAACTTTGCAGAACCCCGTGCCTGCAATTTCCCGGAACCCGGAGACACCATACCAAGACAGTGCCTCTCGGTCCAGCTACCAATCCCTTACAACCGCTTCTGGACCAGACCTACCCACGCCACAGGACAGGACACGTGACACCTTACGTGGCCTGGACCCGCCACACACCCAAGGCTTGCTCCACACCATCACGCAAACCCAGGGCCCATAAATCGGAACCAATATCATTAAGGTGAACCCCATCACTCCTCCTAAACTGCCACTTCGGCGACTCCAGGTCCACATGTCTCACCACAACACTGCCGTTTCTCCGCACGAAACGCGCAACCACCCTGTTCACTTGTGCCCGGGCACGATTAAGCTTCTCAACCGACCGAGCCCCCCTCCACCATAACCTGGCAACAATATCCGACCACACCACTATCAAACCCGGATACCTTGTCCATAAACGCAAGAGGTCCATCTTAATGTCCCTGATCAGATCGCGCGACGCCCGCGAACCCAGGTCATTCCCCCCCCACGTGTAAAACTAGCACGTTCGGAGGTCTGTCCATCCTGCAATAATATTCGAACTCCGGCACGACCCTACTCCATTCCATGTCACGCACTCCGATCCACTTGACCGACGCCAGCGATCTGTCCACACCCAACTGCTGACCATTCGGGCGAGTGTCGGCCCGACGGGCCCCCCAGAAAACGAAAGAGTGCCCAATAATACAGATCAGACACACTCCTACAATAAAAGAAACAACTTTAATAAACAAAACTCCACCATTCCAAATTACACCAAGGAACAACAACCCAACAGCAGAACAAACAAACTCTACCAGAGCCCTCAACGAGATAACAAAAGTGGGCGCACATAACCACGAAAACGAGAGGACTCCCACCGACGAATCTGTCTCACCATGTCATCTCCAAGACCCCAACGAGAAGCCTCCGTAGCCGCCCCAATCCTGAAGGAATGGGACCCGTAATCCTCTGGGCGCTCCCCCGCCCAGCGCAAACAACTTCTCAGTACTGCTACAAACTGGTAACGAGACAACCAAGCCCCGTCCTCGTGACGTAACAGCGGGCCCGGAAGACCGCCCCGCAGTCCACAAAACTTATTCACCACCTGCACTGTTCACAACTCATCCCCTTGCACCGCATACAACACTACCAACCTGCCTCGACCCATCTGGTCCGTTTTGGACCGCCGAAGCCGAGACTCCACTCTCTGTCCCACTACTGACACATCCTCAGATAGCAAACCGCCCCCACTAACCCTAGACGGGCTCACCAATTCCCCTATCCGAAAAGCCCCGAAAAAGGCTAACACAAAAGCCGTTTCAAACAGCACCGGCTTATATTCTGAGACAAATAACCCGCAAACCATCCACCAATCGCCGTAACAAGTCCAATGAAATGGGACGCCTAGTGTCCCGCACCTTCACCCCTTTCCGAAAACCTTTCAAAGCCTGCCGCACACAGAAATCCCGTGAAACGTCCCGCTCACCCCTAACCTTTAACCAAAAGGCCACGGCCGCCACCCTGAGTGCCACTGCCGATGCTGACTTCCCGGCCCTAAAATCCTCACTCACCAAAGCCAAGAGCGCCACTAAATAATCCACTCGCCCGTTACCAAACATCGCTCCCAGCACTGCCTGCCACTCAACCCACACTTTAGCATAACGGCACCAAGTCACCTCGGTCTCCGAAGACCTAATCAAACCCGCAATCACTGCCTCACCAGGCTCCACAAGTCCTCTGGACACACCGCTCCGATCTCGTCCGCCCCCGGCATTAACTCCCGAAACCTGTGGAACTGAAAACGAGATAAAGCGTCAGCCACCCCGTTATCCACCCCCGACACATGTTTCGCAACCACATGAATATTCCACAGTAAACACTTGAGCACCAAATGCCGCAGATATGCCACTACCGGAACAGACTTCGCGGACAAGCTGTTTATTGCATGCACGACCGCCTGATTATCGCAATGAAAGCACACTTTACGTCCCGAAAATTGCGACCTCCACAACGCCACCGCCACCATGATGGGAAACAACTCCAACAGGGCCAGATTTTTTACCAGGCCACCCTGCCGCCATTCCTCAGGCCACCTCCCAACACACCAATGTCCTTGAAAAATGGCGCCGAAACCCGCCGACCCGACCGCATCCGTATACAGTTCCAGTGCACCATTGGGCACCACGTTCTTCAACCACAAAGCTCGGCTGTTAAAATGCCGCAAAAAGACATCCCAAACCAACAAATCTTCCTTGATCTCCCGCGTGACCCGCACAAAATGCCCCAAGGACCGCACACCTGCCGTAGCTGTTGCCAACCTCCTGGCGAAAACACGCCCCATTGGCATAATCCTGCATGCAAAATTCAGCTTCCCTAGCAAAGACTGTACCACCTTAAGCCGCACTTTTTTCGCCGCCAGCATCGCCGCAACCGCGCTCCGCAAATCCACAATCTTGTCCTCCGGCAACCTACATTCCATAGCCAGAGAGTCGATTTCAATCCCCAGGAACCGCATAACCTGCGCCGGCCCCTCCGTTTTTTCCTGCACCAAAGGGATCCCAAAACGTTCCGCCACCCTCTGCAAGGCGAACAACAAACCAGCACAAACCATGGAACCCGCTGGACCAACACACAGAAAGTCATCCAAATAGTGGATAATGGAGGACAAGCCGGACACGTCCCACACCACCCACTCAACAAAGGAACTAAACGCCTCAAAATACGAACAAGAAATTGAGCAACCCATAGGCAAACAACGATCGACATAAAACTTCCCACCCCACCAGCAACCCAGAAGGTGCTGACTCTCCGGATGCACCAGCAATAAACGAAACGCCGATTCTACATCCGCCTTTGCCATCAATGCACCGCGTCCCGCCGCCCGTACCAAGTCCAGCGCTTTGTCAAACGAGACGTAATACACCGCCGACAATTCCGGCGCAATGCCATCATTCACAGACAACCCCTCCGGAAATGAGAGATGATGAATGAGCCAAAATTTGTTCAGCTCCTTCTTTGGCACCACCCCCAGCGGGGACACCACCAGATTACTGCACGGCAGGCTCTCAAATGGGCCCCCCATCCTGCCCAGCTCAACCTCTTTACCCAACTTCTCACCCACAACCAGAGGGTGGTCCCTTGCTGACCGTAAATTACGACAAACCGGAGGCAATGCCTCAACCGCCGACGGAATCTGAAAACCGTACAAGAAACCAAACCGCAAAAGCGACGACGCCGCCCCGTCTGGATACCTATTTAAAAATGGCGCCATCGCCTCTATTTTCACCGGAGTCCACCCTTTTACCAGACCTGTCCCCAGCCTTGCCTCGCCCTTTCTTAAAACATTTGGACAAACTATGTCCTCCCCCGCAGCCGGAGCACTGATGCTTGAACCTACACGCTGCACCAAATTTGCACTGGCCTTCATTAAATTGCCAGCACAATCCCTTTTTCTGGATACCCGAGGGCCCGGCTCCCGTTCCCCCGGCACCGCCACGAAAGGGCTGGTTCGGGGCCGCCATTAAACGCATCCATAAGGAAATGTCCTTATGGTCCCACCGCATGCCGGGCCGCAACGCCTTCCGCTGCCTAAACTGCTCATCATACCGCAGCCATGCCAAGCCCCCATACGTGCGATACGCCTCCCCGATCGCATCCATATAGCCGAACAGAGCCGAGCAGTGCTCCGGCTCCTTTTCCCCTATCACGCTAGCCAAAATTGCGAACGCCTTCAACCAATTGGAAAAGGAACGAGGAATGAGCCTATAACGGCGTTTTTCTTCCTCCTCCTTTTCCTTCTTGGAATCGCTCGGCTTCACCTTGTCTAGATTAAATTTTTCCAGGGGTAGTAGAGAAAATATCTCCACATACTCCCCTTTCCAAATTTTTTCCCTCACCTCTTGTTTGAGGTGCGCCCCTAGCGGTCCCTCAAAGCATACATACACCTCGCTCTTAGCCCTGTCATCGAGCCGCACCACCTCATCCTCCTTTTCCTTCTGCTTTTCTCCCGCTTTGTCGCCCACGGGCTCCACTGCTCCGCTAACTGCACCCGCCCCCACCGGCGCCTTCTCGCTGCTGACCGTCGCTGCTCCATCCGCCGCCGACCCCCGTCCAGGCCGCCGCCGGCGCTCGCGCTAAACCCTGCAAAAGCCCCAGCAACTGACTAAGCAAAGCTGACCCCTCTGGCGCTGCCGTGCCCGCAGCCGCCTCCCCAACACCAGCACCCCGTGTGGGAAGCAATGCCGAATCCACGGCTAGCTCACCCAACCGTGACGCAGAGATGGAAATCGGTACTGCGACGTCGTCTGCCATCTGCTCCTCTGATTCGTCCCCCGACCTGAGGGCTCCGTCTCTTCCTCCCTGTAGTCGTCCTCCACCGTCCCGGCTCCACAGGACGCAGCCGATGCGTCCCCTCCACCACGGCCGCCCTCCTGGGCCGCCGCGTGGGCACTGGCAGCGGGTGTCCTCTGCTTTCTGTGCGGCGACAGCCCACAAAACCGTCCTGTCCCCTGGGCCGCCGCCAACCGAGTCCTCTTCCTGCAGGAGCCTCTCCCCGAGCTCAGGGGGCTCCCCACCGTCGTTTCCTGCCCTCCAGGGCCTCCGACCGGGACCTCCCGCTGGGTCTTCCCCCACCCGAGGGAGACCGCGGCCGCCGGGCGCAGTGCTGCTGACCTGAGGGACCTGGCAGTCACCTCAGGGCTCCCGCCGTCCTTCCTGCTCTCCGCAGCCTCACAGGTATCCGGGTGGTGCCTGCCCACACCGGTCCCCCTGCTGGCTGCCTGCGCCCAGCCCCCCCACCGTCCTCGGGGGGTACTGCTGGCCTCCGTCATCCGCCGGGCACACTCCTGTGCAGAAGCAGCCGCTGGGACGTGCCCCACCGCCGGGGGCCCGGCGTCCAGAGCAGGCCCCAGGCTGGGCACGCCCCCTCTCCGAGCCTCCCGTCCTTGCTGGGCACGCCCCGGATCCCGGGCTGCCGCTGGCCTGGAAAATTGAGCCCGAGGCCTGGGACCGGAAGCAGGCCCCAGGCCGGGCCCACCGCCATCCAGGCCGCCGCTGGCCTCAGTCCGTCGCCGGGCTCGCTCCCGGCCGGGAGACGCCGCTGGGCTCCGTACGCCAGCCCGAGGCCCAAGACCGGAAGAAGGCCCCGGGCTGGCCACGCCCCTTTCTCGGCCGCCGCGGCCTCGCTGGAGATTCCTCCCGGCAGCCGGAGCGGACGCAGGGAGCTGCCGCTGTCCGCCCCGCCGCGGAGGGTCCCGAGGGGGGCTCTCACTGGGCCTCCTCGCTCCCCCCGCGCCCGGAGAGTACCTGACAGGGGGCCTGGAACGCCACCCACGGCGAGGGGGGGAGCAAGGGGCAGGTGCCGACGGGGAAACCCAGGCAGCCCTGAAGTGAGACTGCACTGCCTGGGCCCCGTGCACCGCCATCGCTGCTCGGATCATCCAATCCAGTTCTTGGAGGTCCGCCATGGTCCCCGCTGCTGGCTACTCGGTCCTGGTCCTGGGTCCGGTCAGAATCTGTCGCTGTCCGGAGTCAAAGGGAGGTAAGACCGCTCCCCAATTACTTATATACTCCCCCCCCCCTCCCCTACAGGGACCCTTTTCCACCAATCCCCTATATTTTCCCATAATGCCCTTATTTAAAACTTTATTAACCCCCTCACTCCCTCCCTTCCCTCTGGTCATGTCGCCCCTGCCCCCCTATGGGGTCCATGGATTTCTGATCTGTAAGTGGGCCATAAGGACTGGAGTTGAAGAACACTGGGTTAAGGGATTATGGAGTGACTCGCCAATACTCTATCATACTCTGAAAGCTGTTGTATGTGTCTACAATTTGAAGTCAGTTTCTAGTCCACAAGCTACCTTTTCCATTTTCAGTCTACACCATTACTAATTTTCCGCTGACCCTCATTTGCCAGTTTCCACAATGATGTTCTTTTAACAAGTGGCCATATGCAAACTCAACTACAGGTTAAGAATTTGCACACCAGTTCACTTAGGTAGGCAAGAAATCGCAGACACGGGATCTACACCTATTAGGAATTTGTGGTGTACGACATAAATGCATAAGATAGTAATAACCCTTTAATCACTGCTAGTACATGGTGCCTGAAATGATAGAGAACCCCAAAATCAATTCTACTGCTGGGCCCGAAATAATCATGTCCAGCACCTGCAAGGTCCGGTCCCAATCAAAGACTTTTCACCTGCAAGGTGGGGGATGTCTTTCCTTAGTTTAGCTTTTGTATTGTTTGTGTGGTTCAGAGTACTTTGTGGTACAGGATGCTGTTTCCTCTATATCTCTTTGCACCATGAAATAATGCATGTACAAATGTAGCCATTCTTAAAATGACAAAGGTATTATTATGATTAAAAAAAGCTATCCTAATGCAGAAGAGTGTAACCGGACACCTAACACAATAAAAGCCATTGCATTTGTATTGTTCAGTGTTAAAAGTTAACGTTCTGTGATACCGGTTCCCTGAAAATAAGACATACCCTGAAAATAAGACCTAATAGGTTTTGCTGAATTGCAAATTATAAGGCCTCCCCCGAAAGTAAGACCTAGCAACAATAAATGTGAATTCTTTTTCATGAAATAAATAAGACATCCCCTGAAAATAAGCCCTAGAACATTTTGGGAGCAAAAATTAATATGACTGTCTTATTTTCGAGGAAACGGTATCATTCTTGTGTGTTACTTTAAGAACATCTGAGATTTCAGTTTCATTTTACCTCAACACCACTGAATATCAGGCCATTTAATGGAAGTTATGCACTGGGGAAGGAAGTGCAGAATATCTGCTGACTAAAGGCTGCTTTACACGCAGCGACACAGCGATGTTGCTCGTGAAAGCACCCGCCCCTGTTGTTTGTGCGTCATGGGCAAATCGCTGCCCATGGCGCACAATGTCGCTAACACCCGTCACACGTACTTGCCTTCCTAGAGACGTCGCTGTGGCCGACGAACAACCTCTTTTCTAAGGGGGCAGTTCGTGCGGCGTCACAGCGACGTCACATAACAGGCGTCCAATAGAAGGGGAGGGGCGGAGAGCAGCCACATGGAAGTCACGCCCACCTCGTTGCCGGAGGACGCAGGTAAGCTGTTGTTTCTCGTTCCTGGGGTGTCACACGTAGCGATGTGTGCTGCCTCAGGAACGACGAACAACCTGCGGCCTGCACCAGCAACAATTTTTTGAAAGTGAACGACGTGTCAACGATCAACGATTAGGTGAGTATTTTTACTAATCTGTAAGTGAAAAGAAATAAACACAAACACCCAAAAATCATTTATTCAAAATAAAACACAAAAAGGCATCCTTTTTTACCACTTTACTAACCCCAAAACAACCCTGCAGGTCCGACTTAATCCACACCAGATCCCACGACAATTCCAGCTCTGCTACATCTGAATTCACACCGAGCGGCCATAGAATGTGACCGCCTGCTGTAGGATTCAGGCAGAGACTGAGTGAGGTGCACGATTAGCTGTGACATCACTCAGGTTATTTGCGGTCACAGCTGGAGGTTCCCATGCTGTCTGTGCAGCCCAAAATATATATAAATGTCCCAAGATCGATATGGTAGATTTGTCACCTCCTGTAAGGAGAAAAATATCAGTGAAGCATAAGTCCAGTCTAACATACTTGGAAAAATAAGAGGAACTCCAGCTTCCAATACGTTGAATCTGAGTTGGGCAGACCTGCCTGAGCGGCCTCGGTACCCGGCCAATTCTGAAGGAGTGGGAGGTAAACCCAAGGAAAATAAACACTTGCGAAGTATTGATAGAAATTGAAATTTCATGAGTGGGGAGCCATCCTCGTGAGAGAAAAATGAATAACTGGAGTGGCGACAGGCTAGGTAGTGACTAACTGGGATTCTAGGGCACACTGGGCCAAGGATAGAAAACAACGAACCTTTACCAGAACAATCAGTATTTGATTTGTCAATGCGAAAGCACAAACCACCATCATAAAAAGTGACATCATCATGTTGCAGGACCCCCAGATTTTTCTTAGAAGGAGAAACCAACTCACCTATAAGTAAAGCACAGAATTAATACTAAGCCGAAAGCAGCTGAAAAAGAGCCAACTCGAAAGGAGACGAGCAGGTGGAAAAAATTCTGTCAATGCAATCTTTAACTGAAAATAAATGTGCTGCCTGCTTTCCTTATGGCTATGCTTCAGTCTCCAACCCTAGCCTGGCATACAATGAAAAGTTTAGTGATATCCATCCATCTGAGTTTAAAATGAAAGGCCAGTTTGGAAAGGTAGTTTTTGGAGGCTGTACCTGAGACGCCTTTGCTATGAAGATTAATTAAATATTGAACGGTAAAGCCCACTTTACACGCTACAAGATATCTTACGATGTGTCGGCGGGGTCACGTCGTAAGTGACGCACATCCGGCATCGTAAGGTATGTTGTAGCGTGTGACAGCGACGTGCAATTGCGATTGAACGAAAAAACGTTCATCGCATGCACGTCGTTCATTCCTGACGAATTGAATGTCAGATTGTTCATCGTACCCGGGGTAGCACACATTGCAGTGTTTGACACCCCGGGAACGATGAACAGATTTCACCTGCCTCCTGCGGCTCCCGGCCCACAATGCGGAAGGAAGGAGGTGGGCGGGATGTTTACGGGATGTTTCAGCTCCGCCCCTCGGCTTCTATTGGCCGGCTGCCGCGTGACGTCAATGTGACGCCAAATGTCCCTCCCACTTCAGGAAGTGGACGTTCGCCGCCCACATCGAGGTCGTATGGAAGGTAAGTATGTGTGACGGGGGTTAATCGTTTGTGCGGCACGTTCAACAAATTGAACGTGCTGCACATACGATTGGGGCGTTGCAAATCGCATACGATATCATATGCGAAATTGCAACGTGTAAAGCAGGCTTAAGCTCCATCCGCATAGAATCAGAAGATGAAACAGGTTTATCACCTACAAAAAGATACCACTCTCTCCACTCCTTACCATATGCTTGCCATGTAGATGGAGCTATAGAGAACCTCATCAGCTGGTCTCCACCACTTCTCATATGATGGATAGACATGGGAGGCCCTCCTACTGGGCAGTGGGACAAAGCTCTCTGTAAAAAGTCCACATTTATTAAATTATCCACAGTATGTATAGGTATATATATTTTTACTGATATAACAAAAGTATATATTCGCCTGTGCAATTGTTGTTAGAAGGGGATTAGGAGTGGGTGTTGGTATGGGTATGTCTTTAATGAAGACCTGCGTTACATCAGCGCCCTACAGGAGGGTGGGAAGGTGGGCACAGAAGTGGTGAATTAGGTATATTTGGCTGTGGTAAAGCAGCAGTCTCATTGATAGATGAGGAACTGCAGCTGGATTACCGTTCAATTACAGGCGCTGGCAGAGACGTGGGAAGAAGGTTTTAAGATGGCGGCACCACATTACCAATGTAGGAGTTTAGGTGGTGCGTAAAGTAACTGTTGTGATGGTGTGGCTTTAACCAAAGCGCTGGCATGTCTTGTGCAAAAATATAGAGGGGTGGGCGCAAGGCTATAGTCGCGGTCAAGGCATGTCTTTTGCTTCTGCTTAGCAGTCCTCATTTGGTGGTCTGTGCCCCAGGCCACCTCCACAGAGCATGGGGAAGGGGTTGTTTGCAGTGTTTCTGGTGGGGTGTGTGGACATTTTGTGTGCAAGCCATACCTGTGCTTAGTCCCTCATACAGACCAGGATTTTCCCTCTGGGGATTCACACACAGATTCTGGTTTCTTTTTCAACAGCCTTTTACTAACAGTTACACACAGAATCTCTGTTACAGCTGTGTGGGCACAACACTTGTTATACTTGTTTTTTTATGTATACCCCTTTCACTTGTAAAGCGCCATGGAATAAATTGTGATATAATAATAAATAATAACATTGTAGTTACGGTGCATTCTCTTCCTCACTGTATGACACCACGGTTTCATTCAATAAAGTCTTAAGGCTGCTTTACATGGTACGACCGATTGTGTGATTTCACAATCGATCGTACCCGCCCCCGTCCTTTTTGCGTCACGGGCAAATCGCTGCCCGTGGCGCACAAAGTCGGTAACCCCCGTCACACATACCTCTCGTGCGATCACGCTGTGGGCGGCGAACGTCCACTTCCTGGAGTGGGAGGGACGTTCGGTGTCACAGCGACGTCACACGGCCGCCAGCCAATAGAAGCGGAGGGGCGGAGATGAGCAGGATGTAAACATCCCGCCCACCTCCTTCCTTCTACATAGAGCCGGCGGCGGCCGCGGGAGGCAGGTGAGCTGCTCATCGTTCCCGTGGTGTCACACGGAGCGGCGTGTGCTACCACAGAAACGATGATCAACTAAATTAAACGATATTATGGAACCTAGCGAGCAGTATATGACTCACGATTTGTGAGCGATACTGCGTCGCTAGGAGGTGTCACACAGGCCGGCATCGCCAGCGATGCCGGATGTGCGTCACAAAAACCGTGACCCCGACGATCTATCGCACGATAGATTGTCTGGTGTAAAGCAGCCTTTAGAGTCCCGCATGGCTATGGTCTCATCCCACCCACGTGGGCTCAATACTATTAATGGTTTTGACCGCCGTTGGACAAGACCCGTCTACCTGTGATTCTGTGTCGTTGTTTGCCCAAGTCTACCTCCACTCTAGGACTAGTACCGCTGGAGTCAGTCACAACCTGGGAACCGAGTGATCGGGCCTGGTACTCACTACTGCAGAATAGGGGTGATCCGTTGTCTGTCTTAAGCTGGAGTCCATTTTGCATTTTATAAATGTAGGTAACTGGTGAGGCAAGTGGAACGATATGCAAGTAGGTAACTGAGCAGGGATATACAGTAGTCCCTTACTGGAAGAAAGTGAAGTCAGTCTAGAACCGTAGAAAACATCTGTTTTTTTTTCTCTACTTCTGTTGAAGTTTAGTTACAAAGTTCACAAAGATAAAAAGGGTTGGAAAGAGGGAAGGAGGAAGGTTTTTTAGATAGTTCTTATTCTTCACAGTTTATATTCTTGAAAAGGAAGAGAAGGCGGAAGTGAAAAGTGGAAATGAAATTAGTGACATGAAATGTCAAAGAACTCCATAGCTAACACAAGAAAATTATGACTTTAAGGTAAAAACAGACAGTGTTACTGCAACAAACTAGGGCTGGTGGAACCAGGACTATAAAAGTACGTATCACAGTTACCTTGGTGCCGGACCTGGGCCCGTAATTCTGGCTGTTTGATCTGGATCTCGAAAAATGTAAAAAAAAAATAAAGGACAAATAAAGAAACTAAAGAATGAATTGAGCACTTCATATTTACCCAGGCTCCGGTCGGCTATATGCTGCTCCCGCACTGCTGTACTGCTCCTCCTGCCTCCCTGTGCTGCTCATTTTATATGCACGGCTTTCTGCGCCCAGCGGCCGGCCTGGTGTCTGTGATTGGTTGCAGTCAGACGCGCCAACAGCCTGTGTGACTCGTCACCCTGCATCCAGTCTCTGCTCATCGCGGCTCATTCATTTTCTTTAGCGCACAACGAGCGGTGCTGCTCTATGGCCGCTCGCTGTGATATTGAAATATAGCAAAGTTGGAATTGTCGTGGGATCTCGTGTGGATTATGTCGGACCTGCAGGGTGTGGTTGGGTTAATAAAGAGGTGAAAGGGGATCCTTTTTTGTCTTTTATTCCAAATAAAGGATTTTTTCTGTGTTTGTGTTTATTTACTGTCACTTAAAGGTTGTGATGCGGGTGTCTCAGACACCTGTGCTATCACTAACCTAGGGTTAAGTAGCAGCTGTGCGCTATTAACCCCTTATTACCCCGATTACCACCACACCAGGGCAGAAGAGAAGAGCCGCTAAAGCTTCGGGCTTGTCACATCTAATGGATGCAGCAATTCCGGGCGGCTGGAGGCAGATATTCTCTCCATCCTGAGAATACCAGCCCCCAGCTCACTTTTGGGGGAACCACACGTCGTTTGTATTATTATTATTTATTTACTTAAATTAAAAAAAGCCACATGCGGTTCCTCTTCTTTTGATACCCCGCAAAAATAAGAGCAGGGATAGGGCTGCAGGCTGCTTATCTGTGCTGGGTATCAGAATACCCGGCGGGGGGACCCTGCACCAATTGTTTTATTTAGTTTTATACCATGATACGGACAGTAGATGTATAGGCTTCTTCCAGGTAGGACGTCATTTCAACAGGCCCCTATCACATCAGAGGGGCATGTTCAAAATGTCGTCCGATGTTTCCATCCAGAATAAACTTTATTATTCCAAGTCCACGTGGGCTTGGAGGTGTTTATAATAAAAACGGGTTCTGGGGGTGAGACCCCCAGACAGGGGGAGTGCGGGGGAGGGGCGAAGCCCCCCTTGCATGAATATGGTGAGAGGAAACCTTACCACACCCACCAACCAAGCCGGTCACGCACACTAACCTGAAATGAGCCCATACATTCTAAGCTCATGGTAGATGTTAGAATGTATGGGCTCCTTCAGTTACACTGCTTTCCCCGCCCACTGGGTGTCCTGCTGCCTGTGATTGGATGCAGTCACCTGACATGCTGACACTCAGGGTGGGGGCGTGTTTGACTGCGCGTCTGACTGATATTAGCGGCCCAGGAAGTAAATGTGAGGCCTGGGTGCAGCGTACAGCCGGAGCCTTGGTAAATCCACAGCTTGCTCTCCTATATCTCTTGCCTTTCTACGACCATTTTTAATCTCCGGATTCTGATCCACATAGACCTAAATGGGGGCTGGATTCCGGAGCGGATCCAGGTTTTTTTTTTTAAAAGTACGAGTCCGCCCAGCTCTACAAGAAACACATTTAGAGGAAAGCGATTTCTTCAGGATGAATAAAATGTGGGTAGGGGAATTGTGCGGATCTTCTGCTAAACAATGAAAGACCAATGTAATGATCTTAGTACACAAACAGGCAAAAATGTAAGATTTTATCAGTAGAGCAGATAAAGAGGGAAGGATGCTCATGGTTCTGATGGATAGCCCAATAGGTAGAATCAAAGTATATAATATATATGCACCAAATGGCGAAAATAAACGGTTCTTTTGAGACCTTGAGAAAAGGATAATGGAAGATACGGAAAGGAAAATCATAGTAGTTGGAGTAGTTGGGATGATTTGAAGTGGCTGTCCATGCTCTGCGACCATCAAACTTAACTGAACTGGAATTGTTTTGTAAACAGGAATGGTCAAATATACCTTCATCCAGGATCCAGGAACTCATTAAAAGCTACAGGAAGCGACTAGAGGCTGTTATTTTTGCAAAAGGAGGATCTACAAAATATTAATGTCACTTTTATGTTGAGGTGCCTATACTTTTGCACCTGTCAAATTTTGTTTAAATGCGGATTGCACATTTTCTGTTAGTACAATAAACCTCATTTCAATCCAGAAATATTACTCAGTCCATCAGTTATTAGATATATTAAGCTGAAATAGCTGTCGCAAAAACCCAAATTGTTATAAAGAAAAAAGGTTAAAATTAATAGGGGTGCCCAAACTTTTCATATGACTGTATGGAGGAGGCTCTATCTCTCTCTGTCTTGCTCAGATAACATGGAGGAGGCTCTATCTTTCTATCTTGCTCATATAATATGGAGGAGGCTCTATCTCTCTCTGTCTTGCTCAGATAACATGGAGGAGGCTCTATCTCTCTCTGTCTTGCTCAGATAACATGGAGCAGGCTCTATCTTTCTCTGTGTTGCTCAGATAACATGGAGGATACTCTCTTTCTCTCTCTGTGTTGCTCAGAGATCATGGAGGAGGCTCTATCTTTCTCTGTGTTGCTAGGATAACAAGGAGGATTTTCTCTCTCTCTGTGGGTCAGTACTGGCAGGTAATCCTAAAGGCTGTAATAGGGTGTGTACGCAGAGACACATAGTGACCAGGTCTCCCACATCTTTGAGGGGACCCTTGGGCAGACCCAAGAGGGGGCATGCCTACACATCTCCTTAAGGGGTGTGGTGGAGGGTCTGGAAGCTAAGGTTGCAGTGGCAGTCAGAAAAGGAGGAGGAGGGCCAGTCTGTTAGCAGTGAACACAGTTGCAAGAGAGACGCAGACATGCACACACGCTAGTCAGACCCTGCATGTGAAGTAGCCGCTAGCGGGGGAGAACGGTTACCACACAGTCAGCCTGAAAGACACCTGAAGAGAGTCAGTCAGTCGAGTACGGGGACTCTGTTAACTAGACACACACGGGGAACAGGTCCCTAGAGTAGACATCCATTTAGTGGTCTGCTAAAACCTGCCGGTGAGGGTACTAGAGGTACCTCACCAACCATACAGAGCCCGAGCCTCAGCAGCAACGAGGGGGCCCATAAGAGGGATCGAGCCAGGAGCCATGTCACTTGGTCCACGCTGCCGGCAAACGGGCCAGAAAGGGGAGAAAAGGCAGTAGCGACTTCCCTGGATGAATCCTACAATACTTCAAGTCAGGGGTTATCCGAAACAAGAAGTGCTAGGAAGGCGAGCTAATGGGGTACCCTTAGACAGGCCTAAAGGATACCTGATTTTACCTGGTTCATCTCAGTATCGCCTGGGTACTTCACCAAACACCAAAAAGTGAGTAAAGATCAGTTACAAGACATTTTGGACTGAGACTGAGTTATTCTGGAATCTGTTGTTCTACACACCCGAGCCCCTGGGGTCAGCCTCACTCACGGGAGGCCACATCATCTAACTGCAGACTCCATCAGTCCCAAACGCTCATTAAAACTGCAGTGGCGGTCACCCATATCCCTGATTACAAACCGTGAGTGGCGTCACGACTCATTCATACATAACCTAACGTACCTGTTGCCAGAGATACCAACGTGGAGACTCTGTGGCGTCCCTGAAGGTGGAGTGATGTTCCTGAGGTGACCGCTACAGGTGGGCGACACATCTGGCGTCACGAATAGGATCAAGGACTAGACCTGTTTAGACAGGTGACAGTGCGCCTCAGTGGTCTGATCGAAAAATTGTAACCGCTGCCATTTTGACACTGTTAAACGTGCGATTTTAGAAGCTGCAGCCCGCGCAGAAGAAAAAGTACCGCCCATGAAGAGGTGTGGCTGTCCCAGAATCCCTGGAGCGGTTTGACCCCGTGAGAGGAGAAGATGGTGGCGGATCTGTCCCCGGACTGCGGGAATGTCCCAGTCCTGTGGGAGGAGAACAACCAAAAATGAAACTAAGCCAAAAGTGTGACCAGAACCTGATGAGCAACGACAGGGACAAGATGGCGTCAGCGGGAGGTGACCACAAGGAGCCGGGATGGACCAGGCCCATGACTGCAGATGAGCTGGAGGCAGAAGTGGGAAGAATTGCCGACGGTATGGAAGAGCAGAGCAAGCGAGAGATAGCCGCTTGGAAAAAGAAGATGATACTGGCAATTAGAAACCTGCAATTGTCTGTGTAGCGAGGCCCGCCTGGAGGAGCCGCCCACGCTCAACTGGAGTCATCACCGGCAATAGCGACCCTGCTACAGGATGTCTCCGGCATGAATCAGAGTGAGGTCCAGCCACCATCACTGCTGTTCCCCAGCCGACCGGAGGAGGTCGCAGGACCCTCTGAGAGAGAGGGAGGCCAGGAGGCCGCACTGCTGATCCCCCACCGATCGGAGGAGGCCGCAGCACCCTCTACCATGGAGGAAGAACTGGCTGCATATAGTCCCGGCATGTATGTGACTTGGTTGCCTGCTGATGACCAGGTGATGGTAATGCGGAGACCAGCCCGCAGAGAGCGACAGCGAGTAAGGGCTAGACCCCCATGCCTCCTTGTAAAGCTCCCCCTAGAGGATGAGAGAGAGCAAATGGTGACCCAGGATCTGCAGGAAAAGCAGTCCCTGTGGCGGACCGAGTTCCAATCTCGAGGTCCCCTCCACAGAGGAGTAGTGGAGGAATTTAATTGCCGCACAGGGTATGACTTCATAGTGGAGGCCGGAGTGAAGGAGGGGATCTTCGTATCCAGGTGGGATGTACAGTCCCACCTGCAGCGGGGTCACCCAGGTCGTGACTTGTATATGGGGGATGTTGTGGAGTTTTCAAGGCACAAGGGAGAAAGGGACTGGTTTGCCTTGGACGTGGTACAGTGCCCTAAGAAAACCGTGGCAAGCCCAGTTTCCAACCCCAATGCTTCTACCACGTCCCCAGAGTCATCACCACCAGGGGACGCCCATGCTGCAATCTCCCTAGTCCAAGCACTGAAAGAAAGAGCCCTGATCTTGAGAGAAGGAAGTCTGTCTAGTTTAAAAAGTATAGTTTTAAAAGAATGTTTCGTTATGACCAGTTAAAGTAACGTTTAAGATAATGTGCCCACAAGGACTTTTGCGCGAACTGTTGAGTATTTCTTTCTTTTTAGCATCTGGTTATGTGCACTTTAAATACGGACCACAGGTTATGAGCTGGCTATAACCACCAACTCTCGCAGTGTAAAAAGTTACCTCAGTGGTACCAACCTCAGAGCACGCCTGTTTATGGGGCCTGGCTCTGCACCATCAGGAGGCACGCCTGTTTATGGGGCCTGCTCTCCAACACAACGAAGCCGGTACGCCTGTTTATGGGGCCTACCTCACACCGCCATTCTCAGGAGAGGAAGATTGGAGGAAAGGTCTTGGATACAGATGGTCCAGACCTGGTCACCAAAGGGACCGGTGACCTGCCTCCTGGAAGTTTCTGGGTTGGTTCAGGACTTGTGGGTGGTGTGTGGTGGTGGAATGGTACCTGGTATGTTTTCATGTAAATGTCTCCCCTGTGTGGGAAAAGTTGTATTAAATTTTCTTGTCTTTGCAGCCTGAGGATGTGCTGTTGATAACCAAGGGGGAATGTGGCGCCCCTGACCTGGTCAGGCGCCACTGGGTACTGCACCCATGCTGGGTCAGTACTGGCAGGTAATCCTAAAGGCTGGAATAGGGTGTGTATGCACAGACACATAGTGACCAGGTCTCCCACACCTTTGAGGGGACCCTTGGGCAGACCCAAGATTTGGCGTGCCTCCACATCTCCTTAAGGGGTGTGGTGGAGGGTCTGGAAGCTAAGGTTGCAGTGGCAGTCAGAAAAGGAGGAGGAGGGCCTGTCTGTTAGCAGTGAAGACAGTTGCAAGAGAGACGCAGACATGCACACACGGTAGTCAGACCCTGCACGTGAAGTAGCCGCTGGCAGGGGAGAACGGTTACCACACAGTCAGCCTGAAAGACACCTGAAGAGAGTCAGTCAGTCAAGTACGAGGACTCTGGTAACTAGGCATGCACGGGGAACAGGTCCCTAGAGTAGACATCCTTTTAGTGGTCTGCTAAAACCTGCCTGTGATAGTACTAGAGATACCTCACCAACCATACAGAGTCCGAGCCTCAGCGGCGACGAGGGGGCCCATAAGAGGGATCGAGCCTGGAGCCATCTCACTTGGTCCACGCTGCCGGCAAACGGGCCAGAAAGGGGAAAAAAGGCAGTAGCGACTTCCCTGGATGAATCCCACAATACTTCAAGTCAGGGGTTATCAGAAACAAGAAGTGCTAGGAAGGCGAGCTAACGGTTACCCTTAGACAGGCCTAAAGGATACCTGATTTCACCTGGTTCATCTCAGTATCGCCCGGATACCTCACCAAACACAAAAAAGTGAGCAAAGATCAGTTGCAAGACATTTTGGACTGAGACTGAGTTATTCTGGAATCTGTTGTTCTACACACCCGAGCCCCTGGGGTCAGCCTCACTCACGGGAGGCCACATCATCTAACTGCAGACTCCATCAGTTCCAAACGCTCATTAAAACTGCAGTGGCGGTCACCCATATCCCAAACCGTGAGTGGCGTCACGACTCATTCATACATAACCTGACGTACCTGTTGCCAGAGATACCAACGTGGAGACCCTGTGGCTTCCCTGAAGGTGAAGTGATGTCCCTGAGGCGACCGCTACAGGTGGGCGACACATGTGTTCAGATAACATGGAAGAGACTTTATCTTTGTCACTGCATGTTAACTCTACCTCAAATAATATTAAGGAAGCGCTACTTCAGTTTTCTTCAGCTAAAATCGATTTCTTCTCTGTGCCCTGCAGACAAAGTGACGCCTTCACTCTTTGTCACTCTGCTTCACGTAAAATTGAGGAGGCTGTTTCTCTTAGCCTGAGGCCGGGGTCACAGGGTCGGGGATTCTTTCATGCAAGAGGATCGGGCGATTATGCTATTGATACTCGGATCAAACTCTGACAGTCTGATGTGAGTGTCAGCTTAGTATGATCCGATTCTCTCATGCACTGACTCTCTTTTTCCTCATAAAAAATGGAGGACACTCAGTCATACTGCTATAGTGTGTCATCTCTTCTCTAATTTTGTTACCAGCAGGACTATGATCCATTCAGTTACATCTTTCCTCATGTCTCTACCACCTCCCAGTTTCTGCTTTTTCTCTGTGGTGTTGATGAGACTTGTAGTTCAGGTTTATTTCCCATATAATCCCCTTCACTTAGTAAGAGGATTCCTCCCTCAAGTCTGCTGGTGTAGGTGTAGGTGTCTCTGTACTGGTAAATGTCATCCTCAGACCCTCTGCTCAGCCTGTGATAAAGCAATATACCGTAGTTGGAACACAATCACCGATATCGGGGGCGGACACTGAGAGCAAAGGGCCCCTGTGCAAGAATTGTGTATGTCCCCCCCTCCTCCCCGAAGCAAAAAGTCATCTCTGGGACATACAGAGAAGCGTGTCCCGTAGATTCTGTAGCGCAGTGACGTCACTGAGAAGAGGAGGGCGGCGCTGGACATGAGAGAAAGCAGCGGTCGGTGAGTATATTATCACACATGCACATACACACATTTAGTGAATACAAAATTTAATGGGAGGCTTCTTTAACAAGGGTAAGGTTGTTACCAGAAAACAGATCTACATCTCAATACTGCTCCCCTATGCTCCCACTTCAACATATAGTTCCCCTACTTCTCTATATTATCCCTCCTATGCTCCCACTTATCCATACAATCCCCCTATACTCTCACTTCTCCATACTGTCCCTGTATGCTCCCACTTCTCCATACAATCCTCCCTATGCCCCCACTTAGCCATACTGCCCCCTATGCTCCAACTTATCCATACTGCCCCCTATGGTCCCACTTATCCATAAAATCCCCCTATGCTCCAACATATCCATAATGCCTCCTATGCTGCTGTGTCGCCCAGGGTTATGGGATACTCGGTCCCGGGCAGTGTATAACTGGGAAATGTCAATTTGATGGCTGTCACCCAGTTCCGTGTCCTGAGTGGTTTTTGAAAAAGGGAATATTTACAGGGGATCATTGAATAAAGTTCACACGCGATGTCACTTGCGGTTTGCGGCTATGTGGATGGAGCCGCCGTTGCACATTTTTCACTACTAGGGCTGGTGTTAGTGGCAGCCTGGATATTAGGCCATCCACAAGCAGGGCCAGGCCCCAGAGGATAGGTGAGGTAGACGGGTATTGAAGGAAGGTAGGCCACACAAGGGGATGCAGTGTAACTGATTCCTTTACTCACAGTAAGCTGGTAACTGGTCACCCAAGGCTGGCTGGTCTTAACCGCAGGTCTTCTTTGTTCCAGTGCCGTTTAAGTGACCTGGTGGCTTCTTTCCCCTGCACCTGTCTTTGGTTGGTGGGTCCCCGTGGCTTGGAGCGGCTGGGGGTCCCCTCCTGGTTGTCTTCTACAGCAGTCCGCATGATGGTAGCGTGAACCCTGTGGGGTTGGAGTCTCTGGTCCTGTCCCCGGTTCTCCCGTTGCTACTGTGTCCCGAACTTCAAGGTCAGTGAGGTCCTTGATGGTCCCCTCACTGTGCAGATTTTATCAGGTCTGCCTGGAGCGTTTTCCTGACCTATTATTTTGTACCCCGTTGGTGCATAGTTCCGGGAGTAATCCACTGTATTACACCGCCAACTAACCGCCTGGGCCCTCAGGTCATTGTTACACTCTTGACAGTCCTTCCTTTCTCTTTCACTGTCACCGACACACTACTGTCTCGCACACTGTCTGTCCACTTTTTGCCCCTCCCACCTGGTCGTCTAGTGGACTGGATTGGCTCCAACTCTAGGTGGCCATCCATTGGTCCAACCCTAGCCCGGTACCATTCTATGGGGGATATTGGGGAAAAACAGGGATTATCTGGAGTGTTTGGTTGTTACCGCCACTGGTCTTGTGGGTCCCTAGGGGGGGTAGGCCCTGCATCCTGGTGAGGATGCAGTACCGTGCAGCTCCTTGATGGTTTCAGGGGCGCTACACTCCCACTTCTCCATACAGTCCTCCCAAACTCCCCACTTACCAAAATCCCCCCTATGTTCCCACTTATCCATACTGCCCCCTATGCTCCCACTTATCCATACTGCCCTCTATGGCCCCACTTATCCATACAATCCCCCATATGCTCCCACGTATCCATACTGCCCCCTATGCTCCCACTTCTCCATTCAATCCCCCCTATGCTCCTAGTTCTCCATATGCTCCCATTTATCCATACTGTTCCCCCTATGTTCCCACTTGTCCATACTGCCCCCTCTGGTCCCAGTTATCCATACTGTGCCCCCATGTTCTTACCTCTCCATACTGTTCCCCCTTCATCATACTGTTTCTTCACTGCTTAATAATGTGCCCCCATTTTCCATGTGGTCCACCCACCCCACACTGCTCTCTCTCACATTGTCCATCAGTGTGTACTCACAGTCTCTACAGTCTGACGCCGAGTCATTGCAGCCTCCATGGCACAGCAGTAAGCAGTGATGGCCATTAAACGTCACTGCTATGCGCTGCATGCTGACATCAATGCTTGGTGCACAGCAGTGACATTTGATGACTCATAGACCTATTAAAACAACCGTGATTACTGGCAGCGGGCCCCCTCTATATCAAGCACAGGAGGCCCACCAAGGACCCGGAGCTCACGCTGGCTAGCCAGGCCAGTCAGACCCTGGTTGTGAGGGGGGCCCTTCTCCCCTCTGCAGCTGCACTGGGTATATGTCCGCCAGTGACCAATATATATGAATGAAGTAATAATAAAGGTAATCCAACTATTTTTTTTTTCTTCTCTTCTCATCTGGTCGTCTTCCTCCTTCTAGACTCTCTCTCTTTTCGCCTCTCTCTCCTCTTGTTCTTTAAGTACATGATTAACCATATTGTATTTGCGTATTCAATAAATGTAGGTAACTGCTGAGGCAAGTGCAAGAGGTGTTGAAGTGGAATAATATGTAAGTAGGTAACTGAGCAGGGATATACAGGAGTCCCTTACAGGAAGAAAGTGAAGTCCGTCTAGAACCGTAGAAAATGTCTGTTTTTTTTTTTTCTCTACTGTTTGAAGTTTAGTTAGAAAGTTCACAAAGATAAAAAGGGTGGGAAATAAGGAAGGGGGAATTGAGGTTAGATAGTTCTTCTTAGTTTACATTCTTGTAAAGGGAGCGAAGGAAGAAGTGAAAAGTGGAAATGAAATTAGTGACCTGAAATGATAAAGGAGCCCACACAAGAGAAATTATTTTAAGCAGGGCCGCCATCAGGGCATTACAACCGTGACTGATATACCGTGCCTGGTGAAGATGGGGGGGGTCGGGCCGTGGCCGGGATAATTTCTTAGCTTTTTTAAGCCCCGGCTGGGCCCCCCTTCTACACCGATAGGTAAATAGGTAGGCGCTCCCAGAGTTGAAGATCCCTAGGGGTGGTGGAGGGGCCCACATTCCCAAGCCCCTGCCTTGCTTTAGCTGGATGCACGTCGAAGGGTACACATCCATCCTAAATGCATTGCAGCTCAGAAAGGACGCCAAGCAATGTGGGAGCCGGGGAGGGTGAGTAAAATTTTTCATTTTTGCGGCAGACAAATATAAAAGGAGAGGCCCTGGAGGGGGATGTATACAGGAAGGAGGGCATATATACCAAAAAGGGGCAAAAACCAGGATGGGGACGACAGTATACCAGAATGTGCCCAGGTGGAGGGATATATACAGTATATATACAGTACAAACCAAAAGTTTGGACACACCTTCTCACCTCTAGAACAACTATTAAGAGGAGACTATGTGCAGCAAGCCTTCATGGTAAAATAGCTGCTAGGAAACCACTGCTAAGGACAGGCAACAAGCAGAAGAGACTTGTTTGGGCTAAAGAACACAAGGAATGGACATTAGACCAGTGGAAATCTGTGCTTTGGTCTGAGGAGTCCAAATTTGAGATCTTTGGATCCAACCACCGTGTCTTTGTAGAAAAGGTGAACGGATAGACTCTACATGCCTGGTTCCCACCGCATGGTGGAGGAGGTGTGATGGTGTGGGGGGGCTTTGCTGGTGACACTGTTGGGGATTTATTCAAAATTGAAGGCATACAGAACCAGCATGGCTTCCACAGCATCTTGCAGCGGTGTGCTATTCCATCTGATTTGCGTTTAGTTGGACCATCATTTATTTTTCAACAGGACAATGACCCCAAACACACCTCCAGGCTGTGTAAGGGCTATTTGATTCCTTTTATCTTAAAATCATAGTTTTTATTGGACATATATGCCAAACAGAATACATACATACATAGAATAATAAAATTATATTAAATTATTATTGTAAAGAAAGGCGAGAAAATTTTTCCTCTCTCACCCTTCCTTACATACGGAGGTCGGCGTTCTAATTGGTCATAACGCCCCCGTTCCTCGTCGACTGACGTCCTATACTGACCCTCCACTCACTCTCAAAAGACATACAGTGTGTCTGAATAGCAGTGGGTAAGGTGCAACACCAAAGATAAAGCCCACAAGATTATATATACACATAAGATGTGCAGAGGAGGGAATTACGTCCGTCACTAATCATCTGTCGTGGACTAGTAGGGATGGGCCAGACTACGTCCTCAAGTCGACACACAATAAATCTCAAATATTGACTTAAGCTGTTTTTTTGTCCAGGATTCACCCTACGCGTTTCGCCCCTTAGTTAGCAAATAGGGGCTCATCAGGGGTATAACAGCATGGATCCTTGAAACACACAGCTTCAAACCATTATAGAATCGTACCAGGACCAATAGATAATATGGTACGTCCTCCAAAGAACAATAAAGCACCACTTCATGCACCTGGTAGCTTGTTGCTAAACGTAGAGTCTGAATCAAGTTCAGGCTAAATTGCCACAACAAACAAAATCCATGCATCCAAAAAATTAGTCATGTGGAGTATGCAACCCAGGCTTTCAGAAAATAATATAAGCAGAGTCCTTAGATAGTGTTCAAGCCCTCTGAATCGCATCAAGGAAACAGTCCCCAGGTAACGGTATGTACTCCATCTGGGCGTTCAGGGATATATACAGTATATATACAGTACAGACCAAAAGTTTGGACACACCTTCTCAGCTCTAGAACAACTATTAAGAGGAGACTATGTGCAGCAAGCCTTCATGGTAAAATAGCTGCTAGGAAACCACTGCTAAGGACAGGCAACAAGCAGAAGAGACTTGTTTGGGCTAAAGAACACAAGGAATGGACATTAGACCAGTGGAAATCTGTGCTTTGTCTGATGAGTCCAAATTTGAGATCTTTGGATCCAACCACTGTGTCTTTGTAGAAAAGGTGAACGGATGGACTCTACATGCCTGGTTCCCACCGCATGGTGGAGGAGGTGTGATGGTGTGGGGGTGCTTTGCTGGTGACACTGTTGGGGATTTATTCAAAATTGAAGGCATTATAAACCAGCATGGCTACCACAGCCTCTTGCAGCGGCGTGCTATTCCATCTGATTTGCGTTTAGTTGGACCATCATTTATTTTTCAACAGGACAATGACCCCAAACACACCTCCAGGCTGTGTAAGGGCTATTTGACTAAGAAGGAGAGTGATTGGGTGCTACGCCAGATGACCTGGTCTCCACAGTCACCAGACCTGAACCCAATCAAGATGGTTTGGGGTGACCGCAGAGTGAAGGCAGAAGGGCCAACAAGTGCTAAGCATCTCTGGGAACTCCTTCAAGACTGTTGGAAAACCATTTCTGGTGACTACCTCTTGAAGCTCATCAAGAGAATGCCAAGAGTGTGCAAAGTAGTAATGAAAGCAAAAGGTGGCTACTTTGAAGAACCTAGGCGTATTTTCAGTTGTTTCACACTTTTTTAAATATTTCATTCCACATGTTTTAATTCATAGTTTTGATGCCTTCAATGTGAATCTACAATTTTTAGAGTCATGAAAATAAAGAAAACTTTTTGAATGAGGAGGTGTGTCCAAACTTTTGGTCTGTACTGTATACATCAGTAGAGGCCCTGGAAAGGGTCATAGATACAAGAAGGAGTGTGTATGTATATTATATATATATATATATATATATATATATATATATATATATATAATATAATAATATATATATATATATATATATATATATATATATATATATATATATATATATATAATATATATATAAAGGAAGGGGACAAAATACACCAGGAAGAGCCCTGAAAGGGGCCTGAGGAAAAGGCTGAGATGGATAGGAAAGTGATAAAACTGAATGGGGAGAGCCTGGAGAATATGCCTGGATGCATTTATGACTCACATATGGTTCTTGGGATCCACTGAAGCCACACGGAAGAACTTCCGTGTGGCTTCAGTCTATCGATGCTCCTGCAGTGTATGTCGCACTGCCCTGGCCAACCCCGCAGTGACTCGCACAGCAGTGTGTGAGCTGCTGCGGAATGACGAGCGACGAGATCAGGAGGTTAGTTCGGATCATTACCTGCTGTGATGATCTTCGCCAATCTCATGACATCAGCGGTCATCACTGACTTCTGTGACGCCGCGTTCTCACATCAGTGTGCAGCTGTCTGCCTCACCTCAGCTGTGTACAAAAAAGAGGGGTAACCCCATGTCATTTTTGGTGGGAAAATAATTTGTGGCTAAAATCAAAACTAAACACCCTTTAGTGCCACAACTTAGTATGGCAGATGCTACAAATTACAATGTTTTTCTCTGAAGGACTTTCAGAAAAAAATTCCAGACAGCGGCTGAATGCCCCCTTGCCCTGACTTGGGTCACAATGGGGGTGCTCTTTGGAACAGTTGACCCAGTTCTCACTCTGGACAAAGCACTACCCCTTGGTGCCTGTGTTGGTGCTACATTTCCATCTTCCTCTGTGTTGCTGTGCTGGCTATGCATGTCAACGGTCCAGTCGGATCAGTGGACTTATTGACCACCTCGTCTTCCATCTCATCCTCCTTCCCACTTGAGATTGTAGGCTGACCTGATGGCATCTGTGTCTCATCATCATCCGCCTCCAACTCTGGGGACAGTAAATCATGTTTCTCAAAGTGGCTTTCTTCTGGCCGTAGGTCCTCAAACATTTGCGCATCAATGCACGCCACCTCCTCACGTCTCTCTTTAATGCTGCACGGCGAAAGGCCAGAGCCAAACCAAAGGATACATACAAAGCAGAGCCTTAAGGCCCCGTTACACGCAGCGACATTGCTAACTAGATATCGCTGGGGTCATGGAATTTTTCGTCGCTAGTGACGCCGTTGCGTGTGACACCTACGAGCGACCGCTAATGATCCGAAAAACGGCAAAAATCGTTGATTGTTGACACGTCGTTCCTTTCTCAAATATCATTGCTCACTTGGGACGCAGGTTGTTCGTCGTTCCTGAGGCAGCACACTTCGCTACGTGTGACACCCCGGGAACGACGAACAACAGCGTTCCTGCGTTTTCCGGCAACGAGGTGGGAGTGACATTAATGCGACTGCTCTCCGCCTCTCTGCTTCTATTGGTGGCCCGCTGTGTGACATTGCTGTGACGCCGCACGAACCTCCCCCTTAAAAAGTTTGTTCGCCGGCCACAGCAACGTTGTTAGGAAGGTATGTGCATGTGACGCGTACTAGCGATATTGTTCGCCACGGGCAGCGATTTGCCTGTGACGCACGCACCACGGGGCAGGTGCGATCGCTAACAATATCGCTAGCAATGTAACAGCGTGTAAAGCGGCCTTTAGAATGGCCAATTTAGGGTCATATGTCTCCTGTGAATGATGAAGGGGAGAGGAAGGAGAACTAGGTTGAGGAATGGATGGGCCAGCCTTCTGTGTATTCACAGTAGACTGTGTGATCGTGGAAGATTAAAGAGACCTTGTCTGCCATCCAAGACAGAATCTGCTCTTGCTCTTCTGGCTTCCACACACGTTTACATTCCAGGCCGGGAAATTTGGCAAGGAACATACTGGATGCATCAAGCTTCTTCTGACCTGACACAGACTCAGTGCCTTGTCGCTCACCACAGACAGCACCATGCCCACGTCCGTTAACAACTGCCTTTTTTGTCATTTTGGGTTTTGCTGACATATTTACAGATGTTCATAGCCCAAGCCAAGCAAATTTTGACCCCAAAATTATTGTGGAGAAAGTACAAGTGAGTACATTGTACCAGGCACCACAGAATGGTTAAGTACTGCTTTGTATTTGCAAAGGCCACTAGAAACATATTAATGTGGTTGATGTGGACGGACGGCACAAGTCAGGTTGTGAACCCCTATATTTTGTGGAAACAGGAATGGTGCGTTTATTGTATCAGGAAGCACCGATTGCTAGAGTACTGTTTTTGTAGTTATTTGCAAAAGTCACTAGAAACATTAATGTGGCTGATGTAGACGGATGGCACAAGCCAGCCTGTGAACCCCTAAATATTGTGGAAACAGGAACGGTGCTCTACTGTATCAGGCAGCAGTAAATGCTAGAGTACGGCTTTGTAACTATTTGCAAAAGCCTCTAGCAACGTATTAATCTGGCTGATGTGGACAGACGGCACAAGTCAGCCTGTGAACCCCTAAATATTGTGGAAACAGGAACGGTGCGTTTAGTGCATCAGGCAGCACAAAATGGTAGAGTCCTGCTTTGTATTTGCAAAAGCCACTAGCAACGTATTAATGTGGCTGATGTGGACAGACGGCAGAAGTCAGGCTGTGAACCCCTAAATATTGTGGAAACAGGAACGGTGCTTTACTGTATCTGTCAGCAGTAAATGCTAGAGTACTGTTTTGTAACTATTTGCAAAAGCCACTAGCAACGTATGAATGTGGCTGATCTGGATGCCACAAGTCATTCTGTAAACCCCTAAATATTGTGGAAACAGGTCTCGATTCCCTACCTAATCCACAAACTCTCCCTCCATGCTGTAACTTTTGTTAAGTGCCATCAGCTCTTAAAAGAGCTATTGTATTCTGGTTTCTGGACGGTACTATGGAGGTAGCGACACACACTGCTTTAAACACTGTCCCTGAAATCTGTCCCTCCGTACACTACACTGACCTACACTACAGGTAGACCTGATATGGGCTTTTTGTGTTATTAAAAGTCCTACACTCTCCCTAGCAGTTGCTCGCTCTATCCCTATGCTGATACAACGCAGGCTCCGGACGCAATGTGTGCAAAACTGCGGTATGACCCTGTGACACTGAGCGGCCAGCCAATCACAGTAATGCCAAAACCAAGATGGATGCGGCACTACTGTGATTGGTTAAGAATCCCAGCATGTTTATTGGCTGCAAATCAGGTGCCAAAATGGCTGATCGTGACATCCGAATATAGCGAGGCGAATACACTATTACTTGCAATATAACGAATACCGTGAGTACCGTATTCTGCGAATAGTGACGAATACATTCACTCATCTCTAATAGAAACTAATGATTTTTCATAAAATTAAAACAGAAAATAAAAGGAGAAAAGCACAGTTTTATTTAATGGAAGACTTTTATTGAACGCAGTTTTACACAAATGGAAATTTTGAGTTTAATGAAGGTGTTTAGAAATACAGCATGGTATAGCATTGAAGATTGAGAGGGACGTTATATAGAGGAAACTAAGTTTGTAGTACCAGTATTACATGGGTGGGAAGTGGGAATAAATGATTACTGTTAAAGATAATCTGATTATTAATGAATGTTATAACACAAAATAAAAGAAAAGGGATGAGTAGGTTATACTGTGTGTAACGAGACAGTCTGCAAATGGTCAAAGTATTTATATGATGTTGAATGTTTTTGTTTGTGTATTGCTTTTCTCATCAAATATTGTTTTTTTTTAAAGAAAAAAAGGTAATCCAAATAGTGGTGAGTATATAAACCATACAGTAGGGAAAATAAGTATTTAATACACTGCTGATTTTGAAAGTTTTCAAAACTAAAAAGATTGGAGAAGTCTGTAGTTTTTATTATAGCTATACTTCGTTTGTGAGAGACAGAATAAAAAAAAAATCCAGAAAATCCCATTGTATTATTTTTAAATAATTAATTAGCATTTTAATGCATGAAATAAGTATTTGATACAATAGAAAAACTGAACTTAACTCCTTCACCCCCAGGCATTTTTTTTTTTCCTCCCCTTATTCCAAGAGCCATAACTTTTTTATTTTTCCATCAATATAGCTATATGATGGCTTGTGTTTTGAAGGACGAGTTGTGCTTTTGAATGACACTATTCATTTTGCCCCATTTTTGTACTGGAAAATAGGAAAAAATTGCAAGTGCGGTGAAATCGCAAAAAAGTTTGATGACATGATGGTTTTTTGTTTTATTTACTGTGTTTACTATTTTGAAAAACTGACCTGGCAGTATGATTGTTCAGATCGGTACAAGTTCGTAGATACCAAATGTATCATTTTACTTTTATCTAAGTAGTGAAAAAAATTCTGAATTTTGTCCAAAAAAGGAATTGTGTTTGTCACCATTTTCCGAGGCCCGTAACGTTCTCATTTTCAGGATCTGGGGCTCAGTAACAGCTGCATTTTAATACAATGTTGGGGCAACAAAAAACCCCTTAATTTTGTCATTTGGATTTTTTTTTCTCGCTACGTTGTGTACCGATCAGATTAATTATGTATTTTGATAGGTTGGGCATTTCTGAACGTGGTGATACCAAATATGTGTATATTTTTATTATTTTATTTTCAATGGGGCAGAAGGTGGGTGATATGAACTTTTAGGGTTTTTTTTTACTTATTTTATTGAGTTTACTAGTCCCCTAGGGGACTTTATTGCTGCAGTGTATGATCCCTTCTGCTAATCAGAGCTAGACCACAGATATTCCTCCTTTGAGCTCCAAGCCATATCCACTGTGTAGCTGGGCTTTATTTCTTTCTCTAAGGGCAGAGTCACACACTCGCACAAGTGCAATGTGAGAAACTCTCGCATTGCACTCAGCGCAATTTAAGACAATGCTGCAACTCAGATCTGCAAGTTTTTCCTCAGCCCTAGACAAACTGAGGAAAAAAATCAAAACATGCTGAAATTGTCTGCGAGAGCCATGCCACTTGAACCCATGCATGTGTATGGGTCAGAGAAAAACATCGGACTGTACTTGGATGTCATTCAAGTGCAGTGCGATATACACATCAGCTGATAATGGAGGAGAGGGAGAGATTAATCCTTCCCTCTCCTCCGGAGCTGTGATCCGATCTCAGGAATGGATCACAGTCACATGACATTTGGTTCACGCTCGCATCAGAAACGCTCCCTCTGTTCTGCTTCTTGCTTTCACACACTCCTCTCTGCGGCTCACTTCTTTCTTCCCTTCATTAGGAATGACCAGTTACTAACCCTTTGCTATCCTTCCTGTTACAGCACCTATGTGTGATATTGTATAAAATACCGCAACACACCTCATACTGTATATCAATATCACATTAGAATTATATCTTTATGAAATAAGTCATTTTCAAGCATGATTTTTTTTATCTCCTCACTCTTACCATCATATCCTGATACAAGTAAAATATATCTTTGTACCGTGTTAGCCAGTAGAGATAAAAAAAATTGTTTAAAAGAACTGAAGTCCTCAGTGGTTGATACCTTTTAATGGCTAACTGAAAAGATGGTAATACTTGCAAGCTTTCGAGACTACTCAGGTCTCTTCATCAGGCATGGTATAGATTCAGATTTTGTGTTATACCATGCCTGATGAAGAGACCTGAGTAGTCTCGAAAGCTTGCAATTATTACCATCTTTTCAGTTAGCCATTAGAAGGTATCAACCACTGAGGACTTCAGTTCTTTTAAACAATTTTTTATCATCATATCCTGGAATTCTCTGTTCTCTTTAGGCTACATTCACACTTGCGTTGTTTTTACATCAGTCACAATCCGTCGCCTTGAGGAAATACAGTATCCTGCAAAATATTTTGCAGCATTACGTTTTTTCCCATAGACTTGTATGGACGACGGATTGAGAAAGCCACGGACCCACTTGGGGGGGAGGGGCGACATGACCAAGGGGGAGGTAGGGAGTGATGGGGTTAATAGGGACAGTTGTGTGTATGCCTAATATGGCATTGGGGGATGGTCTTAGCCTGGGAGGAAGAGGAGGAGCAGGGAAAGGGTTAGTCTGGGAGAGGAAAGAGTTACCTCCTCTTCTGTTTCCGGACGCCGAACGATCACCTCCATGGCGGACCTCCAGGACCTGCAGCGTTTGATCCAGGCAGCGGTTGCAGCGCACGGGCCCCTAGCAGTGCAGTCCCACATCAGGGCTGCCGGGGTTAACCCGTCGGCGCTTGCCCCTCGTCCCCCCAGCAGCGGCGGGCGCCAGTCGCGGCCCCCCCGCAGGTATTCCCCGGGCGCGGGGGGGGGCGAGGAGGAGATGTAAGAGCCCCTCCAGGGACCCTCCGCAGAGTGCAGCGCAGCAGCAGTGTCTGGCTGCTGCAGAGGCCGGCGGGAGGAATCTTCGCTCCAGCCGCGGCGGTCGGGAGGTGGGAGTGGCCAGCACGGGGCCTACTTCCGGTCCCGGCCTCCGGGCTGGATTTACTGTGAGTGCAGCGGCTCCAGGCCGGGAGCGTGCTCGGCGCAGGAGAGAGGCCAGCAGATCCCCCTGCAGTCGGCGGGGGGACCGCGGGGCTGCACGTGGCGGTAGGTCCGGCGCCGGGGGGAGGTCTGCGGTGCCTGACCCCGATGCGGCTGAGAGAAGGAGTGACGGCGGGAGCCCTGCGGCGACCGCCGGGTCACTCAGTACCGCTGTGCAGCCCCCGGATGTGGCAGTCTCCCGTGGGAGCGGGAGGACTCGGCGGACGGAGGCCTGCAATAGCCCAGGAGGGCCAGAGGCGACGACGGCTGAGACCCAGAGCCGGGCGTCTGTTCGTCCGCGCCCAGAGGCCCCCTGCAGTCGGCAGGGGGGCGGGCGCAAGAGATCGAGGCCCGGGGTGCTGGCGCGGGGGACAGGACGGTCTCCTGGGTTGTTACCCCGGGGCAAGAGATGGAGCGGGGATGACTCTGCCCACGCGGCGGCCCTGTCTGGTAGCCGTGGTGGGGGGGGTGCTGCGGCGGCGCCCCCCGGATGTCGGATGGAAGATGAGGTCAGCGGCGAGGAGGAGGAAGAGGCTTTCGTTTCGGAGGAGTCGGATGGACGACAGACGGAGGACGGCGAGGCGGCGGTCTCGGGGGACGCCGAGCGGCGGTCGGGTGAGACGGCCATGGAGGCGGCAGGGGCTGCGCTGGCGGGGGGCTTCGGGGGGGGCGGCTGCGGCTACGGCAGCGCCCGCTGGTTTAGCTGTGTGGAGTCAATTGTTGGGGCTGTTGCAGGGGCTGGCGGCGGCTTCGGGAGCGGTGGGGGAGGGGGCTCAGGCGCCGGTGGCGGCGTGGGTGGGTGCAGCCGGTTTAGGGGTCTCGTCGGTAACGGGGGGCGACGGAGCGGGTGTGAGTAAAGGGGGGGGCGAAGGGGGGAGTGAGACGGGGGGAGAAAAGGAGAAGGAAAAGGAGAAGGAAAAGGAGGAGGATGAGGTGGTGCGCTTAGATGATAGGGCTAAAAGCGAAGTTTATGTTTGTTTTGAAGGCCCGCTGGGGGCCCATTTAAAGAAGGAGGTGCGGGAAAAAATTTGGAAAGGGGAATATGTAGAGATATTTTCTCTGCTTCCCCTGGAGAAATTTAATCTGGATAGGGTTAAGCCGAGTGACTCCAAAAAGGAGAGCGACGAGGAGGAAAAGCGCCGTTATAGGCTTATTCCTCGGACTTTTGCCAACTGGCTACAGGCATTTGCGATTTTGGCAAGCGTGGTCGGGGAGAAGGAGCCGGAGCATTGTTCGGCTTTGTTCGGCTACATGGATGCGATAGGGGAGGCTTATCGAGTTTATGGCGGGCTGGCGTGGCTGCGTTATGACGAGCAATTTAGGCAGCGGAAGGCATTGCGGCCAGATATGCGTTGGGACCATAAGGATATTTCCTTATGGATGCGACTGATGTCGGCACCGGCTCAGCCCTTTCGGGGGGGCGCCGGGGGTTCGGGGGCCGGGTCCCCGGCAAGTTTCAAAAAAGGTTTGTGTTGGCAGTACAATGAAGGGCAGTGTAGGTTTGGAGCGGCGTGCCGTTTTAAGCATGAATGCTCCGGATGTGGGGGGGGACATAGCTTGGCCAAATGTTTTAAAAAAGGAAAGGCTGGTGATGGGGCTGGTAAGAGGGACGACGCCGGTGAAGGTAGAAGTGATGGTTCCGTTTTTAAATAGGTATCCGGACGAGGAGGCTGCGGCGTTGTTATGTTCTGGTTTTTCAGATGGTTTTCATATCCCGTCGGTTGTTAATGCGTCGGGCCCGCCGTATCGTAATTTGCGTTCCGCTCGGGATCATCCGGAGGTGGTGGATGAGAAGCTGGAAAAGGAGGTGGCTTTGGGCAGGATGGGCGGTCCTTATGTCGCCCCGCCATGCGGGAATTTGGTGGTTTCGCCGTTGGGGGTGGTACCAAAGAAAGAGCGGAATAAATTTCGGCTGATTCATCATTTGTCTTACCCGGAAGGGTTCTCGGTGAATGATGGCATTGCAGCGGAGTTGTCGGCGGTATATTATGTGTCGTTCGATAAGGCGTTGGACCTGGTTAGGGCGGCGGGGCGGGGTGCATTGATGGCAAAGGCCGATGTGGAAGCGGCGTTTCGGTTCTTACCAGTTCATCCAGATAGTCAGCATTTGTTGGGTTGCTGGTGGGATGGCAGTTATTATGTTGATCGTTGTTTGCCAATGGGCTGTTCCATTTCGTGTTCGTACTTTGAGGCATTTAGTTCGTTTGTTGAGTGGGTGGTTCGGGACGTGTCCGGGCTTACGTCCATCATTCATTACTTGGACGATTTCCTGTGTGTCGGGCCGGCGGGTTCGATGGTTTGTGCGGGTTTGCTATTTGCGTTGCAAAAAGTTGCGGCCAGCTTCGGGATTCCTTTGGCGCCGGATAAGACGGAAGGTCCGGCGCCGGTGATGTGTTTTCTGGGAATTGAAATTGACTCCATTGCTATGGAATGCAGGTTGCCGGCGGAGAAGGTCCGTGATTTGAGGACCGCAGTGACGGGGGTGAAAGCGGCGAAGAAGGTGCGGCTTAAGGCGGTGCAGTCCTTGCTTGGAAAATTGAATTTTGCTTGCAGAATTGTGCCGATGGGGAGAGTGTTTGCGAGGCGTTTGGCGACGGCCGGGGTAAGGTCGCCGGCGCATTTTGTGCGGATCACAAAGGCGATCAGGGACGATTTGGAAGTATGGGATCAATTTTTGCAGCATTTTAACGGCCGGACGCTGGTGATGGAGAGGTTGGCGTCTAACGGGGCGTTGCAGCTGTTTACGGATGCGGCGGGGTCGGCCGGGTTTGGGGCTGTCTTCAGAGGTCATTGGTGTGTCGGGCAGTGGCCACAGGCGTGGCGGGAGAGCGGCTTGGTTAGAAATTTGGCTCTGTTAGAGCTATTCCCCATTGTAGTGGCAGTGGAGCTCTGGGGGTCGCACTTTGCCGGAAGGAAAGTGTGTTTTCATTGTGATAACCAGGCGGTGGTGCACGCGATTAACAACTTGTCTGCTAAGTCGGAGCCGGTGGTGGTGTATTTGCGGCATTTAGTGTTGAGATGTCTGCAGTTGAATGTGCAGGTAGTGGCAAGGCACGTTCCGGGTGTTGACAACGAGGTGGCTGATGCTTTGTCTAGTTTTCAGTTCAGCAGGTTTCGGGCGCTGTGGCCGTGGGCGGACGAAGTTGGAGTGGAGTGTCCCGAGGATTTGTGGCATCTGGTGAGGCGGTGATCTCAGATTTGATTCGGAACTCGGTGACCGAGGTGACTTGGTGCCGGTATGCTAAGGTGTGGGCTGAATGGGAGGAGTTGTTGTGTCTGATGTTTGGTGGGGAGAGCGTGGATTACTTGGTGGCTTTGTTGTCGTTGGTGAGTACGGATTTTTCAGCCGGGCGATCGGCATCGGCTGTGGCACATCGGGTGTCGGCGGTGGCGTTTTGGTTAAAAAGGAGAGGGGAGCGTGATGTTTCACAGGATTTTCGGGTTCGTCAGGCTTTGCGGGGTTTTCGCCGCGGCGTACGGGAGAGGGACAAGAGGCGTCCTGTATCGTTCGGTTTGTTGAGACGGATGATGGGTGGCCTGAGCGGCATTTGTGAGTCTGTGTACGAGACGGTTCTGTTCACAACGGCTTTCGGTCTCGCTTTTTATGGGGCTTTCCGGATAGGCGAGCTGGTGAGCCCGTCCAGGGTGACGGGTGGTGGTTTGATGCTTGAGGACGTGCGAGTGAGCGGTAGTCAGGTGGAGTGCCGGATTCGCCGGTCAAAAATGGATCAGCTGGGCCGTGGTAGATTGGTGGTGTTATATGCGGTTCCAGGAGAGGAATTGTGCCCTGTGCGTTTAGTCGAGAGATTTATGGCCGTGAGGGGAGGCTTACCTGGCCCGTTGTTGCGGCATTTGAATGGGTCATTTTTGTCGAGGTTCCAGTTTGTGGCGGTGCTGCGGCTAAGTCTACGTAACGCGGGAGAGCGCCCGGAGGAATTCGGGTCGCATTCATTCCGAATTGGTGCAGCGACGGAGGCAGCTCGTTGGGGGCTTGGAGATGAGGTGGTGAAGCGTATTGGTAGATGGGAATCTTCTTGTTTTCGGCGGTATGTGAGACCGCAGTTGTTGTAGCATCATGGTACTTTGGTTACGTGCGGAAGGTTTGAGGAAAGGGGTGTTTCTAGCTGTGTTGGTGGTTGTGCTGTTATTGGTTTTGATATTTTCGTTTTGTTTTATTTGTTATAGGGAAGTGCCTGATCTGGATCTTGGGGCACTCCTTCATATTTTGGGGTGCCCGTCGGGCTGAGGTCCGCCCGAATGGTCGACAGCTGGGTTTGGATCGTGCGCAGGCGACTGTTCGATGGATCGGAGTTTGGGGCATGGAGTGGGGCAGGGTGGTCCCGGAATTTCGTTTTCATTGTAAAGTTGAGCGGCCCCCGGATGTGCTGGTATTACATGTGGGGGGTAATGATCTTGGTGCCAGGGTGTCGCGGGATTTGATCCGAGATATAAAGATTGACTTACTGCAGTTGTGGAAGCGGTATCCTGGTTTGCTGGTCGTATGGTCCGACATAGTGACCAGGTTGGCATGGAGAGGGGCTCGGTCGGTGGAGAAGGTTAATAAGGCCAGGGCCCAAGTGAATAGGGTGGTGGCTAGGTTTGTGACCAGGAATGGTGGGATTGTGGTAAGGCACAGGGATTTGGAGCCGGCAGATTGGCGATTTCGGAGGGGTGATGGTGTGCACCTCAACGAGGTCGGTCTGGATTTATGGGCGTTGGGTCTGCAGGATGGTGTGGAGCGTGCTTTTGGTGTGTGGCGGGTCCAGGCCACGTAAGGTGTCACGTGGTCTGTCCTGTGGCGGTGGGGGTAGGTCTGGTCCAGAGGTTTGGAAGTGATTGGTGGCTGGACCGGGAGTCATTGTCTTGGTATGGTGGCTCTCGGTTTCCGGGATGTGGCAGGCACAGGGGTTCTGCCAAAGTGTGGGGGTCAATCCGTGGGTGATTGGCACCTCGTCTCTGGGTCGGTGTGTTGCGGCCGGGGACAGGGGGAGTAGTAGTTAGTGGACTGGGCCTACCCCGGGGGGTATTGTAAATGTTATTGTCTATTGTTACCGTTATGTGGTTGTTTTGGGTCGCCCGTTGGACGGCGTCCCTAAGGTGCTAGTTTGTAAAACAATAGGCAATAAAAGGCTGCTGTGGCCATTTTGAACCAAGTCGCATGCAGTCCGTGTGTTTATTCTTAGAGGATAAGGGGGTTGGTTACACAGACATCACGACCGGAGAATCCTCCCTCAGCTGGTCATGACTGATGGCCTTGCGTTGCATCCGCCGTGCGACAGATCAGTCGTGGAATGAGTGACCGTCGGGTAGCAGCAACGCATCATGTAGTGTTTTTCAGAGCGTTGAAAAAACGCAATGTGCAGGGTTCCGTCGGTGTCCGTCGTTTTTATAATGGAAGCCTACAGGTGCGGAATCCGTTGGAATGCGTCACTGGACGGATTTCTGTGACGGATCCGTCATTTACCAACTGAGCGTGCTCAGATGAGTACATTCTGGGGACAAAAAGCTGCAACAGATCAGTTTTTTTGCAGCATCAGTTGTGGCACTATCTGCAACGCATCCATTGCATCAGTCACACAACGGATTACAACTGAAGCAAAACGACGCAAGTGTGAAAGCAGCCTTAGTCACCTGTACTTTTAAAAGGGAATCTATTAGCAAGTTTTTTTTCTGTGTAATGTGAAAGTAGTTTTATGTAAAGGCTGAGAGCCTCATTCCAGTGATGTGTCACTTACTGGACTGTTTGATGCAGTTTTGATAAAATCCCTGTTTTCTCTGCTCTAGATGTAGCACTGTTCAGAAAGCTGAGCTGTGTATAACCCTGCCCACACCACTGATTGTTTCCTGTGTACACTGTCAGCAATCTGCCAATCAGTGGTGGGGGTGTAGTTACACAGATTATCAGAAGTGATTGGAATACAACACCTAGTCCTGTTGATCAACCTCCTGTTGATAAAACACCGATTGTAGTGAAACTACAGCAAGCTGATGAGCAACTGACACAAACCCTGAAATCAGGGTCTCTGCCCCTATATTATGCTGCTCTTAGAGGTACTTTACACGCTGTTTGCTAGCGATGGCGAGCGTGATAGCACCCGCCCCCGTCGTACATGTGATATCTGGTTCTTGCTGCCGTAGCGAACATTATCGCTACGGCAGCTTCACACGCACATACCTGTGCAGCGACATCGCTGTGACCACCGAACAATCCCTCCTTCAAGGGGGAGGTGCGTTCGGCGTCACCGCGACGTCACTCAGCGGCCAGCCAATAGAAGCGGAGGGACGGAGATGAGCGCGACATAACATCCCGCCCACCTCCTTCCTTCCGCATTGCCGCTGGACACAGGTAAGGAGATGTTTGTCGTTCCTGCGGCTTCACACACAGCGATGTGTGGTGCTGCAAGAATGACAAACAACATCGTATCAGCAGCAGTAGCGACATTATGGAAATGAACGACGTGACACAGATCAACGATTTTTGTCACTTTTGCGCTTGTTCATAGTCGCAAGTATGATTTACACGTTGCAATGTCACTACCGGCGCCGGATGTGCGTCACGAACGACGTGACCCCGACGATATAACGGCCGCGATGTCGCATTGTGTAAAGCCCGCCTTAGATTAAATAGCAAAATCCTGCTGACATACTCCATTTAAGTCATGTGACAAAGTAGGGGCATTAGTATATTGGGGCACCAGAACACATGGCGAGCATGCTCTTCCAATGTAGTCACCACCTTTACTCTATTGTTTGCTTCTGACCTAATCTGCATTTTCTTGTTTGTGAATTTACAGTGTGAGAAATTAGTTACATTTTTTCTCTACCGTTTGTTATAAACGTGCCTCTGTAATTTCTAACGTGTGATTACTTTGTGCACACATTAATTTTAATTAATAAGTAAAGATTATGCTTTATATGAGGATTTTACTATCATTATACACCGCATCTACATTATCTCTGGATGGGACACCAGCATTGATAGTGTTAAACTTTACACCGTACAGCAGGTCTCAATGGGAATTTGGAAATCATTCTGTAATAAATAAAAGTAAATTGTGGGTGAGGGTGACATCTTGTGGCAGATTTTTATTATTACAACATAACAAATTCCAAACTTACAGTCCTAAAGAGTGACCTACACCGCGTTCCTACCGATAACTATGATACAAATTAGACTTAAATGTCAAAGATTTAATTTCTTGTTTTTCAAATAAACTCATGGATGATATTGTATCTCATGGCTCTTTGGATCACTGGATCAATCTCAATCACCTGTGATAATTATTTTGCTAGCTGAACCAAATTAAAGGGAAAGTACTTAAAAGGGTGGTTCACCCATATTTTTTATTGTCTAGATTGATATTATATTGTGAAACAATGTTTCTCTCAAATACCTTGTGTTGGAAGTAGTGCCTGTGAGAGGCGCTATTGTGGACCGCTGTTACCTGCTCCGTGACCCCCGGGCTCCATGACCTCGGGGATCTGGTGACGTCATGTCGAGTTCCGGACACGTCCCATCCCTGTGGTCGGCCCCAGTCTTCCTGATTCACAGAGCTGTGGGCAGTGTTTCACCCTTGTCACAGCACAGTGCGTCTCCTTCCTTGCAATGTTCTGCTGTGAGGGAGGAGGGAGCAGGGAGCAGATGGGCTGTGACGAGCGGTGAAACACCGCCCCCAGCCCATTACTCACGGACACTGCGGCCGGCTGCGGTGTCAGGAACTTTACGTGACATCACCGGATTCCCGAGGTCACGGAGCCCGGGGGTCACGGAGTAGGGAACAGCAGTCTGCAAGAGCGCATCTCACAGGCACTATTGCCAACATAAGGTATTTGAGAGAAACATTGTTTCTCAATATAATATCGAACTAGACAATAAAAAATATGAGTGAACCAGCCCTTTAAGAAGGACGTTCCATATTATTACGCAGCCACAAGTTTCAAGCAACATGGGATAGAAAAAGTATCTGCTGTCGAAAAGCATCAAATAGTTCAACATATGAAAACATGACATATTTCACAAAAACTAAAGTATAATCATCAAACTGTGAAGACATTTGTGAGTTTGTGCAGATAAAGGCAGAATGAGGAAGATTTCAGCCAGACAAATTCATGAGATTAAAGGGGGCTTTACACGGTAGCGATATCGCTAGCAATTTCTAGCGATAGCGACCGTGTAAGTACCCGCCCCCGTCGCGCATGCGATTGTTTGTGATCGCTGCCGTAGCGAACATTATCGCTACGCAGCGTCACACATACTTATCTGGTCGGCGGCGTCGCTGTGACTGCCGAACAATCCCTCCTTCAAGGGGGAGGGACATTCGGCATCACAGCGACGTCACCGCAATGTCACTAAGTGGCCGGCCAATCAAAGCAGAGGGGCGGAGATGAGCAGGACGTAACATCCCGTCCACCTCCTTCCTTCCTCATTGGGGCCGGTGGCAGGTAAGGAGACGTTCCTCGCTCATGCGGTGTCACACATAGCGATGTGTGCTGCCGCATGAGCGATGAACCACAACGCTAAACAACCCTTACCGATTTTTGACTTTGGGACGACCTCTCCATGGTGAACGATTTTCACCATTTTTGAGGTCGCCTAAGGTCACTGGTAAGTATTACACGCTGCGATATCGTTAATGACGCCGGATGTGCGTCACTAACAATGTGACCCCGACGATCAAACATTAACGATATCGTAGCGTGTAAAGCCCCCTTAAGAGAGTAGCAGCTAAAATCCCATAACAAAGCAGCAAACAGGTATCTGAAGCTGCTGGAGCCTCTGGAGTTTGCAAATCTCAAGATGTAGCATCCTCCAGAGGAGGCAGTTGAGCATAAACCTACTGTTCGGCTGCCCTTAAACAGTGATTACAAGCAGAAACGATGGCAGTAGGTCAGACACATACGGTATATAACTGTCTTCTTTACTGATGAGCGCTGTGCAACTCTGGATGTTCCAGATGCATGGAGTAATGGATGGTTCAGATGGATGGAGTGGTGAGTGGTTGGTGGACGTCCACCATGTCTCAAGAAGGCTGCGATGTTAGCAAGAAGGTTTTTTGTCGTTTTTTGCTGGAATCATGGGGAGAAAGCTGGTAGGTCCGTTTAGGGAGGTATGAAACAGTTTCTAACTGACCACTTTCTTCCAAAAAAAAAAGAAAATGTGCCATCCGTAGCAAAATAATCTTCATGCTGACCATCTCCGGCTGCAAGAAAATCTCTGAGTTATTGGCTACAATGGGCATAAAGGACAGAAGCTCATGGTATTTCCACCACCCAGGGCCGGACTGGGACTTAAAATCAGCCCTGACATTTGAGAACAGACAGACCCACCTTATATGAAGTTAATGTAAAATATACTTTATTTGTTGATTTATAGATTGCATAAGGAGCATAGCACATTTACAGAGTCCAAAGTGCTGGAAAGCCAGAATGACACTGTGGAATTTAAGTTGTCCTATAGAGATCAGGACTCACTGCGTCCTGGACTCAGCAGGTCCTAACCGGCAGGGCCGCAAGTCTCCTCCGGAGGAGACCGCAGCTGCTCGAACCCATGATCAGGGTTCAGTGCTGCGGTCTCTTGCTTGTGTTCTCCCTACGGAGGACGCATGCAAATCCGCAGCAAACAATTGAAATGTTGCGGTCTGGAAAGATGCACCACAGGTCTGTGTTTGCTGCAAAAAAAAGCATAGTCGGCATGGGATTTTTAGTAATCCATCCACTGTGCTTGTACTGTTTTGGATGCAGCTGAAGCATGCTGCATCTAAAATGCTGCAAACACTGATCGTGGGCACGCACCCTTTGGGTCTGTGCACACGTTAAGTATTTGGTGCAGAAATTTAGGTACGATTTCTGCATCTCTTGGCAGGAAAAATGCATCTTAGGGTACGTGCCCACAGTCAGGAACCGCTGTGTCCTGGATCCAGCTGGTTCTGACCTGTGGGGCCGCGAGTCTCCTCCACAGCGGCCCGTGCCCACGATCAGGGTTCGGGGCACTGTGGTCTCTTGCTTGTGCTCTCCCTATGGAGGACGCTTGCGAATCCACAGCAAAGAATTGACATGCTGCGGCTCAGGAAAGACTCACCACAGGTCAGTTTTTGCTGCAGGCTGTGCACACACAGTGGGCATGGGATTTCTAGAAAGATACTTGTACTGTACAACGCAGCATTTTGGAGACAGTGAAAACAACCTGCATACAAAACATTACAAACACTGATCGTGGGCACGCATCTTTAAAGTGAACCTGTCAGATGCAATATGCACCCAGTACCACGAGCAGCTCTGGGTGCATATTGCTAATCCCTGCCTAAGGCTATGTGCGCATGTTGCGTTCTATTCCGCAGCATGTAAAGTCACTGCATGTGCATCTCAGAATGCAACCGAAAAAGCTGCATTTTGAGACGCATTCGGCAGAACGCAACGTGCGAACATTCCTGCAGAATTCATGCGTTCTGGATGCTTGCTCTGCCATAGACAGAGTGGGAAAAGCATCCAGAACGCACATTTTTGACAGTGTGCTCCCACTTGGCTCTGCAGCATCCCCATAGACTTAAGGGTACTTTACACTCTGCAATGTCGGTATCGATATCGCTAGCGAGCGTACCCGCCCCCGTCGTTTGTGCGTCACGGGCAAATCCCTGCCCGTAGCACACAACATCGCTAACACCCGTCACACGTACTTACCTTCCCTGCGACGTCGCTGTGACCGGCGAACCACCTCTTTTCTAAGGGGGCGGTTCGTTCGACGTCAAAGCGACGTCACTAAGCGGCCACCCAATAGCAGAGGAGGGGCGGAGATGAGCGGAACGAACATCCCGCCCACCTCCTTCCTTCCTCATTAGCGGCGGGATGTAGGTACGGTGAGGTTCCTTGTTCCTGCGGTGTCACAGACAGCGATGTGTGCTGCCGCAGGAACGACAAACAACCTCGCTACTCACTAGACAACGATATTTGATGTTTGAACGACCTCTCTAAAACCAACGATATTTACCACTTTTACGATCGTTGAAGGTCTCTCGTACGTGTCACACACTGCGATGTCGCTAACGATGCCGGATGTGTGTCACAACCACCGTGACACCGACGATAAATCGTTAGTGATGTTGCAGCGTGTAAAGTACCCTTTAGGCTATGTGCCCACGTTGCGTCCTGTCCCTGCAGAAATTTCTGCAGCGATTTGAACAGCACATGTGCTCTTCAAATCGCTGCAGAAACCCTGCGTAATGAATGCAGTGAAAAAGTCGATTTCATGCGCTCTGGATGCAATCCCCACCATAGACAGAGGGGGGGCTGCATCCAAAGCGCACGAAAGAAGTGACATATTGCTTTTTAGAACACAGCGATTTGGCAGCATGCAAATCGCTGCATTCTAAAACGGAACGTGCGCATGTGTGCCAGCAGCCGGCGCTGCTCGGATCCGGGGCCTACAGTATGGCTCGAGGGGTTCCCCGGACCCGGGGGTCCCGCGGTCACTCCGAATAAAAAGGGGACGTATTTGTACGGGGTTGATTGTAGAACGTCTGTGATGCCACACACGGTGTGTGGTGAGGTGGGACACCACCGCTGCTGTTGTGGGATACCCGGGGAGGTGTAATGGCAGCCAGATGTTAACCCCTCCGTGGGTAGGGATGGTTGCCCTGGGGCCCAATGTCTCTGTGCAGGGTATGGCGACGGCAGGGACCCGCACGCCCAGATAGACCGGGGGACAGTTGGTTACTCACTGTTAAATGAATCACACGAGTCTTTTGGTAAACCAAGGTGTTGGTGGCCGGCCGCCGCGGCTGGTTGTACTCTGGTCCCCCACCCGGGCTGGTGGTCGCTGTCCTTTTCCTCTGCACTGTTTTGTGTATTGTGGGCTGCCTGGTTTGGAACTCAGGAGTCCGCTTACGACTTGCTGTGTGCATAAGGTGCCCGCAGACTCTGACCCATGGGATCTATGGGACCTGGCGGCTGCCCGATCTCTCTCTGTGGGTGGTTGTCTTCTTTCGGGACTTTGGTTGGGACAGGACCTATAATCCTGCCCTCAATCCGTTAATTAGCTAGGCCACTGGTTTCGGTCCTGGCTTCAGGGTCCGAGTACCCCCTTTGTGCAGGGTTTCCGGTCGGGGTGTCCGGTGTCGGTGGGCTCCAACCCTTCTCCGGTCCACCTCAGATCTGTTGAGCCGTCTTCCCTTCTCCTGCTGACTGAGACCACCGTCTGCCACCTAGCCAAGGTACCAGGGCTCCGACCCTGGCACCGTTCAACTTGAACTTCCTCTGCTGGAGCTACACCTAGCTCCAGCCCATACTCCTCTCAACTTGAACTCTTTGCTTCAACTAACTGTTTTCCCGCCCCGAGCTGTCTAGACCCCTTGGTGGGCGTTCCCTTACCTCCTGGTCCCACCCGCTGGTGTGCCTGTCTTGCCCTAAGGGAGGGTGACTAGGGTTTTAGGTCGGCTGTATGTTACCTAAGTGAGGGATGGTGTTATGCGGGGGCCTATTTGTGACTACCTGGTTTTGCCAGGGCGTCACATTCCCCCTTGGCTTAATACATGCCGTCCGTGGGCTGTCCGACCACCAACATTTATTGAACAGGAACTGTAGAAAAAGGTAAAAACATAATTACAAGTATAATAACATATGTACATCGAAGTATATTCTCATTCTTCCCTTACGGGAGGCACTTTCCTTAAACGATGCACATTTAAAACCTGGATGGGACGGACCGGGTCCTTCTCACCTCACCCACCCAAAACAACCTAGCCCTGATGCCACGTCTAAAACATAGGTTGGCACCCCTTGCCCAAGTCCAGGACAGGTCCGGGTGTTGCCTTTACGGGCGGGTAAAAAGTTCCTTACCCGGCAGTCTTTTTCAAGGGCCGCACGTCCAGGGGACCCCTGACCCGAAGGGTAGTCACCGGTTTTGCTGGTGACGGGACCTCGGCCTACTCCACCGCAAGCCCTTCCTCCAATCAGCCTCTCCAGAGACTGCAGCAGGTGAGAAGGTTGGTCAGGGACTATTTACAAGGCCCAAAAGTTTTTGGGTTGGCTTTGCAGTCCAAAGCCATGGTCCATTAACTGTAAACTGGGGGTAGCCGGGAACCGCTACCTCAACATTCTAATCAGGTGAATTATTCGGTCAATTAGAACTCATCGACATACGCACAAGACTATGTACACAGCAAGCGGGCACCACTCACTAAACGTCAGTTTCCCTATATCTGAGGGGTGGCCGTCCCAGGTTGGGACGTGTGGACCGTCTTAGCTCCCTGTTCTCACTGGCAACTAAGGGGGTAGAGTGCATTACGGGTTCCTCTACCCTAATGTCAGGCACAGCTGGCAGGGATCTACGGGGGCGTGGTTTAGGTGCAAGGGCTTCCCTGGGTGCAGGTGGTGGTGTATTGTTGACAGGCCTCTCTGGCTCCATATCTTCTAAGGATTGTGGGAACATTATCACAAGAACAATCACCGCTCCATTCTGCATAGGCCAATCATCCGGGAAGTCACCCATGACAGTAGAGATTACCCCCTTCGCTTTCTCCGCATCCGGCGTGGGAGCGGGAACCTTTTCCGCCATCTTCAGGGGTTCTGGACACTTCTTTAGGTGGTCCCTGGAAATAGTGGTCGTAGTCTTCCCCTGGTCGCGACTGACAAGATACGTTTTCTGATCCCATCCAGTTGGTTTGACAACATAAGGGGTCTCTTCCCACTGGTCATCCAGCTTGTGCAGCCTTCTCTTCCTCTTTAGCACTACATCTCCGGGTTCGAAGGGCGCAGCCTGAGCTCGTCTGTTGAAACGCTGCTCCTGCCTCTCTCTGCTCTGGCGCAGGTTCCTTTCTACGTACTCTTGGATTTTCCGGTACTGTTTCTGGCGCTTGGCATCCCATTTAGCAGTTGGGGAAATGGTCTCAGGCACTTCAACTTCCAAATCTAAATCTACCGGCAATCTCCCGGGCCTTGCCCTCATCAAGTAGGCAGGTGTGCACTTAGTGGAACTGCTAGGAATATTGTTGTACATGTCCACCAAGTCAGGCAGCTTTTTGGGCCACAGGTTCCGCTCCTCGAGGGGCAGGGTCTTGAGAAGATTGAGGACCAGATGGTTCATTTTCTCGCACATTCCGTTAGTCTGGGCATAATAGGGTGTGGTCCGGATCTTCTTATACCCATATAAGCTGCAGAACTCTTGGAAGATCTCCGCTTCAAAGGCAGGGCCCCGGTCTGTAAGCATCTTCTCCTGGTAACCATGCGGCCGGCAGAAGTAGGCCTGAAAGGCCCTCGCTGTGGTATGAGCCGTTAAGTCCTTGACGGGTACCACCACCATGAACCTGGAGTAGTGGTCCACGATGGTAAGGGCATACGTGTAGCCGCTCCGGCTGGGCGTGAGCTTGACATGGTCCAAGGCAACCAACAGCTGACGGGTGACTATTGGCTGTAGCGGGGCCTTCTGACTGGTTCCATCCCGTCTTCTTAGCGTGCAAGGACCACACTCCCTGGACCACACCTCGATGGACTCTCTCATCCCGCTCCAGTAGAAGTGCTCCCTTAGCAGTATCTCCAACTTTTTCCAGCCGAAATGTCCAGCCCCGTCGTGATAAGCCTTCAAAACCATAGGTACATATGCTTGCGGTACCACGAGCTGACAGATTTCCTCGTGCGTCTTCGGGTTAGTCAGCCCTCTGTACAGCTTGCCCTGCCGCAGTTACAAGCAGTCTCTTTCTTTCCACAGCCGCTGTTCCTCCTCTGGGGCAGTGGGTGTTAACCGGGAACCGTTTTCAAAGATCATCATTTTAACCAACCGGACCCCAGGCTCCTGGTCTTGGACCTCTTGCCACCCATGGCGAGGTAACGGGTCGAAGTTGGCTTGCTGCTAGCCGACGTACGTTTTTTCGTCTTTTCTGTCCTCAGACTGATGCAATGCGGGTAGTTTAATTTCTTTCAGTTCATCTTCATCTAACCCTCCATCAGGTAGGTTCGGCTTCCGGGACAACGCATCCGCATTGGTATTCTTGCGACAGACTCTACTTGATGGTGAAATCATAGTTTGCTAGCCGGGCCACCCAGCGTTGTTCCAGGGCCCCTAGCTTCGCAGTATCCAGGTGGGTCAGAGTGTTATTGTCCGTTTAGGCCGTGAACTTCGCAGACTCCAAGTAATGCTTAAATCTCTCCGTTATCGCCCAGACGAGTGCCAAGAACTCCAACTTGAAAGAGCTGTAATTCTCGGGATTTCTTTCCGTCGGCCGGAGCTTGCTGCTTGCATAAGCAATCCCCTTCTCCGTGCCATCTTTCATTTGGGACAGGACAGCACCCAAGCCCACATTGCTGGCGTCCGTGTAGAGAATGAACGGGAGACCATAGTCAGGATAGGCCAGGATCTCTTCTCCGGTTAAGGCCGACTTCAGCCGCTGAAAGGACTCTTCGTGCTTTTCACCCCAGGTAAACGAGGGCCCAGGAGCCCTCCCATTCTTGGTCTTCCCCACCAGGAGGTCTTGCATGGGGGCTGCCATTTTGGTGTAACCCTTGATGAAGCGGCGGTAGTAGCCCACCAGGCCCAGGAACTGTCTCACCTCTTTAGCGGTGGTAGGCTTCGGCCAGCTTTGGATGGCTGTGATTTTTTCGGAGTCCGGCGCCACACCTTCGGCACTCACCACATGCCCAAGCTACTGCACTTTGGGCTGCAGTAAATGGCATTTGGAGGGCTTCCTTTTCATCCCGTATTTGGAGAGAGCTTCGAACACTTCAGCCAGGTGCTCCAAATGGGCTTCGTAGGTTCTGGAGTAGCCGGTGACGTCATCTAAATACAACAGGACCGTTTCAAAATTCCGGTGCCCTAGACAGCACTCCATCAGCCTCTGGAAGGTTCCTGGCGCATTACACAGCCCGAAGGGCATGCTATTGAATTTGCAGAGACACAGTGGGGTAGCGAAAGCAGTCTTCACCCAGTCTTCTTCTACGACGGACACCTGCCAGTAACCACTGGTAAGATCAAGAGTTGAGAAGTAATTTGCTGTCCTTAGTGCAGCTAGCGACTCTTCATTACGGGGAAGGGGGTACATATCCTTGTGAGTTATCTGGTTAATCTTCCAGTAATCCACACACATTCTCATGGTGCCGTCCTTTTTCTTCACCACAACCAACGGAGCTGCCCAGGGACTGCAACTATCACGAATGACCCCGGCTTCCTTCATGCTCCCCAACATGTCTTTGGCGCACTGGTAATGCGCGGGTGGGATCGGCCTGTATCTTTCCTTGATAGGTGAATGTGTACCGGTGGGAATGTGGTGTTGGACCCCTTTGATCCTCCAGAAATCTAACGGGTGTTTGCTGAATACCTGCTCATACTCTTGCACTACCCTGTACACCCCTCCCTTGTGGTGTGCAGGTGTAGCATCGGTGCCTACATGTAACTCCTGACACCATTCTTCCAGCTGCTCTGTTGAGTTGTCATTGTCTGACTGTGATGTAGTGACTGTGGAGGAGGCTGCTTGGATGGCATTAGTGTCCACAGTGAATATTTTAGCAATGGTGGCGTAACGGGGTAGCCTAACCTCTTGCTCTCCGCAATTCATCACTCTCACGGGCACTTTCCCCTTTTTGACATCAATCACCCCTCTGGCTGCCATCACTGTGGGCCAATGTTCTGAAGGCAGAGGCTCCACTACTGCCGGGTAATCTTGCCCTCGGGGACCTACTGCTGCCCTGCACCAAATCATCATCTCACTCCGCGGAGGTACCACTAGAGGCGCCACATCCATCACTCGCATGCTGCCAATTTCTCCACCTGACATGTTCACCTGCTGCCGCTGCTGGAGAGCCCGGATCTCCCGTTGCAGAGCTCCCTGCCGACCCACTCCTGCTGTGGCAGACAGTTGCTGCAATAAATTCAGCACCTCACCTATGCAATTCTCGATCACGTTTGTCCCCAGGACCATCTTTGGGTTACAGTCACTGGAATTATTTTGTACCACGATCAGTCCTTGATGCTTCAGCTCCACATGACCCACCTTCAGGGTGACCTCCTTAAACCCTATCTGGGTCATGGGGAGCCCATTGGCCAGAATGATAGTCAAGCTGGCATGAGGTGGGGTGAGCTCACTGTCAGACCAATAACGTTTGTACAGTACATAAGGCATAGTGGGTACCTGCAAGCCAGTGTCCAGGAGGGCGGATGTCGGGATACCGTCCACAGCAAGAGAGATGATGGGGCGACCTCCAACGTAGCGATCATGCCAATCAGCTGGGCCTTGGGGATCTATTCCTGAGGATTGGCCCTTGGCCTAAGGGGTTGCTTGTTTAAAGGACACTGGCGGGAGTAATGGCCAGTCTTGTTGCACTTGTAGCAGACAGGCTGTCCATACCGGTTGTTGTTGTTCCTCCTCCGCTGCATCCAGGAGACGTCTTCCGGACTGTCGGCGAGCTGCATCTTCTCAGCTGGCTTGGCCTTTGGTGGTATCTGCAAAGCGGCGAGGATCCTGGCGACGTCATCACTCAGATGCTGAACTTGCGATGATAAGTCCTCCGGAGTCCCGAATACTGCTGAGGGTGCCAGCAGGGCCAACAAGGGGGCCGCTACTGAGACGCGCGCAGTGTCAGCCGGCCAAGATGGCAGGTCGAGGGCACCAGCTTCAGATGTCTGTAGAGCTTTAATGGCCCGGTCCTTTAGAACTGAAAAGTTCAAGTCTGAATGTTCTAGGGTCCACAGCCACAGCTGCTTGTGGTCTTCAGCGGACCCCAGCCCTTGTAGGAACTGCTCCAGCAGCATTTTGTTACTCTTGGCCTAGCTAATAGGGTCCCTCTGCTTCAGTGTCCGGAGGGCAGTCTGCAACCTCAGGGCATAGTCCCGAATGCTGTCCTGAGGGCGCTGTCGGCAGTTGTAAAAATGCATCCGCAACTCCGCCTCGGTGCCGGTCTCGAAAGCAACCTGTAGTTTATCAAAAATGGCGGTTACCGAGGCCCGGTCGGCATCGGCCCAAGTCTCCACTTCCTGCTCAGCGGCTTCGGTCAGCTGCCCGAGTACCACAGCTGCACGCTGCTTGCCAGTCATGGCATACATATCAAGAACGGTACATATTTTCTTCTTGAATATCTGCAGGGCATCGGGTTTCCCATCATACTGAGGTAACCAGACAGCACCGGGCATGTAGGGCAGGGTGATCGGCATGACGTGGGTTATCGCCAGGGCCGCCGCTTCCCCCACTCATGCGACCGGAGTGGGAGCCGCCACATCTCCATCATCTGCCACATCTACGGGCGCCGCCGCTCCCGCGGCAGGTGCCACTCCGCCATCCGGATTAGGCGTGGACATCTTCCCGCTTCTCCCCCTTGGTCTTTTGCAAGCACTCCCTCGTGTGGCAGCTAAGTTTCGTTTTATGACCTCGGGGTTTACCTTTTGGCCGTGTTCCCAGGGGGTGGGGGTTCAGCTTCGCGCCCTATGTCGACTTCTGGAAATTTCTCAACGGATCACCGCTGACTGTCCAATTCAAGGCACACTTCCAGCAGGTAGGTGGATGGGTTGGAATCCTGTTCGTGACGCCAAGTTTCGGCATGTGCCGCCCCCGTTCCAGCAGCCGGCGCTGCTCGGATCCGGGGCCTACGGTACGGCTCGAGGGGTTCCCCGGACCCGGGGGTCCCGCGGTCACTCCGAATAAAAAGGGGACATATTTGTACGGGGTTGATTGTAGAACGTCTGTGAGGTGTCACGTGTGGTGAGGTGGGACACCACCACTGCTGTTGTGGGATACCCAGGGGAGGTGTAATGGCAGCCAGATATTAACCCCTCTGTGTATAGGGATGGTTGCCCCGGGGCCCAGTGTCTCTGTACAGGGTATGGCGACGGCAGGGGCCCGCACGCCCAGATAGACCGGGGGACAGTTGGTTTCTCACTGTTAAATGAATCACAGGAGTCTTTTGGTAAACCAAGGTGTTGGTGGCCGGCCATTGCGGCCGGTTGTACACTGGTTCCCCACCTGGGCTGGTGGTTGCTGTCCTTTTCCTCTGCACTGTTTTGTGTATTGTGGGCTGCCTGGTTTGGAACTCAGGAGTCCGCTTCCAACTTGCTGTGGGCCTAAGGAGCCGTGCCCACCGACGCTGACCCATGGGATCTACGGGCCCTGGCGGCTGGCCTATCCCTCTCTGTGGGTGGTTGTCTTCTTTCGGGACTTTGGTTGGGACAGGACCTATAATCCTGCCCTCAATCTGTTAATTAGCTAGGCCACTGGTTTGGGTCCTGACTTCAGGGTCCGAGTACCCCCTTTGTGCACTGTTTCCGGTCGGGGTCTCCGTCGTCGGTACCGGTGGGCTCCAACCGTTCTCTGGTCCACCTCGGATCTGCTGAGCCGTCTTCCCGTCTCCTGCTGACGGAGACCACCGTCTGACACCTAGCCAAGGTACCAAGGCTCCGACCCTGGCAGCGTTCAACTTGAACTTCCTCTGCTGGAGCCACACCTAGCTCCAGCCCACACTCTTCTCAACTCTTTGCTTCAACTAACTGTTTTCCCGCCCCGGGCTGTCTAGACCCCTAGGTGGGCATTCCCTTACACCTGGTCCCACCCACTGGTGTGCCTGTCTTGCCCTAAGGGGGGATGACTAGGGTTTCAGGTCTTCTGTATGTTACCTAAGTGAGGGATGTTGTTATGCGGGGGCCTATTTGTGACTACCTGGTTTTGCCAGGGCGTCACACATGGATTATGCACAATCTTCATATATTGTGCTGGGGACGCAGGACACATGCAGTTACGCTGCAGTGCAGAACGCAGCGTAACTGCATGCAAATACGCAACGTGTGCACATAGCCTAACTGTCCCCGTATAGTAGCATAGATAAAGGGATCTGTAGAAAAAGTATTTCTAAAGATCCTTTATGATATGCTAATGAGCACAGGGACTAGTCGAAAGGGCATTATATCCCCCGACTAGTCTACCCTCGTAATATGTTAGCACGCCCACAGAACGCCGGGTTTAGGGTCATTATGTATGATCAGAATACCTGGCACTTTCGGTCATATGCACTATGAAGCTGGATGTACGCACCCCGACCTCAGAGAGGTCTAGTGTGCATGACTGGAAGTGCCGAGACTTCTGATCCATGTGCACTGAGCCTAAACCCGGCGTGTAAGGTGGTGACAGTGGACACAGGTACGTGCATCACAGCTGATGACACCAGGCAATAGACATTCAATAGCATGTTAGAACGACCCTATGGGCGTGCTAACATGCTAAGAGAGCAGACTAGTCGGGGGATATAACAGCCTTGCGACTGGTCCCTGCGCTCATTAGCATATCATAAAGGATCTTTAGAAATACTTTTTCTAAAGATCTCTTCATGTTATGGTACTAGATACAGGGATGGTTAAGCAGGGATTAGCAATATGCACCCAGAACTGCTTGTGGTTCTGGGTGTGTGACGCCCAGGTGCCACCAGGTGGTCACACATAGAATGGGCCCCCGCATAACACCAACCCTCACCAGGTTACATCATGCCAACAAAAACCTTAGTCACCCCCCCAGGGAAGGAAAGGCACACCAGTAGGCGGGACCAGGCGGATGAAGAACGCCCACCTAGGGGTCTGGAGAACCCGGGGCAGGGAAAAGAGTCAGTAAAGTGAAGTTTGTCAGTTGGAGTGGAGACGAGTAGGAGTAGTTGAGAGGAGAAAGTGAAGTTGAAGACAGAAAGGAAAGGCGTCGGGGTTGGAGCCCCGGCGTACTGGCTAGGTGGCAGACGGTGGTCTGTGTCTGTCAGGAGACAGGAAGATGGTTGCTGGAGATCCGAGGTGGACCGGGACAGGGTAGGAGCCCGCCGGTACCGACACTGGAGAACCGACCCGGAAACCGTGCACAGAGGGGGTACTTGGACCCTGATGCCAGGACCGGAACCAACGGCCTAGCTAATTAACCAATTGAGGGCAGGATTTTAGGTCCTGTCCCAACCAAAGTCCCAAAAGCAGACAACAGCCCACCGCGGGGGATAGGGCATCCGCCAGGGCCTGGTAGATCCCAAGGGCCAGAGTCAGCGGGCAAGGCTCCCAACAAAAGTATTGGGAGCGGACTCCCGTGTTCCATACCGGGAAGTCCACAAACACCAAAAACAGTGCAGAGGAAAGTGACACAGACCATCACCCCGGGTGAGGGACCAGAATACACCCGGCCACGGCGGCCAGCCACCGACACCTTGGTTTACCGATTGGACTTGTGTGATTCATTGACTGTGAGTACACCAATTTCCCCCGGTCTGACCGGGCGCGCTGGCCTCTGCAATCACCATTCTCAGCAGAGAGACACTGGGCCCCGGGGCATCCATCCCTACCCACGGAGGGGTTAATATCCAGCTGCCATCCTATCGCCCCCGGGTACCCCATAACAGCAGCGGTGGTGCCACATCTCACCACACACCGTGGGTGGCGTCACATAGTGATTACGGTAAATCCCGTACAAATACGTCCCCTTTCATTCGAAGTGTCCGCACGACCCCCGATCCCTCGAGCCACCCTACGGATCCGAGCAGCCCGGCTGCTGGCACGGGGGCGGCACAGGTGCATATTGCACCTGACAGGTTTGCTTTAAAATACTGGTGTTTTTGCATGCTTTTTTGGTGCAGATTTTTCCCCACTCATTAAGGGACAAATCTGCAGCAAAAATGCTGAAAGAATTGACAAGCTACAGATGTAAATCTGCACCAAAGCTGCAAGGAAAAAATAAGCAACATGTTATGAGATTTTAGGATTCTCATTCACTTTGCTGACATCAGGAAACTTTTTGAGTTTTGTGACAAATCTGCACTGAAAAAAATGCATTAAATAACTCGAAAAACACACAATTTGTGCACAGAGCCTTATACTCCCCACCTGTACCAGCACTGTTCTCAGTGCTGTTGGCACTCAGTCTCCTGGGGTTCCTGTTAGATTGGGCACAGGGTTCACATGACATTACTCTTCCCGCTTTTGGACATATCAAACATCAATAGGAAGTGAGCGGCCACAGCTTGGAGAGAAACCAGCGCTGACTGAGCCCAGGGATCGCGGGACAAAGCAATTATGGTTTTCGTAATAGGGTTTTCATGTTTGCCACTTTGGATTTACAGATATGAGCTGGTATACACACTGGACTGATGACGATTAATGACTATTAATAAGGGATATTTATTTACATTACACAAAAAAAAAACATAAAAGAAACAATGAAATATAGTATTAGATGCACAGATAAATAGGTAGAAAGAAGGGAGAAAAACCTCCTTAGCACAGAAGGCTTATGCCCCACATAAGGAATACCATAGATAACAAGAATATAGAGAATTATAAATAAACTAGAAGGTGGCCCGATTCTACGCATCGGGTATTCTAGAATTTACGTATTGTGTAGTTCATGTATGATTTTTGTTATATATATATATATATATATATATATATAGATGTTGTTGTGTGTAGTTACCAAGTGTTTGTGTAGGGGCTGTACATGTTCTGGGTGTTGTCTGGGTGTGACGGGGGGTGAGAGCGGTGTTGTATGTGTGTTGCGTGTGTTGCGTTGTTTGTGGAGTGCTGTGTGTCTGTAGCGTTGTGTGTGTGTTGCGCGGTTTGTGTGTGTGTGGTGTGTTTTGGGGGAGGTATGTTTTGTGCAATGTGTGTGTTGTGCGGTATGTGCGTATATTTGTGTGTGCCGCGGTGTTTGTGTGTTGGGTGTTGTGTGTGTGCAGCGTTGTCTGTGTGTGTGGGTGTCTGTGTAGGGCAGTTGTTTGTGGTTCCCAGTGTGTGTGTGTGTGGTGTGTGGTGTGTTGTGCAGTGCGCGCGCGTGTGTGTGTGTGTGTGTGTGTTGGGGGGAGGTGCGCACTCCCAAACGTGCTCCATCCCCCATGCAGCGCACTCCCCATCGTGCTCCATCCCCCATGCAGCGCACTCCCCATCGTGCTCCATCCCCTATGCTGCGCACCCCCCATCGTGCTCCATCTCCCATGCTGCGCACTCCCAAACGTGCTCCATCCGCCATGCTGCGCACTGCCAAACGTGCTCCATCCGCCATGCTGCGCACTCCCAAACGTGCTCCATCCGCCATACTCCGCACTCCCCATCGTACCCCATCCCCGATGCTGCGCACCCCCCCATCATGCTCCATCCCCGATGCTGCGCACCCCCCCATCGTGCTCCATCCCCCATGCTGCACCAGCATCAGCCTCTCTGCCCCCAGCATCAGCTTCTCTGCCCCCAGCATCAGCCTCTCTCCTCCCAGCATCAGCCTCTGTCCTCCCAGCATCAGCCTCTGTCCTCCCAGCATCAGCCTCTCCTCTCTGTCCCCAGCATCAGCCTCTCTCCTCCCAGCCTTCCCCAGCATCAGCCTCTCTCCTCCCAGCCTCCCTCCTCCCACCCTCCCCCAGCATCAGCCTCCCTCTCCCAGCCTCCCCCAGCATCAGCCTCCCCCAGCATCAGCCTCTCTTCTCTCAGCCTACCTCTCCCAGCCTCCCAACCTCCCTCAGCATCAGCCTCCCTCTCCCAGCCTCCCCAAGCATCAGCCTCCACCAGCATCAGCCTCTCTCCTTCCAGCCTCCCCCAGCATCAGCCTCCGCCAGCATCAGCCTCTCTCCTTCCAGCCTCCTCCAGCATCAGCTTCCCTCTCCCAGCCTTCCCCAGGATCAGCCTCTCTCCTCCCAGCCTCCGTCCTCCTAGCCTTCCCCAGCATCAGATTTCCCCTCCCAGCCTCCCTCAGCATCAGCCTTCCCCAGCATCAGCCTCTCTCCTCCCAGCCTCAGCCTCTCTCCTTCCAGCCTCCCCCAGCATCAGCCTCTCTCCTTCCAGCCTCCCTCAGCATCAGCCTCCCCTTCCCAGCCTTCCCCAGGATCAGCCTCTCTCCTCCCAGCCTCCTTCCTCCCAGCCTCCCGCTCCCAGCCTCCCTCAGCATCAGCCTTCCGCTCCCAGTCTCCCCCAGCATCAGCCTCCCCAAGCATCAGCCTCCACCAGCATCAGCCTCTCTCCTTTCAGCCTCCCCCAGCATCAGCCTCTCTCCTTCCAGCCTCCCTCAGCATCAGCCTCCCGTTCCCAGCCTTCCCCAGGATCAGCCTCTCTCCTCCCAGCCTCCTTCCTCCCAGCCTCCCCCTCCCAGCCTCCCTCAGCATCAGCCTTCCCCTCCCAGTCTCCCCCAGCATCAGCCTCCCCAAGCATCAGCCTCCACCAGCATCAGCCTCTCTCCTTCCAGCCTCCCCCAGCATCAGCCTCCCCAAGCATCAGCCTCCACCAGCATCAGCCTCCCTCGTCCCAGCCTCCCCCAGCATCAGCCTCCCCCTCCCAGCCTCCCCCAGCATCAGCCTCTCTCCTCCCAGCATCAGCCTCTCTCATCCCAGCATCAGCCTCTCTCCTCCCAGCATCAGCCTCTCCTCTCTGTCCCCAGCATCAGCCTCTCTCCTTCCAGCCTTCCCCAGCATCAGCCTTTCTCCTCCCAGCCTCCCCCAGCATCAGCCTCCCCCAGCATCAGCCTCTCTTCTTCCAGCCTCCCCCAGCATCAGCCTCTCTCCTTCCAGCCTCCCCCAGCATCAGCCTCCCTCTCCCAGCCTTCCCCAGGATCTGCCTCTCTCCTCCCAGCCTCCGTCCTCCCAGCCTTCCCCAGCATCAGCTTTCCCCTCCCAGCCTCCCTCAGCATCAGCCTTCCCCAGCATCAGCCTCTCTCCTCCCAGCCTCAGCCTCTCTCCTTCCAGCCTCCCTCAGCATCAGCCTCCCCTTCCCAGCCTTCCCCAGGATCAGCCTCTCTCCTCCCAGCCTCCCCCTCCCAGCCTCCTTCAGCATCAGCCTTCCCCTCCCAGTCTCCCCCAGCATCAGCCTCCCCCTCCCAGCCTTCCCCATGATCAGCCTCTCTGCTCCCAGCCTCCTCCAGCACGCCGTGCTCCTCTGCCGACACTCACACACCCGATCGCATCCACTCACACACACCCGATTGCATCCACTCACACACACCCGATCGCATCCACTCACAAACACCCGATCGCATCCACTCACAAACACCCGATCGCATCCACTCACACACACCCGATCGCATACACTCACACACACCCGATCGCATACACTCACACACACAGACACTGACGATATCGCACATACGCGCTCACAGTCACAACATCCGGAGATACCACATGCTTCAGGCCATGTGATCCTCCGTCAGGTCCTGGAAGGTCACAACAGCACAGTATCGAGGCCGAGAAGCAAGCGATATCGCCGGATGCTGTGTGTGTGTGGATGCGATGTGAGGTGTGTGTGAGGTGTGTGTGAGAGTGAGTGTGATCTGATGTGTGTGTATGTTTGTGTGTGTGCTGTTGTGTGTGCGTGTGGATCTTCCGCAGCAGCAGGACCTTGATGCGCTTGTAACCATGCGAGCATGGTTACCAACGTATCCACACCACTCCCGTGCGAGCGGGGGCCGGGGGAGTACAGTACTCACCTCCGTGACAGCCGTGTCAGTTCGGGGAATGCGCGGGGGGGGGAGTACAGTACTCACCTCCGTGACAGCCGCCGTGTCAGTTCGGGGAATGCGCGGGGGGAGGGAGGGGGCGGGGCCAGAGCTAGCGTGCATTGCGTGAGGGGGGCGGGGCGGGGCGTGGCCGAATTGCCAATGCCTGCAGGGTGCCGGGGCGAGAGGCCAATCTGTAGGGGGGCGGAGCCTGGGCGAGCGGCTGGCCAATCCGTGTGGGGGCGCAGCCTGGGCGAGCGGCCAATCTGTGTGGGGGGGCGGGGCCATGGCGAGCCCAGCGGCCAATCAGCTTTGTGTCACCGTAAGGACACAATTTTGGAGCATGACAGACAGACAGACAGAATAAGGCAATTATATATATAGATACGTAGGTAAAACATTAAAGGGAACCTGTCAGGAACAGTACTGGGTGCATATTGCTAATCCCTGCCTAACCGTCCCTGTATACACTAGCATAGATAAAGAGATCTTTAGAAAAAGTATTTTTAAAGATTCTCTATGATATGCTAATGAGCGTGTGGACTAGTCGCCCCCATTAGCATTAGCATGTTACTATGCTGCTGTGGGTGTACTAACATGCTAATGAATGTGCAGCGTCAGAGGTTGATCTCACTCACCTCTTTGCTGCCATCGCCGGCTGACACTGGATTTCGGCTCAGTGCCCATTACCCCGGAGTTTGAGTCATGCGCGCTATGAAGCTGGGTGTACGCGTCCTGGTTTCAAACTGAAGTAGTGCGCATAACCCAAACTCCGGGGTCACGGGCACTGAGCCGAAATCCCCCTTTGGACGCTATGGGCGGAGAGGTGAGTGAGATCATCCTGTGACACTGTGTAACGAGGCGAGCAGCTCTGACTGTTTTGTGATTGAAAAGGACATGGAGACTGACATTACACAGGATGGTGCTGCCACCTTGTGGACAAGTGCTGAAATTGCTCGAGAAGCGAACGCTGTAAAATCTGATCCCCTCCCACAGGGAGTGGTTGTACAGAAAAAGTGCGGGAAAGAAGGTCACTGAGCTTCTGGAGTTGGACCTGAACAGATCTGCCTCGGACTGCCCTCATCGCTGAAGTGTGAGGGGTTGCCAGAACTGCTGCAAACGTGATACTGGACTCAAGGGACCTCCGGACCGTCTCCTTCCTCCATACCAAGAGACTGTAAGCTAGTCCTCTGTTGAGAGGGCTGAAGATCTTCCCATCTCTCTCCCTTGGAGTCGCCGCTGTTTACCTGGAGTCCAGGCCTGCTACGTGGGAGCCCTCCCTGCTTGTGTTTTGGACTGGTAATATAACCTATAGGGCAAGTCAGGGACAGAATTCTTGTTTATCATTGTTGTTTTTTTTGTGTTCTGTGGCGTGTCCGAAGTTAGAGACCCGGATAGCAAACTCTGGTTATGTGTGCTGCTAAGCCAGCTGCGTGTGTCATTGAGATGTTTACCAGTAAAGAAATGTACCCTTGCATAAAATCTGAGCGTGGGGATTTTGTTGGCGCAGATTATGGGAACTCAGCCGCGGTCTTACCCGTGGCCACTTCATCTGGCGTAGTCGGCGGGATCTGTGACCAGCAAAACCCCCTCCCGGTGGTAGCTTATAGTCAGACAGCTCCTCCGGCGTCTATTGTAAATCAAGTGAGGAAATTTAATGGACGTAATTACCCTGTACCTGAATGGGAACAACTTAGGATAGTGGGGGAAATGTATAATGCTGATCCTAAGACCTTAGCGGAAATGGCTATGCTGACGTTAGATGACTTGGTGCGGGTGCTAAAGAACACCTATGGGCCGACCAGATACCTGTGAACACTGCGCTACATGTTCTTCCAGCATACACAGCTCGAGTGGTAGGACATTCCCCGATATGCGAACGCCCTCCAAGTACTGCTGGAACAAGCCTGCAAAAATGGAGAAAATCTAGCTGGTACATTCTCCCGCGACCTGGTGCTGAGGGACCAATTTGTAATAGGACTGAGAGATCCGTATCTCAACCGCTCATTGCAGGACTTACTCCGGATGAATCCAGCCCTTACGTTTGCTGAGGTTAAACAAGAAGCCATAGAACGTTCCAGGGGACCTGTTATGGGAACAGAGACTTAAACCGCTACTTGCAGATCCATGTACAGTACAAATACTCCGAACAACGACACGGAGGAACTGAAGCAGATGGTGACGGACTTACAGAAGCAGGTGCTGCAGCTCACACTAGACCGACAGGCAGATGGGCAAGTGAGACGGCAACCTAGCCGGCCTATGGGAAAGTGCTGGACATGTGGTGATCCCCGTCACAGAGCAAACCGTTGCCCCCAGAACTCCTTCCAACTCGATCCGTAGCCGTTCCATCGAATGGACTCTCAAACACCCCAGCAAGCGGAGTTTCACTCGAAACAGCGGGTGGAGCCCCAGGCCTATTCACTAGAACCGCCAAGCCGTGCCTCTCAACAGCAGCCACCTTTAAACTAGACACCCCGGCTTAGGAGGCTCACTTGACCGGGAAGGCCAAAGAAAAAAGGAGCCAACAAAGGAGCAAGCTTGCATCAAACAGCTCTACACTGAAAGTAATGCTAGAGGGAGTTGCCGTGCAAGGACTAATGGATACTGGATCCCAGGTGTCCACCATCTCAGAGCAGTTTTACGAGAAATATCTACAACCACGGGCTGCCTATGACCCGAATACCGTCATCAAGATCAAAGCGGCCAATAATCTACCCATTCCAGTAACGGAAGTAGCTTGGATGAACACCGAAATGTGTGGACAGGACCTCGGGAAAAGCGGGATAATCGTGGTCAAAGAAGGCTTCGGTTCGGAAACGCCCATGATTATTGGGATGAACATCCTGAAAGACCTGGACCTGGTATTGTTTACCAAGCGGGGACCCAAGTACTGGCAGTAAGTTACCACACACGGGGCCACCCGCCGAGCATTCCGAACAGTGGTTCGGGCCTGCAGCCTACAGCAAATGGTAGAGGAACAACGGCCCATAGCCACTATCACCGTGCCTCGCCACACTAGGATCACCTTACCGGCTGAAAAGGAGACAATTATCTCGCTACCCCTTAGCACCACAAGACCGCTTGAAGGCGTGGAGGTACTGATTGAGCCGCGAACCCCGAGGGAGGAAAAACTGAACCCATTAGTCGCTCGCACTCTGGCTGTCGTGAGGAGGGGAAGGATCCCTGTCCGTCTGAGCAATACGTCTAGTGTAGGCGTCGACCTAGAAGTGGGGACGCAGCTCGCCAGAGTCTATGCCCTACCTACAGAGGTGAATCCCAGGGGCCCCCTCCAGTTTGCCCCATCGACAGAGGGAGACTGGACAGTGACTGTCTCCGCCATTGCCACCGCCATAGATGACACTGAAGCTGGAAAGGAGCTGCTAGAGATGTGTCAGCTGGATACATCCCTATACTCTAAACAGGAAGTTTCCCAGGTGGAAAAACTACTACAGGAACACCAGGCGTCCTTTGCCCGGCATGACACAGACTTTGGATGCACCACCAGTATCCAACACGAGATCCCTACAGGTAACGCCTCTCCTATCCGTGAGAGATACCAGCAGATACCACCCCAGTGATACCAAGAAGTGAAAAGCCTCCTGAATTCCATGCTCCATGCCGTAGTGGTACGAGAGAGCCAGAGCCCCTGGGCTGCACCGGTGGTAATAGTTAAAAAGAAAGACGGATCCCTGAGGTTCTGTGTGGACTACCGCCGCCTGAATGCTTGCACCATCCGGGACTCATACCCTTTGCCGAGGATCGAAGAATCCCTGACGGCTCTGAAGAAAGCCAAGTACTTTTCCTCCCTGGATCTGGCCAGCGGCTATTGGCAGGTACCCATGAGCGAAAAGGACAGAGAAAAGACCGCTTTCATCCTACCCATGGGCCTGTACGAGTTTGACAGGATGCCCTTTGGCCTGAACAACGCGCCAGAAACTTTCCAGAGGCTGATGGAGCGCTGCTTGGGAGACTTCAATTTCGACTTCACCCTCATCTACCTTGATGACATTGTGGTCTATTCAGCCACGTTCGAAGAATATCTACAGAATCTGGGCCGCGTGTTCCAGAGGTTAAGGGAACATGGCTTGAAGTTGAAACCCAGCAAGTGCCGTCTTCTACAGCAGGAGATCGATTACGTGGGCCACAGGATCTCGGCCGAAGGTGTACAACCATCGCCGGAGAAAATAGCCGCCGTACGGGACTGGCCCCAGCTCACAACTGTCAAGGAGGTCAGGGCTTTCCTGGGACTGGCAGGCTACTACCGCCGGTTCGTCAAGAACTTCGCCCGACTTGCCGCACCACTGCACGACCTGCTTCGAGGAACCACCAACAGTCCCAGAGGACGCCTCATCAATTGGGGACCTACCCAAGAAGAGTCCTTCCAATCTCTAAAAGGTGCCTTGACGTCATCCCCCATCCTACAAGAAGGCAAGGAAAGTGTTGTAGCCTATGCCAGCAGGTCCCTACATGAAGGTGAAAAGAATCCCACTAATTACAGTTCATTCCGGCTGGAGCTGTTGGCCTTGATGTGGGCAATGACTGAGAAATTTGCCGGATATCTTACGGGGACAGAAGAACTAGTCCTGACGGATAACAACTCTTTGGCCCACTTAGAAAATGCGAAACTTGGGGCTATGGAGCAGCGATGGATGGCTCGGCTCTCCAAGTTTAACTACAAGATTAAATATAGAGCTGGGGCTGAAAATCAGAATGCGGACAGCCTGTCCAGAATGACATCCCCCTCGCCCACTAAGGACCGGGACGAAGAGCTGTAAGGAGATGAGATGCCTGACTTCGCAAGACTAGCTCGGCAGATGATGGATTGCCGCCAGTATGCTGTGGATGAGGCTGGCACTCCAGTAGGGTCCTCACTGTCCCCACAGGAATGGTGCAGAATCCAAGACCGGAATGCTGAATGTGCCCTACTCAAACAATGGGTGAAGCAGCAGCAGAAGCCATCCTCTGACACGCGGTCACGACTGTCCACCAGTACCCTGACCCTGCTAAGCCAATGAGATCATCTGATTCTGAGAGAAGGAGTGCTATACCGGAGGATCTTCCTATCCCACATGCTGGAGGAGTGCCTACAGGTTGTAGTGCCGGCTCAAATGGCCCGTGAGATGGTGGGAGAAGCACACAAGAGGAACGGCCACTTTGGAATAGACAAGACCTTCCGGTGGATCCAACAGTCCATTTACTGTCACGGACTCCACAAGCTGGTTGAAGATGTCTGTCAAGCCTGTCGCACCTGTGAGCTTTACAAGTCCGCTTAGCAGCGTGCACCTATCCAAACAGTTGAGACATCCCGGCCCCTTGAACTGTTGATGGTGGACTACCTGTCGATTGGGACAGCGAGTGGTGGCTACCAATACTGTCTGGTTATGGTAGACCATTTCACAAAATTCGCAGTTGCTGTTGCTACCAAAGATCAGACTGCCGAGTCAGCTGCGCGGGCCATCTGTCGACAGTTCATCCAGGTCTATGGGTGTCTGGAGAGGTTGCACTCTGATCAGGGGGCTTGTTTTGAAGGTCAAATTATCGAGGAGCTGCATCGGATGTATGGGATCCAGAAGTCCAGAACCACCCCTTACCACCCACAGGGGAATGGTGCGTGTGAGCGCTTTAACCGGACTCTACTCCAGTTGATCCGCACCTTAGCCGATGACAAGAAAGACCAATGGCCCCAATTCCTCCCGGATCTAGTGTGGGCCTACAACAATCAAGTCCAATCCGTGACGGGCTTTACCCCACACACCCTTCTCTTTGGCCGCCCAGGAAAAGGGGTCCATGACCTAAACCTGACCAGTCCTGAAAAAGATACCGGCGGTACCTATCCATCCTAGCTACACACTCATCGTCAGAAGATGGAAACTGTATACAGACTGGTAGGCCAACAAATCCGGGGCCAGACACATGCTGACCCGCTCCCCGTACAGGAAGAATCCTTAGAAGTAGGACAGCTAGTCCTGGTTCGTATTAAGAAGCCTCAAGGAAAACTCCGAGCTAAGTGGGAAGCTGAAGTCTATCAGGTAGTTGAGCGCCCCTACCCCGATGGTCATGTGTACAGGGTCCGGGGCGAAGATAGCGGCAACTCTCGCACCTTGCACCGGAATATGTTCCGCCCCTGCCGATCCCAGCTGACTCCCTGACCATAGTACCCGGTGAGGATGACACTGCTGACATGACTGACACCATTGACATTACTCAGCATAGTGACCTTGTTGACTCCGGGACTGATTACCTGCCTGCGCAGACTGGCTCTCCCTCTAGGGAACTGACGGAGATAGAGAGTGTAACCGGTGATAGAGTAGAGGGAAATCAACCTCTGCGGCGTACTACCCGCACCACTGCCGGGGTTCCTCCTGGGCAGTCTTATAGGGACCAGTATGTATGGTCCGCTTCTCAGCCTCCCCCTGCCACAGCCTCAGTTCTCGCTGTCTTGGAACCTTTGAATGTTGACAGGGACTGCCAACATTTCAGTGGGGGGATATGTAATGAGGCGAGCAGCTCTGACTGTTTTGTGATTGAAAAGGACATGGAGACTGACATTACACAGGATGGTGCTGCCACCTTGTGGACAAGTGCTGAAATTGCTCGAGAAGCGAACACTGTAAAATCTGATCCCCTCCCACAGGGAGTGGTTGTACAGAAAAAGTGCGGGAAAGAAGGTCACTGAGCTTCTGGAGTTGGACCTGAACAGATCTGCCTCGGACTGCCCTCATCGCTGAAGTGTGAGGGGTTGCCAGAACTGCTGCAGACGTGATACTGGACTCAAGGGACCTCTGGACCGTCTCCTTCCTCCATACCAAGAGACTGTAAGCTAGTCCTCTGTTGAGAGGGCTGAAGATCTTCCCATCTCTCTCCCTTGGAGTCGCCGCTGTTTACCCGGAGTCCAGGCCTGCTACGTGGGAGCCCTCCCTCCTTGTGTTTTGGACTGGTAATATAACCTATAGGGCAAGTCAGGGACAGAATTCTTGTTCATCATTGCTGTTTTTTTTGTGTTCTGCGGCGTGTGTCCGAAGTTAGAGACCCGGATAGCAAACTCTGGTTATGTGTGCTGCTAAGCCAGCAGCGTGTGTCATTGAGATGTTTACCAGTAAAGAAATTTACCCTTGCATAAAATCTGAGCGTGAGGATTTTGTTGGCGCAGATTATGGGAACTCAGCCGCGGTCTTACCCGCGGCCACTTCATCTGCACATTCATTAACATGTTAGCACACCCACAGGGCAGGGCCGGCTCCAGGTTTTTGTGGGCCCCGGGCGGAAGAGTCCCAGTGGGCCCCATCCACACACAGACACCGATACGAACACGTACATATACATATTTAAAGACAAACTCACAAAAATACATATAAACAGACAAATCTATACAGTCATATACACTTACAGACACACACACACACAAGTCTGCTGCATACAGACACACACACACACACACAAGTCTGCTGCATACAGACACACACACACACAAGTCTGCTGCATACAGACACACACAAGTCTGCTGCAGACACACACACACACAAGTCTGCTGCATACAGACACACACAAGTCTGCTGCATACAGACACACACACACACAAGTCTGCTACATACAGACAGACACACACACACACACATGTCTGCTACATACAGACAGACACACACACACAAGTCTGCTACATACAGACACACACACACACACACACATGTCTGCTACATACAGACAGACACACACACACAAGTCTGCTACATACAGACAGACAAACACACACACACACACAACTCTGCTACATACAGAGACAAACACACACAACTCTGCTACAAACAGACAAACACACACAACTCTGCTACAAACAGACAAACACACACAACTCTGCTACAAATAGACAAACACACACAACTCTGCTACAAACAGACAAACACACACAACTCTGCTACATACAGACAAACACACACAACTCTGCTACATACAAACACACACAACTCTGCTACATGCAAACACACACAACTCTGCTACATACAAACACACAACTCTGCTACATACAGACAAACACACAACTCTGCTACATACAAACACACACAACTCTGCTACATACAAACACACACAACTCTGCTACATACAGACACACACAACTCTGCTACATACAGACAAACACACAACTCTGCTACATACAGACAAACACACACAACTCTGCTACATACAGACAAACACACACAACTCTGCTACATACAGACAAACACACACAACTCTGCTACATACAGACAAACACACACAACTCTGCTACATACAAACACACACAACTCTGCTACATACAGACAAACACACAACTCTGCTACATACAGACAAACACACACAACTCTGCTACATACAGACAAACACAACTCTGCTACATACAGACAAACACACAACTCTGCTACATACAGACAAACACACACAACTCTGCTACATACAGACAAACACACACAACTCTGCTACATACAGACAAACACACAACTCTGCTACATACAGACAAACACACACAACTCTGCTACATACAAACACACACAACTCTGCTACATACAGACAAACACACAACTCTGCTACATACAGACAAACACACACAACTCTGCTACATACAGACAAACACACACAACTCTGCTACATACAGACAAACACACACAACTCTGCTACATACAAACACACACAACTCTGCTACAAACAGACAAACACAACTCTGCTACATACAGACAAACACACACAACTCTGCTACATACAGACAAACACACACAACTCTGCTACATACAGACAAACACACACAACTCTGCTACATACAGACAAACACACACAACTCTGCTACATACAGACAAACACACACAACTCTGCTACATACAGACAAACACACACAACTCTGCTACATACAGACAAACACACACAACTCTGCTACATACAAACACACACAACTCTGCTACATACAGACAAACACACAACTCTGCTACATACAGACAAACACACACAACTCTGCTACATACAGACAAACACAACTCTGCTACATACAGACAAACACACAACTCTGCTACATACAGACAAACACACACAACTCTGCTACATACAGACAAACACACACAACTCTGCTACATACAGACAAACACACAACTCTGCTACATACAGACAAACACACACAACTCTGCTACATACAAACACACACAACTCTGCTACATACAGACAAACACACAACTCTGCTACATACAGACAAACACACACAACTCTGCTACATACAGACAAACACACACAACTCTGCTACATACAGACAAACACACACAACTCTGCTACATACAAACACACACAACTCTGCTACAAACAGACAAACACAACTCTGCTACATACAGACAAACACACACAACTCTGCTACATACAGACAAACACACACAACTCTGCTACATACAGACAAACACACACAACTCTGCTACATACAGACAAACACATACAACTCTGCTACATGCAGACAAATACACACAACTCTGCTGCTCTGTGGGGCCCACACCCGCGGCTCGGCGGGGCCCGCACCCGCGGCTCGGCGGGTACAGCACCCGCGGCATCGGCGGGGCCCGCACCTGCGGCTCGGCGGGGCCCGCACCCGCGGCAGCACCCGCGGCTCGGCGGGGACAGCACCCGCGGAATCGGCGGGGCCAGCACCCGCGGAATCAGCGGGGGGGGATTGGCAGGGCATACATCTGGGGGATTAGAAGCAGCTCACCGGGGCCCATAATGGGGAGGCGGGGAGGGCACTTACCCGATTAGGTCACCGTGGAGAGGGGGCCCACACAGCGCCGGACAGAAGCTCGCCTCCTTCATCTGTGGGACTGAGAAGGTGGTAGCTCCGCCCACAGATGAAATTCAAACCAGGATGTCTGCGCGCCTTAAAGTGACGGCGCCGCAGATTGCTGCCGAGGACTGCGGTCCCCGGAACTCGGCCGGGGGCAGCAGAACTGTAAAGGCGAGTGGGCCCCGGCCAAGGGACAGGAGAACTGACGAGGCCGAGTGGGCCCCCCCGGCTCTCCAGGGCCCCGGCATTTGCCCGGGTTTGCCGGCTGCTGACGCCGGCCCTGCCACAGGGGCCCACGGGCGTGCAAACATGCTAATGCGGCCCACTAGCAAGGGAATCAACACCCAGGGGACTAGTCCTCTCACTCATTAGCATATACGATAAAAGAGATTTAGAAATACTTTTTCTATAGATCTCTTTATCTATGCTAGTGTATACAGGGACAGTTAAGCAGGGTTTAGGATTATACACCCAGAACTGCTCATGATTCTGGGTGCATATTGCACCTGACAGGTTCCCTTTAATACAGAGATCTGATATGGAATAGAGTATATGAAAGACCAAAATACCACATGTAAATACATGGAGCTGCCACAGTTAATGCAAATGAAAGTAACTGAATATCATACATGATACTATGATGCAAATAACAATATCAGAGGAATGGTGCCCCATCATATAAACCTTCGGACATCCTGCTCCGCATGTGGGGTGAGCACAGTCCCCACACGCGGCTCTCTGCTGACATATGTGCCATTTTGGTCTTTCATTTACCATATTGCATATCAGACCTTTGTATTAATGTTTTACCTATGTAGATTTTTATGATTCTCTATATTCTTAATATTATCTATGGTATTTCTTATGTGGGGGATAAGTCTTCTGTGCTAAGGAGGTTTTTCCTCCCTACTTTCTGCCTAGTTCTCTGTGCATCTAATATTACATTGTAATGACTATTTTTCTTTTATTCTCTTTTCTAACGTTAATAAATTTTATTTGAATATCTCAGTAATTTGTTGCATGTTTCCTCATATTAAAGTTTGTATAGGTTTTACACACACACACACACACACACACACACACACACACACACACACACACACACACACACACACACACACACACACACATATATATCTATATATATAATTGCCTTATTCTGTCTGTCTGTCTGTCATGCTCCAAAATTGTGTCCTTACGGTGACACAAAGCTGATTGGCCGCTGGGCTCGCCATGGCCCCGCCCCCCACACGGATTGGCCTCTCGCCCCGGCTCTCTGCAGGCCCCGCCCCCCTCACGCAATGCACGCTCGCTCTGGCCCAACTGACACGGAGCTCCGACTCCCAGGTGAGTACACACACACACATCAGATCACACTCACTCTCACACACACCTCACACATCACATCCACACACTCACAACATCCTGGGATATCGCTTGCTTCTACACCGGCTCCGTCACGATCCCAGCAGCGACAGACATAACCTTGCAATGCTGGGATCTTGACGGAGCCCGTGAACGCTGGTAACCATTATACACATAGGGTAACTAAGGTCCCTTGGTTACCCGATGTGTATCATAGTTACCAGTGTACACCGGCTCCGTCACGATCCCAGCAGCGCCAGACATAACCTTGTGATGCTGGGATCTTGACGGAGCCCGTGAACGCTGGTAAGCATTATACACATCGGGTAACTAAGGTCCCTTGGTTACCCGATGTGTATCATAGCTACCAGTGTACACCGGCTCCGTCACGATCCCAGCAGCGCCAGACATAACCTTGCGATGCTGGGATCTTGACGGAGCCCGTGAACGCTGGTAACCATTATACACATCGGGTAACTAAGGTCCCTTAGTTACCCGATGTGTATCATAGTTACCAGCGTACACCGGCTCCCGGTACACATGTGCAGGGAGCCGGCATTATACTCCTCTCCCCCCAGGACTACTCCTCTTATTACAGTCCTCCTATTATACTCCTCTCTGAGTATAATAGGAGAACTATTATAGCATGAGGGATATAGCACGATGGGGGGTGCGCAGCATGGGGGATGTAGCACGATGGGGTACGCAGCATGGGGGATGTAGCACGATGGGGAGTGCGCAGCATGGGGGATGTAGCACGATGGGGAGTGCGCAGCATGGGGGGATGTAGCACGATGGGGAGTGCGCAGCATGGGGGATGTAGCACGATGGGGAGTGCGCAGCATGGGGGATGTAGCACGATGGGGAGTGCGCAGCATGGGGGATGTAGCACGATGGGGAGTGCGCAGCATGGCGGATGTAGCACGATGGGAAGTGCGCAGCATGGGGGATGTAGCACGATGGGGAGTGTGCAGCATGGGGGATGTAGCACGATGGGGAGTGCGCAGCATGGGGGATGTAGCACGATGGGGAGGTGCGCAGCATGGGGGATGTAGCACGATGGGGAGTGCGCAGCATGGGGGATGTAGCACGATGGGGAGTGCGCAGCATGGCGCATGGAGCACGATGGCGGGTGCACAGCATCGGGGATGTAGCACGATGGGGAGTGCGCAGAATGGGGGATGTAGCACGATGGGGGATGTAGCACGATGGGGGATGTAGCACGATGGGGGGTGCGCAGCATGGGGGATGTAGCACGATGGGGAGTGCGCAGCATGGGGGATGTAGCACGATGGGGAGTGCGCAGCATGGGGGATGTAGCACGATGGGGAGTGCGCAGCATGGCGGATGGAGCACGATGGGGGGGTGCGCAGCATGGGGGATGTAGCACGATGGGGGGTGCGCAGCATGGGGGATGAAGCATGATGGGGAGTGCGCAGCATGGAGGATGGAGCACGATGGGGAGTGCGCAGCATGGAGGATGGAGCACGATGGGGAGTGCGCAGCATGGGGGATGGAGCACGATGGGGGGTGCGCAGCATGGGGGATGGAGCACGATGGGGAATGCGCAGCATAGGGGATGGGGCACGATGGGGGGTGCGCAGCATGGGGGATGGAGCACGATGGGAGGTGCACACCTCCCCCCAACACACACACACACACACACACACACACACACAGACACCCACACACACAGACAACGCTGCACACACACAACACCCAACACACAAACACCGCGGCATACATAAATATATGCACATACCGCACAACACACACATTGCACAAAACATACCTCCCCCCAAAACACACCACACCCACACAAACCACGCAACACACACACACACAACGCGACAGACACACAGCGCTCCACAAACAACGCAACACACATACAACACCGCTCTCACCCCTCGCCACACCCAGACAACACCCAGAACAACTACAGCGCCTACACAAACACTTGGTAACTACACACAACAACATCTATATCTATATATATATCTATATATATATATATATCTATATCTATAACAAAAATCATACATGAACTACACAATACGTAAATTCTAGAATACCCGATGCGTAGAATCGGGCCACCTTCTAGTATATATATATATATATATATATAATATAATATATATTCTAGTCTGTGTTGTCCTGCAGCCGGGTGATATCAGTGCAGTGTGTGGATCATGTCCAGTCCTGTGTGCGGCTCTAAAGGCTACTTTACACACTGCGATATCGGTCCCGATATCGCTAGTGTGCGTACCCGCCCCCATCTGTTGCGCGACACGGGCATATCGCTGCCCGTGGCGCACAACATCGCCCAGAGCCGTCACACATACTTACCTGTCCGGCGACGTCGCTGTGACCGGCGAACCGCCTCCTTTCTAAGGGGGCGGTCCGTGCGGCGTCACAGCGACGTCACTGAACCGCCGCCCAATCGCAGCGGAGGGGCGGAGATGAGCGGGACGTAACATCCCGCCCACCTCCTTCCTTCCGCATAGCGGCCGGGAGGCAGGTAGGGAGACGTTCCTCGCTCCTGCGGCGTCACACGCAGCGATGTGTGATGCCGCAGGAACGAGGAACAACCTCGTTACTGCTGAAGTAACGATTTTTGGGAATTAGGACCCGTGTAGCCGATCAGCGATAAATCACGCTTTTGCGACGATTTTACATCGCTGAACGCTGTTACACAAAGCTATATCGCTAACGATTGCGGAAGTGCGTCACCAAAACCGTGACCCCAACGACAAAATTCGGGCGATATCGCAGTGTGTAAAGCCCGCTTAAGAGATTTATGCAGCTGCTGGGAAGTCTCATAGAGATCGGCTGATACTCGGACGATTCGCTCTTACAGCATGACCAGATTGAAAGATCAAGCAGCCGCCATAAATCTGATCCTATCAGACTGCAGACAGAAGAGCAGCGTCCTGTCACCTCCTCACTGGCCACAATAGAAGCCTCCAGCCCTGGGTACAGGCACATATCTTACCTGCAGCCGATGATGTCTCCTGGTGTTCATTCCCGCCTACAAGCTCCTGTCTGGTGGTTAGAAGAAAGGCCAAGTGCTCTGTGTGACAGCAGAATGGCTGTGTGGGTGTCTTCAACACTGGAGTATGCAGGAGCCGGCTGTCTATATATTACAGAGACTGTGCCGGCAGCCAAGCGGCCCCAAAAAGCTACTTGAAGACCAGTCTGGGAGGTATATGCCTCACTACATCCAGAGCCAGCGCCCCCTATATGCAGTGTATCCCTGCACAGCGCAGAGATCTAAATAGATCGTCAGGGCAGAGTGCTACATGTGCCTCCTTGGAGTGAGCCAGCGGCCCACTGCATGCATCGGCCCATCTGACATTTGCCAGAACTGCCTTCGGACCCTAAGTTGCTGATGACCCATGTACTCTCATGCTGTGGATGTGGAGCTGTGCGGCCTCCATTTTCCTGCTGCCTCCTCAGCTCTGCCTCCTCTTTTCCTGTGAATGTGGAGCTGTGTGGCCTCTTCTGCTGAATCCACTCCTCTTTGGCTGCGGCCTCCATCCTCTCCTGAGTGGTGAGTGCCGGCATTTTCTCCCCCGCGCTCTTAGCTGGGGGAGGGGCAGAGTGCATTGCAGGGGAGCACTGTATAGTAAGGGCTTGTTGGTTCCGGGGCTCAGCTTCCTGGTGAGTCAGTTGGACCCTGGAAATATGTAATATGTACTGCAGGGCCTGGCCCTCCTCTAGTTTTGAGGGGCCCCTTTCCCCTCTGGGCCCCGACTATATGTCCACCATTGCATTATTAGCTGACTGTACCTTATAACCACACCAGCACCATAACTTCCTGGTACCACATTTTGCCAGGAGTTAAAAAATTTACTTCAGAAAAGGTAAATTATATAAAAACTAAAATATTTCCCTCACGATTTAACAAAACATTACTTCAAGATATAAATAGAAATATTCATTATTAATGGTGCACTGTTCACATTAGTCAGAAGAGATTATGAGGGGGCATAAATGTGGAATTTGGCCCGGACACGTCTTTTTCAATGTATTTCTAGCATAAATACTCTGATAAATCTTCCTCTATATTTTCCACATTACATGAGGAATCCTAATCAGAGATTTTCTCCACTGAGCAATGGCCATACTACAAGTTAAGTGGTCACAGTGGGATTTGTGCCTATGGATTCTATAGGTTTGCAGTAGTTGAATATCACTACTGCTGGCCATGACCACACATGCAGGACTAGAAACTCATGGACAGATATCAAAAATGTCCTGATACAGGGAGCCGGCGGCCATTTTGTCATTCACAATTGAAAACTGCTCTCTGAGGTAAACAGTAAAATGAAGTCTCCCTGCACACACTGAGGTAAAAAAAACTTGTTTTTTCACAACAAAGAAAAATATATAGCTCTGTGTCTTGTGTAGCCATTGGTGATAGTTAAGTAGCTACTAATACAGTGATCTCTCACCTACTGGAGTAGTTATGCTCTAGAGACCCCTGTGATAGGGGAAAATACAGTAAATATAATTTCCAGATCATTTACCCACTTTTTTGGATTAAAAAACACACTTTTCGTCCCAAACCAAAAATTTAGGAGGAAAATGAGGGGTGCATATTCTAAAAGGGGTGGTGGAGAATGGTGATAGCAGGCAGGGGCAATGCTGCGGACTGTGCGCTATGGGGGGTGACGCAGGGGCCATCCTCAAAATGTTGGTGGTGCGGGCTTCAAATAATGGCGCCTGGAGTCGGCACGTGTGCAGATGGAGCTCTCGGCTCAAGAAGATGTTATCCGTGCACGGCCTATTGAGCTCCTAGCAGCGAACTTAAAGAAAAATGGCGCCCAGAGATGGTGCAGGTAAGATCCTGGTTCGCTATTGAGCTGATAACTCAATCTGAGCGCGAGCTAACTTCCGGCGCCATATCTTTGAAGCCCACACCGCTGACAGTTTCTGGATGTTCCTACCAGCATACGCAGCAACCATCTGGGACACCCACAGGATCGCCCTACTCCCCTGGCCTCCTATGACCCCGCTCCACCGCCGCCGCCACCACCTTCCCTGGTAAGACACCACCGGATTATTAGATGGACCCCATGAGGTTTTTTTTTACTCTAAATTTGGGGTGTGTCTTATAAAATGAAAAATACCCACGATACACCTGAAGCTGCAATAAGTGAACTGTGACGACTGTATATGCAGGGAGAGCATGCATACTCTCAGATAATGCAGCTGCAAGGAGATGAACATACTGCCCACGCCCATTATGACATTATATATATATATACACATATACATACACGCACACACATATACATGCACACACATATACATGCACACACATATACATACACACACATTCCAGCAGTACGCATATCACCCTATTTGAGGAAATTTGTTAACCGGTCAGAAGGAGAAGGACCTGGTCGCTCGCACTGTCCTGCAGTAACGCCGAGGAGGGAAGGCCTGGGGTATCCAACCATGCCCCCCAGATCTTATAGAACTTTTTCAATGCATTTCTTTTAAGGTATACTCCTCTCTCCAGTCGAAGTATAGCGTTTACTCTTTCCCTAAAATCCCCGATGACCGGAGGCGCTGGGTCCAACCAGTGGTAGGCCAACAGTTTCCTAGCCTGGTACAAGAGACGTGTAATACCGACCATTACCGGCGAACTCAAGTCCACCCCCCCCTCCAGTAGACCCAGGATACATATAATAGGTCTTGGCTGTAGACGGATATTGAAAACTTGTCTAACCAATTCTAGTACTGCCCTCCAGTAATCTTCAATGTTCCCACAGGACCACATCATATGCATCAGATTAGCACCCTCCTGTCCGCACCTAGGACACAGATCATCCATCCTAACTCCCATCTTATGCAATAGACTAGGTGTCCTATATACTCTATGTAACAGGAATAGCTGTGACATTCGTTGGCCTTCAGATACAGCAAGGCTTGGAGTCTGAGACAGGACCTCACCCCACTGTTCCTCTGTCATAGGGCCTAGGTCCCTCTCCCACTTCTCTCTAGCCTGCAAAGGGAATTTGTTGAGGTGTCTAGATAACATCGCTGTATACAACCTAGAAATAATACCATAGGAGCGATCAGATGTCAACAAATCAGTAAGAGTGTGATTCCGCTCTATCCTAATGTCCATACGACGTGTCTGTGTCTCATAGGCATGACGGAGCTGCAGGTATTGGTAAAAGGAACTGTGCGGTATCCCAAACTCAGCTTGAAGCTGGTCAAATCTTTTAAGTATATTATTCTGAAGAATCTGAGACACCTGATGCACCCCCCTGCTCACCCACATTCTCCAACCCGGGAGTCTCTGCAGCTCCGCCAGTCCACGATTATGCCATAAGGGCCAGTACTCAGTCATTCCTGATATTCCCAGCAACTGCTTCCCTCTATCCCACACCTTGTACATCAATGATAATGTTGGATATAATGTTCCTCCTCTGGGTGAGTATCCTGCGTCCAAAAAAGCCACTGGGTATCCCCATTCTGCAAGGCCCCTCACCAATTTACCCCCAGCGTCATATGCCTCATCTTTTCCCCACCCCCTGAAGTGCTGCATCTGTGCCGCAACATAATAAACCCACGGGTTGGGGACTGCCAGACCCCCATCCTCCTTCCCTCTCTGCAGGGTCTCTAGGCGGATTCTAGCCTGCTGCTTTTTCCACAAGAGTTCCCGAAACAAAGTGCTGATTTTACGGAAAAATTTCCAGTGGATCCATATTGGGGCGTTGTGGAGAAGATACAGAAGTTTGGGCATCAGTACCATTTTTAGTAGATTAGCACGGCCAATAAGGGACAGTGGGAGTCGACACCAGGCATCTATCTTGTTCCTAAACTGAGCCAACACTGGTTCCAGATTTTGAGAGTAGTAATCACGCGGTCGGGCACTAACCACAATCCCCAGGTATTTAAATTTATCCACCGTCGGAATTGGCAGCCCCAGCGTACTAAAATTAGATGGGAGTGGATCTATAGGGAGCAGGGCCGATTTCTTCCAGTTTATTAGGAGTCCCGAGCGCCTACCAAATTCTTTAATAATATTCATTGCTGGGCCCACCGATGTCCCCACCTCCCTGAGATACAGCAACAAATCGTCCGCATAGAGGGAAACCTTATGCTCCAGACCGCCTATCTCAAACCCCTTTACGCCAGCGGATGCACGAAGCATAGCCGCCAATGGTTCGATTGCCGCTGCAAATAGTAATGGAGAGAGAGGACAGCCCTGTCTCGTGCGCCTGGCCAAATTAAAAGACGAGGAGGTACAACGATTAACTCGAATCCTGGCCCTCGGATAGGCATATAACAATTTGACCCAGCCAATAAATCTGGAGCCAAGACCCAATTTCTCCAAAACTACCCATAGGAAATTCCATTCAATACTGTCAAAGGCTTTGGCTGCATCTAATGATAGGACTGCTCTCTCCTTGTTTCTCCCCTCAGAACTTAGCTGTATCCCCAGGAATAAACGTCGCAAATTAATGGAAGTAGATTTATTGGGGATGAATCCAGTCTGATCCTCGTGGATCACTGACGTGATCACCCGGGACAATCTGTTAGCTAGAATTTTAGCGATTAATTTAATATCTAATGTAAGCAGCGAGATTGGGCGATAGGAGTCAGGCGCGGTCGGATCTTTCCCGGGTTTTAAAATCAGAACAATAATAGCCTCCCTCATGGATGCAGGGAGGGATCCCTTCTCCTCAGCATCTCTGAACACATCCAAGAGTCTTGGCAGCAGCAGATGGGTATATAATTTGTAGAATTCACCCGGGAGTCCGTCCGCACCTGGGGCCTTTTCATTTTGGATTTGACCGAGCGCCTCCTCCAGCTCCTCCAGGTCTATATCTCTATTCAGGGATTCTCTCTCACTATCTGACAGACTGGGGAGAGTGATCTCCTCCACAAAGTCCCGCAGTTCCTCATCCCCATAATGCGATTTAGAGGAGTATAATTGGGTGTAATACTGTTGCATGACCTCAACAATCCTCCCGCTGTCCCTCACCTCCTCTCCAGTGTCAAGTTTCAATTTGGTGATATAGGTCAATCCCTCCTGCGCCCTAGCAATTGTAGCCAAGAGATGTCCCACACTCTCCCCCTCCGTAAAGTACCGCTGCTTAAGGAAAAAGCGTTTGTTAGTGGCCAAGGAAGTCATATGGTCTCTCAGAGCTCTCTGTGCCCTCTCTAAGTCCCGCTTGGCATCATCTGTAGGGTTAGATATAAGATGTTGTTCTGCATCACCTAAAGTGTCCGTCAGATACTTAGTGCGCTCCCTTGTTTTCGCCTTTCGGGTGCAAATTTCCCTAATATATGTCCCACGAACATACGCCTTCATTGCGTCCCACACTATATGTTTAGATGCAGTACCGTCATTTGTCACAAAATATTCCCGTATAGTGTCAGTCAGAGTGCCCCCTATCAGTTGTATCCAAAAAGGGTTGAGCCGCCACGGTATCCCCGCCAGCTGGTCTGGGTCCCCAAGCCTTAGACGGACCTGTAGTGGGGAGTGGTCAGACACCCCCCTGGCCAGGTACGTGACTGAAGCTACACAAGGCAGCAGCTGAGCATTTCCAATGGCCAGGTCAATCCGGGACAGTGAATGATGAGAACTAGAATAGCATGAATACTGCCGGACCTGCGGGTTTCTAATACGCCAAATATCTACATATCCCACCTCCTCCATCAGTCTGGCAAGGGATGTAGCTGCGCCCCCACTGAGATATTCCCTGTATGTAACTTATCCCAATACGGGTGCAAGTAATTATTATAGTCTCCTACTAATAGGGTGGGGACCTCAGGGAGGGAAGCAACAAAATTGAGGATACGTTTCAATGGTTCCCCTGTGTATGGCGGCGGAATATAAATTGCAACTAGAACACAGCGCACATTATGAAGGACACAGTAAAGACATACAAATCTACCCTCCTGATCCACAGAAGATTTAAGACACTCAAACGGCACTGTCCTGTGTACCAGGACACTCACCCCCCTGGAATGTGTGGTATATACAGAGTGGTACTCATGGGCTATCCATTTTTTGTGAAGCAAGTGGAGCCACTCCTTCACCAAGTGCGTTTCTGATAAGAATATTATGTCTGGCTTAAGCTGCTGTAGAAACAGAAAAACTGCACATCTTTTAGTGGCTTCACCCAATCCTCGCACATTCCAGGCCACTATATTAACCTCCTTCGCCATAAGGGTGAGTGCACATATGTAACAGCAGGGGGCAGCAAGCGGGGACCCCCGGACCCATCTGCAGCAGTTCCCATAGATGAGCATAGACCAAACAGGTGCATAAAACGAAAAGGTCAAACATAAAAACATACACAGTAAACCAGGACATTCCTCTCAAACAGAGGGAAGTGGGGCTAAACATAACCCAAAGAGCACATAACGGTTTAAATTCTTGAACAGTCATCAACTGCATAGTAACCTATCTGGGTGGCTCCTGCCAACCGTCCATAAGTGTTCCAGCTGGGAAACATAGCAAATTCACCTCAGCAAGTCCAACAGCAAGGAATCCGCAATAATCCTCAGCGGTGATTTCTGCGCAGTCCTTTTTCATTGGTATCGAGCCATGCGGCTGCATCCTTTGGAGTGTCAAAAAACTTTATCCCACCATCCGCCACCACTCGCAGCCTGGTAGGGTATAACATTGAGTAAGAGATCTGCAGCTGCCTCAGGCGTTTTTTGACATCAATAAATTGCGCTCTCCTCTGCTGGATTTCAGTGGAAAAATCCGGGTACAGTGAGACCTTATGGCCGTCAATAGCCATATCCTTAATCTCCCGGGCTCTGCGGAGCGCAGTGTCCCTGTCCCTGAAGTGCAGTAGCTTGAGGAGGATAGGACGAGGGGGTGCCCCTGATGGTGGGGGTCTAGTGGGGACCCTATGTGCCCGCTCAATAGTGAAGAAAGGAGAAAACAGATCCATGCCCAAAGTCTTGGGGAGCCGCATTTCAAAAAAAGCTACTGGATTATTGCCTTCTGCCTTTTCTGGGACCCCAACCAGACGGAGATTGCTTCTGCGGGATCTGTTTTCTAGATCGTCCACCTTAGCCCTAAGCAATGAGATATTGTGGATTGCTCTGCCAAGGTCCCGAGTCAGAGGGGGAAGCTTATCCTCTGTGGCACTGACCCGGTCTTCCAGGGCCCCCACCCGTACATTGACCCCCTGCAGCTCGTGCCTGATAGATGAAATGTCCATTTTAATTCCTCCCATCTGTATGTTCAAAGTGGCTAGCATATTGTTGCAGGTGTTTACTGCTGCAAGCACATCACTGAGGGTGGGCTCTGCTCTCCCAGGATCTGTGTTTTCATCTCTGCAGCTCTGAGGTTGTCCCCCTGCTCCACATTACTGGCAGCAGCCAACATACTCACAGCTCCCTGCTGCTCTTCCTCCACCAACAAATCTTGTCCTGGGATCTGCAGCTCCTCCACACTGAGGTCAGACTGCTTAACAGCTTCAGGTATCTCAGGCTGATCTCGTGCAAACTTGCTGAGGCGAGCTATTGCATCAGACGCCCTGCCCCCACATGAAGCTCCAGCGTCCATGAGTGTGGCCTGTGTCCCGCGCTTCTTATCAGCCCGAGTTCTGGTCATATCACTCAGGTCTTTGAAGCCCCCTCCTCAGTCTAGGAGAGGTCACCACTCCAGGAAAGCAGTAAAACAAACTTTAACCCCAGCTGGACAGGATTATACAGGAGTTTTTTGCAGGAGCTCTCTCTGCACAGGTCTTCCTCACATGCTGCTCAGGCCACACCCCCATTAGGCGCCAGTTCTACATGGCTTGATAATCTCCTGCACGGTGAGGACACCTTCATGGACTTCACCGAACCAAATAATCCGGGGGAATCAGCAGTAAACTAGGATCAGGGTTCGGACACTTACCTTCTCACTGGGTCCTCACTGCCCGCCGTACGGAGGAGACTGTAACCCCCAAAAGGGACAGTCAGGCCTTAAACGCTCCACACTATGGGGACCCAACCAACAGAGAGTGCCGTGGACAGAACAACCTGGGTCACTACATTGTCACTGATACTCCAAGGGACCTGAACCAGTAATCCAAGGGTCTGAGTGAGTAGAGACTGTTCAAGACAACCTGGTGTGGTCTCCGTTATTAGCCCTCACATCTCCCAGGCACGGCCCTACCTGCGGAGGGCCTAACATCATTGCTGCTACCACCACCAGCTCTGGGAGTACGCACATTCAGCAGCGGTGGTTCTACACCTTTAACCGCAACCCGCAGGTGGCATCACATACACTAACTTTCACCCCTACTGTAAATACCCCCTTTTTACAAAAGAAGCCCCAGGGCACGGGACCAGGCAACGGCCACCAGAGTGACATTCCCATTTTCAACCGCCCGGGACCGAGTACCCCCCTGGGCGCGACACATGGATTGAAAGACTAAGTGACTGAGTGAGACGGGTCCTGTTACAGGATGCCTTGCAGTACGGACCCGAGTTTATAACTCTTAAAGGTAATGGGTCAAGATGGAACAGAACGAAAGACAAAGTTCTGTTAGGGAGGGAGTTCCCTAAGTATCAGCAAGCTAGGTTAGGCCCTATTGAAAAATTATCCCTTTAAGAGGGAAAAGACACAGAACCATGGGAGGTAAATATTATGGAGGCTGAAACAAGGGAAGTGGACGAAGTGAAGAGAATGTGTATAATGATGCCCTGTGTTAATGAAATGGACGTGAGGAAGTGTCCACTGTCTAATGTACATAGTTGTCATCAAATTACTGTCGAGTAAAGCACGTTTTTTAAAGAACTGGTGGTCTCCCTCAATGACCTGCTTGACAACTGAACATGGCCAAAAGTTATCAGCGTCATGCAGCCTGTAAAGGCATATCACCTCCTCAGCACTAGTTCACATACTTATCCAGGACCCCCTCTTTCATGTAGTGTGCCAGGGCTCGCCCACAGCTACTGCCCCACGCCACACTACACAGGGACCTTCGGTATATTGAAATCACAAGTCACAAGGAAGAAGGCAGTCCATTTTAAAAAGATAAAAGAGCCTTTTATGGTGTAACGTATGTATAAGAGGTAGCAGGCACAACACTTACTTTTTTACACTCGCTGTGTTTACAGAGGCACAATTCGTATAGGCACATGTGGCGGCTACTTACTTGCAATGAACAATTTCTCATTACGACAACAAGTAGGATTTGAATACTTCAACAAACTGCTTTCACTGACTTCAGACTTCTTCAGTGATACCTATGAGGACCCAGAATGGGAAGTTCAATCTTTCTTCACTATAACTTCCAGAGATGGCCTACAAGTTGCCTTCTCTTTAGTCTCCCTTCACCTGTGCTGTTTCAGGGCTACCCACTAACCCAGGGGTCTCAAACTCGGCTGGGTGTATTGGCCGCACAGAGGAAAAAAATAATTTGGGGGGCCGCATTCTTTGCGGGACAAAGTGACATTTTTAATGGTACCATATATTTTTTTTTACACACCTTTGGATCACTGATTTTCAACATTTTTCACTTGTTTATTATAATAAATGTGCACATTCTTTGGTTAAATATAAAAAAAAAAAAAAATGATGGTAAAAAAAGTCATGCCTTATTTTGGTTTTTTTTACATTTTATCCCTTTCTTGTAACTAATAGTGTTACAATTATCACTATATAGAAATTTTGGCCAACATCTTTTAGTAATGTTCCCCATCCTATAGTAATGTGCCCACCTTGTCCCCATCCTATAGTAATGACCCCAGCCTTGTCCCTATTCTAATGTCCCCATCCAATAGTATTATGCCCATCCTTGTAATGTCCCCATCTTTTAGTAATGTGCCCACCTTGTCCCCATCCTATAGACATGTGCCCACCTTGTCCCTATTCTATAGTAAGGTGCCCATCTTGTCCCCATCCTATAGACTTGTGCCCACCTTGTCCCCATCCTATAGACTTGTGCCCACCTTCTCCCCATCCTATAGACATGTGCCCACCTTGTCCCCATCCTATAGACATGTGCCCACCTTGTCCCCATCCTATAGTAATGTGCCCACCTTGTCCCCATCCTATAGATATGTGCCCACATGGGCCCTATTCTATAGTCATGTGCCCACCTTGTCCCTATTCTATAGTCATGTGCCCACCTTGTCCCCATCCTATAGACATGTGCCCACCTTGTCCCTATTCTATAGTCATGTGCCCACCTTGTCCCTATTCTATAGTAATGTGCCCACCTTGTCCCTATTCTATAGTAATGTGCCCACCTTGTCCCCATCCTATAGACATGTGCCCACCTTGTCCCCATCCTATAGACATGTGCCCACCTTGTCCCCATCCTATAGACATGTGCCCACCTTGTCCCTATTCTATAGACATGTGCCCACCTTGTCCCTATTCTATAGACATGTGCCCACCTTGTCCCCATCCTATAGACATGTGCCCACCTTGTCCCTATTCTATAGTCATGTGCCCATCCTGTAGTAACGGGGGGGGGGGCAGTGGCGGCGGGTGAAAGGGGGCGCTATAATTTACCGATCGCTCTCGGATTCCTTCCACCCACAGACGCCAGAGTGAAGGTGAGGGGGCGGTCTCCGGCCCCAGATCCACAGTGATTGGACAGATCGGTCACAAGGCCGGTCTCTCCAATCAGAGCTGGGGGCGGGTGAAACAGAGGTCACCCAGCTCCAACCAATGATCAGTGCTACAGCTGCACTGATCAGGGCTGGATTTCAATGTTACAGCCATTTTCAATGGCTGTAACATTACAGTGGCTGTGATTGGCTGACGAACGCCGCACAGCCAATCACAGCCTCCGTAGGTCCGGGGAGGAGACACCATCCCTCCTGAGGTCCCCTCCTCCCCGAATCTAAGGTATTTGCTATTGGCAATGCAAACGGCGATCGCAGCCACCAGGGCTGTGATTTCGCCATGACGTACTGGGTATGTCATGGGTCCTTAAGTACCAGGGAGCCATAACATACCCAGTACGTGATAGGTCGCTAAGGGGTTAATGTGCCGTCCTTCACATACACAAAAAATAAACAAACACCATTCTTCTCACCTGTCTCGCGCTCCCTCGGCTCCTCACCTCTGCTTCTCGCTGTCTGCAGGCCGTGCCCCGGGGACTATCGCGGCCGGTGCAGGGACCGCAGCCACTGGCAGCGATTTCTGTCAGATGAATGTTTTGCCGGCACTGCGCGCGCACAGTCCTTGCTTCTGAGAGCGCAGCGCCGGCAAAACACTCATCTAACAAAGTACAGACAGTGGCTGCGGCCCCTGCACCGGCCGCAATAGTGAACAGGGGTACGGGCCTGGGGCCGCACGAAGCAGCCTGACGGGCCGCATGCGGCATGCGGGCCGCGTGTTTGAGACCCCTGCACTAACCCAAAGCTCTACCTGTTTGGGCTCATGGCCTTATCCACTGCAGCTGAGTACTCCTTAGTCTATTCTACTTCACCTCACAGGTTCCAGGATGAGTGAACTGTGATGCGGTTGGCACTAACCATGTGTGATATAATGACATCATTCAGTGTACGCTGCCTCCTTTCCACCAAAGAGGAGCATCACGTGAGGCAAAAGAAGTGTTCCCAATCATCAAAAGAAAAAGCAGGCCTAGTATGTGTGTATGTCTGTGTGTATATGATTGTGTTTCTCTATTTATTTATGTGTATTTTTGTGAATGTCTTCAAATATGTATATGCTTCTATGTGAATATATCTGTCTTTGTATATACATGTGTGCACATCTGTACGCCGTATGGGTGCACGACTGTTTATGTGTACACTTTTCCATACTGTATGTTTACATGTCTGTGTTGCTGGGGTTGTATGTATGTTTGTAGGATGTGTGTATGTAATAGTGTATTATGGTGTATGTGTAAAACATTTGTATATTTAGAGCACAACACTAAATCTATAAGGGTTCGTGACCATGATCAGGCTTCCTCATGTTACTTTCTCTGGCAGAGACGCTAGTGTCCTGGGTGGGAGAATGCACTGTCCATATGTACGATCAGGGTCATTGACAAAGTGAATGTTTGCTGTGTTCTCCCACTTAGATCACTCGCATCTCCACAAGCCTAAATTAACATGCTGCGGCTGGGAAACGTCTAAAAGACGCACAGAGGGCAGGAGATTTCTATAAATCCCATCCGCTGTGCCTGTACTCTACAACATTTTATACGCAGCGAAAATACTGTGCATTCAAAATGCTGCTGACACTGATCGTGTGCACTTGCCCTGAGGGCTCGTTCGGATCTGTGTTAGGGAATTTCATTAGTCTCTGCATATTTAGGAAAAGACAAGTGAAATTAACCCCTTCTTGCACTGTGACATAGCTATGCTACCTTAAGGCCTCCTCCACATGCCCATGTTGTATCCGTTTTTTTCACGGTTAACACTTGTACCCAATATAACTTATGGTGCTTCTTACATGTTTGTTTACACAGATCGTGTATCCATGTGATCCACACATAGAGAAGTCTATGGGTCTGTGAAAACCACGTACAACATATGCACGGCATCAGTGTACAGTCCGTGTGCCGTCCGTGTTCTGTACGTGTTTAACATTGAAATATATGAGAAGCTTTGTAATTTCATTTTCTATATCATACTGGAAAAACACACATGGCAAAGTTTTTAAAAGCATAACTACGCATAAATGAAAACGGACTCTGCCACACATATATGTTTTTAAATGGACGGGTGAAGGGAGCCTAAAGATGCACTTGTATGTAGCGGATTTAGGAGCGGCCAATAAGCATGAGGTCGGCAGTCCCTCACTGTCAACAGAGCAGAGAGGAGAAAAACCCACCTCTCTGTTGACTTGATGTCAGGGGAAACTTCTGAGTCACAGGCAGAAGCAGTTTGTGACCATTCTGTGTTGGCGAAGAATGATGCCTGGTATAACTGGCAGGTAGGTATATCCGCTTTAAGTTTTTAAAGCCCTTGTTAATAATCACTGACAGCAACACAGTGTGATGGCTAGTGCATGCACTCATCAGCTCCCATCAGCCCCCCTGTGACACAGTTCTGGGTTGCTCTGTGTTCCTGCCATGACGGTCATCATATGAAGTCAAGCTGAAGGCTGGAGCTCCCGGGAAGACATTACTAACTTGCTGGGAAGTTATTGAGCTGCCCAGGGCTATGGGGTACTCGATCCCGGGCCGCATGTGTACGGGGATGCTGTGTCACGGGTGTGGAATGGACAATGCCCGGTTCCGTGACCCTGGGGGTCGCTTGTAAAGGGGTTATATAGAGGGGAGATGAAAGAGTTTATGTTGTGATGCCACTTGCGGGTTGCGGCTAAGTAGTTGGAGCCGCCGCTGCACAGTCGATGGCCACTGGGGCTGGTGGTAATGGCAGCCTGGATGTTGAGCCCTCCGCAAGTAGGGCTGAGCCCCAGAGGGTGGATGATGGGCTGCGGCGTGGAAAGAACGGAGACCATACGTTGAGAATGCAGTGCAATGGTGTTTATTCACAGCAATGGTAATGCTGGACGTCTGGTTCAGACCCCTAGTCCCTGTAGTCTCAATGCCAGTGTGGTAACCTGATGGCTTCTTTCCTCTGCACTTCTCAGTAGTTATGTGGAACCCCATGGCTTGGAGTGCCTGGGGATCTCCTCCTGTTTGTCGTCAGGCTCTGGTCCATACGGCGGGCAGTGTGAACCCTGTAGGGTCGGTGTTCTGTTCCGGTCCCTGGCTCTCTCGTTACTGCTGGTGCCCCCGGATTCTTGGGTCAGTGAGGTCCTGGATGGTCCCCTCACTGTGCAGGTATTTGTCAGGCAGCTTGAAGCATTCACCTAACCTAGGGCCCTGTGCCCCGTCAGTGCTTTGGTTCCAGGGGTACCTCGTCGTACACTCCCAGGCAACCACTCTCCTGTACCAGTCAGGTCACTGCTACTCAACCCCGTCTCAAGACACGTCCGTCTCTTACTACTGTCACTCCTGACTGACTTTCTGTCTCTCCTCCCCCCCTGGTTGTCGGCAGTGGTCTGATTTGGCTCCACTCCTGGGTGGCCATCCATTGGGTCCCAACCTAGTCAGTCACCCATGTTTGGGAGAGGGAACTGAGGATGTTATGTGTTTTGATGGTATCGGCACTGGTCTTCCAGGTCCCTGGGGGTAGGCCCTGCATCTTTGACAGGATGCAGTACCTAGTAGTGCCCTGAGGGGTTCAGGGGCGCTATATTATTACAGCACACTGACTTTGTAGTGAACAGAGACTGGAACAGCAAAGGTCCGCCCGATCTTCGCAGTGGACATCTGCATTTCTGCCCTCTCAATCACAAGGAACCGTAAGTTGTATAATATAACTGCACTCACGGTTTCCAATGAGAAGAGGCTCGCGCAGTGCGACCACTGCTATATCTTATTAAGACACCCAGTTAGTGAGATCAACCACAGTGGTTGAACTCCTAATCTGCCTACTTAACTCACTCCATTAACCCCTTGGGTGTCATTTAATGTTCAATTATTATTCCTTCCAGGTTTATATCGCCAACCACACGTATTGATGCAGACAAACCTGGTTCACAGTATATTACTATCAATCCATATAACAAGGTATCACTAGTAAAACTGGTTCTGATTCAATAGTCAATTGGCCTGTATTCAGACACATGCTCACTGCATCCATTTACTCGAACAGTACTTGTTATTTACAATTTTTCATTCTTTCATTGTACTCAGCTATAGATTCCTGAAAACCAGCACCAGATACAAGTGTACATACTGACCAGTTCTTCATGGTTCATCATTTAGACACTCACAGTATCACCTAGCAACCCAGGTAAGATACAGTCATTGTCATTTATGACCATTTTCAACCGTGATAGTAATCTCACGGTTTTACAATCACATATCCATTTGCACATGTGGGTAGCGCAGTGGTCTTACCCCCTCGCTTGTTTGCTCAACTTCAAATATTGTTTGCTGGTTTGTAATGGCTTTTTAGCAGCTGCTCTCTTTATCCAATGAACTTGCCTGGCAGAAACCTTCCTCATTCTGCCTTTATCAGCATGATGATCACTCTTAAGTTTTCGTGAAATATCTAATGTTTTCATCCCTTGTCCAAGGCATTGCACTATTTGATGCTTTTCGGCAGCAGGGAGATCCTTTTTCTCTCCCATGTTATATGAAAACTGTGGCCTGCTTAACCCCTTCACGACAGGCCAATTTTTCGCTTTCCATTTTTTTTTCTCGCCATTCTTCTTCCGAGAGACGTAACTTTTTTATGTCTCAGTCAATATGGTCATGTGAGGGCTCATTTCTTGTGGAATGAGCTGTACTTTTCAATGAAACTATATGTTTTACCATATAGTGTACTGGAAAACGGCAAAAAAATTCTAAATGCGGAAAAATTGCAAAAAAGTGCGATAGCACTATTGTTTTTCAGATATTTTATTCACTGTGTTCACTATATGGTAAAACTGATTTGTGAGTGTGATGCCTCAGGTCAGGGCGACTTCGTAGACACCAAACAGGTATAGGTTTACTTTTATATAAGGGGTTAAAAAAAATCAGACGTTTGTCCAAAAAAAGTGGCGCACGTTTTACGCCATATTCCGTGACCCATAGCGTTCTCATTTTTCGGGATCTATGGCTCAGTCACGGCTTATTTTTTGCGTCTCGAGCTGACATTTTTAACGGTACCATTTTTGCGCAGATGCTACGTTTTGATTGCCTGTTATTGCATTTTGCGCAAAATTTGTGGTGACTAAAAAACGTAATTTTGACGTTTGGAATTTATTTTGCCGCTACACCGTTTACTGATCAGATTAATTTATTTCATATTTTGATAGATCGGGTATTTCTGAACGCGGCGATACCAAATGTGTGTATATTTTTTATTTTTTTAATCCTTTAATTTTCAATAGGGTGAAAGAAGGGTGATTTGAACTTTTAGGTTTTTTTTTTTTTAATTTTTTAAAACTTTTTTTTCTACTTTTTTTTTTTATTTTACTAGTCCTCCTAGGGGGCTATATGGATCAACAATCCAATCGCTCTGTCATAAATGCTGATCATACATACATACATATAGCTATACAGCTATAAACAGCAGATATGCTAATTTTCTGCCTCACTTAGCTCCGGGCCGAGTGAAACCAAAAGTAATTCATGTGAGCTACAGGAGTCATCACATAACCCTGTTACAACCATGACAACCACCGGAAGTCACGTGATCATGTCACGTGACTTCCGGTATCGGCCGGTAAGTAAATGTTTACCGCTGATGCCGTTATAATGGCGCTGTCACATATTGACAGCGCCATTTAAGGGGTTAAATGGCACGAGCAGATAACGATTCTGCTCATACCTAGCAGGCACACATCTCAGCTGTGAAAATCAGCTGAGATGTGCGCCAATCGCGGCATGCTGCCGGCGGCAGAACGCGGGCAGTAACACTATGACCGCTAGGACGTAATATTACTGCCAGCGGTCGTTAAGGTGTTAATATTGATGGACATCCAGTTTTCCTTTTATTGGGCTCACCTGGCAAACTAATTATCACAGGTATGTGAGATTGATTTCAGTGATCCAAAGAACCCTGAGACACCATACCATTAATGAGTTTCATTGAAAAAAAAATATCGCTATGACACTTAATTCCAATTTGCATAATAATTTGGAACGTAGTATAGTGAGCTCAGTTCTGTTGCAGTCTCTACTGTATGTACGCATTAAGCTCGGTTCTTTTTCCATATCTATGTACCAGAATGGCCATAAAACCTATTAGCTCTGCTGCTTTAATGCAGCGGCCAGAGATAATAATAATAATATTTATTCATTTATATAGCGCTATCAATTCCACAGCGCTTTATATACATTGGCAATAAAAGGAAATAAAAAAGGAAAGATGAGTCGCCGCAACTCGAGGGCCACTGCCTTGGGATTGCTCCCCAGGCTAAAATGCACCAGTCAGCCACTGCACTCCATCCAGTATTAAAATCTTGCCACCTTTATTCTGCTTCCTCTTTTCATACACTCATAACTGTGGCTCACTTCCTTATCCTTCCAGATCTAATCATTAAATGAGTTGTCCACTACTCGGACAATGCCATCTCAATTAGCACGTTTACACTTGTACTAACTTCCGATGCTCATGTGACTTTTTGCTCTCCCGGTGCTCATGTGACTTTTTTATGTCACACAAGCCCTGCGCCCAATCAGTGTTGGCTTCACTCTCTTCACCTTCGGATTTATCAGACATCGAGAGCAAATGAACGGCCAGCTGTAGCTCTGACTTTCTCTTGCTTAGGGCTCTTTTCCACTTGCGATTTTCATGTGCAAGTGCGATCCGATAAAACATCGGATTGCACTCGCACCAGTGTTAATCAATCAGGCAGTGTCGTCCTGCTTTTTTTTCCTCAGCTCTCATCGTGCTGAGGATAAAATCGCAGCATGCTGCATATGGCTGCATAGCTTGCACCAGACTTGCTATGGGTGCGAGAAAAATATCGCCCGGCATTACATATGTAGCATCCAGGGGGCAGGGGTCGTCCGGCATGGGGTTCTTACGTACCTGAGTTACTCGTCACCGGGCTGGTGTGATGATTTGGGATGACGCGGTGGCCTGCCCGGCTTCGTGCCCCAAGGTGTACACCAATAATGAGGGAAGATGATGGGGGTAGTAGTAGGATGAATGTCGTGATGCCACCTGTGGTATACGGCCAGGTAATAGCCGCTGCTGCTGTCGCTGTCCTCCGGAGCGGATGGTGGTAGCAGCCAGGGATAGTATCGCTCCCCACAGGTGCAGCGAGCCCCGGGGACGATGATAAGAGGAGTAGTGATGGCGTTTGGCGCCAAGGAGCGGGGCGGCTGTGCCGGAAATAAAGAGTCCGAGTCTGCTGCTGTGATTCCGGGTGTCTTTATTCACAGTTCGTGCTGCTCGCCCGGGTAATACCAGTCACTTGCTGCAATGGGCTAAGTTAGGACAAACCACTAGTGTCTGAAAGAGGAAGAAAGTCCTTTTCTAGAGTTGCACTTCCCGCTGTGAGGCACCTGGGCAGAGCTCTGCTCCAAGCCCCAGGCCCTGTGAGGAGAAGAAAGAGGTGGTGTCGTGTCCCAGAACTGATGTCCCGAGTAGACTGAATAGTGATTCTGTGTGATGCTCCCACTTCTACCCCAAGTGGAACCCGCCCCCAGGTGGCTGGCTTCAGTGACCGGGAAAGTCCCATGTATCTTAGTGGCTACCCCCCTGCCTACCCTGAGCCACCCACCCTGTGAGAAGGCTCCTAAGCTATATGTAATGTGTGAAAGTGGAACACCAGTGATTAACCCCTTCTTTACTGGAGGTAAATACCGCAGCTTAAATGAGCTGCAATACTCTTTGGCGACTGAAGCTTCAGGGGCGCCACACATACGCATGTCATAAGGATGGCATATGCATGTCACACGGATCCTTGGTGAAAAACATCTACGCGCTCGCATGACACTCGCATGTCATGCAGATGGTAGGTGAGCCCTTAGGGCTCTTTTCCACTTGCGTACAGCTTCCGATGCGAGAGCATTGGAAGCGATATGCTAATGACCCTCTGCTGCAGGTGTCAGCCGACGGTCATGTGACTGTGATGCGATCTTGTGATTGCATCACAGGTGCTGAGAAGAGGGAGGGAACACTTTCTCCCCATCTCCTCTGCTGTCGGTCTGTGCATACATCACACTGCGCTCACATAACATGTGAGTGCAGTGCGATGTTTCACACGTTCCCATAGGCTTGTATGGGGGTGCGTGAGCCGAGACTCGCTGTCAAACACAGCATGCTGCGATTGCACGGAGAGCACAATTAGTGTTGAAGAAAAATAAGCAAGAGGACACTGCCTCATTGATTAACACTGGTGTGAGTGTAATCTGATATTTTATCAGATCGCACTCGCACATAGAAATTGCAAATGGAAAAAAGCCCGTATTGGGAGAGCCAGGATAGTGAAGCCTTCGGATGAATTCACAGTGTCACGTGAGCCCCGGGGTGTAAGTGCCGACACTGCTGGAATAGCCCCGGTACTGGAGGTGAGTATAGGTATTGTTTTTTTACAGGAGCAAACATGATAATTAAGAATAGGTTGCTCGAGTAGTGGGCAACCCCCATAAGTAGAGCCAGGAACTAACTTCCCCCTGATTTCTTTGCAAATCTTTCCTCCATCTTGGCTGGCTAGCTGCTAACCCTTTAGTTTCCAGCTATCTAACTTGCTACAGGTGTAATGGGACACACTGCATTAAATTCAAAATAAAACAGTACTCATGAATAATATATTTTTTAGTATGCTTAGTAGTGAAAGTTGGATAAATAAAATATTGCATTGACTTGAATATGTGAAAATAGCTAAAATCCCAAACATGAATCACTGAATGTGTTTTAGATAATCTCATCTTTTAGTGCCAATTATAGCTTAACCTATCAAATTGAAGATTCAAAACTCTGGAATTGGATAAGATTCAATGAGGAATAGAATAATAAGTAGAAATCTCCTGGATATAAATTAAGGTCCCATAGGTAATATGTATGGCGTTTTTAGGCTATGTTCACACTTCGTGTCTTTGCGGCGCTTCTTTAATGCATTTTTTATGCAAATAAACAGCTGCTTTTTACAATGATAGCCAAACCTATGAGATGCCAGAAATCTTCTGTTTGTTTTTTTGACTGACTGATATGGAAAACTGCTGTGTTTTTTAAAACTGCAGCATGTTGGTTCTTTTTCAGCGTTTCTGCAATGTTTATTTTTACACCATAGAAGGCAATGAGAAAGTGCAAAAGCACAACCGCTGCATTTTATTGCTTTTTTGGTGAATGAAACTAACTTTTTTTAAATGAGCTGTTGACAAATGGCACCTGGTTTTTGTAAACAGCTTTTGTTTTTTTTACTGCCAAGTGAGCAGGGTTTGGCTGCAGAAAAGAAAGCATCGAAAAAGCAACGTGTAAACTCCACCTTAGAAGTCCTATTTGCCTCAGTGGTGGATATTGAACAGGGCGCTTAGGCATGGTCGTACTCGCTCATCACTATTAATAATGTCAAAGTGACCTCATCATATATGGGTATTGGGAAATGGTTGGTAGCTGTTCTTCACTGCTGTACTGTCAGACATTTCTACAGTTTCTTCAGTGCTTCATGACTTTCTCTCCATGTCTCTATGGTTAAACTGTGAGCTGTCACATCCTCTCACTATCAAAACTCACTACAAAATGACACCTAAATTTCCTTCTTTGGCTTTTATACAGGCCAATAGTCTCTCTTGATGGTTTGGGCTAAAACATATAATGTAAGTGATCCGTCTCTGACTGACGCAATCAAGCAACTTGGGGCTGTCATTTTGGATGATTCCCCCTAGGCAAATCACATTTTCTTTTCAATTCTCAGGATTCAGCAAATTCCTAAAAATTCAACACGTATTTAATTTGTATTAAATTGATTTGATTATTTCTAATCATGTTAGGTGGATTATCAAATAAGGATAAGATACATAGCTCACAGAAGATTATTAAGTGTTTATTTAATTCAAAGAGAAAATACAATAGATGTTTGAGGGAAAAAAATGAATTTAACATCATATTTCCATATTTATAGCAACACACAAGCATTACCATGAATTATAATCACATGAAGTTTACTCAATATTGTATCATTACATACAGAAACAGCAAATAGAGAGAAAAAAATAGCATAATCAAAAGTGAATATAAATTGAACAATCGCCATGGTTATGTTTAGTTATCATTGCTTATGAAAAATAGATTAAGAAAAACACAGTATGTAAAGGCTAATTGGAAATTAATTATTATAGCAATAAAAGGAAACAGTTATCTGGAATGAGTTTTGATTCGAAATGAATGAGATAAAAAAAAATGTAAGAAATGAGCATTAATATACCTGTTAAAAAAATTTAGAGGTGAAATGAATTGAGCCTGAAGAAGAGACCTGCGTAGTCTCAAAAGCTTGCTATTATTACGATCTTTTCAGTTAGCCATTAAAAGGTATCAACTACTGAGGACTTCAGTTCTTTTAAACATTTTTTTATCTCTACTGGCTAACACGGTACAAAGATATATTTTACCTAGGTTAAATGAAGGAATTCTCAGTTAATATAAGGATGCCATTTGTTAGGACCCGGTTACATTATTGTATTTACATGGGCAGTCTCTTGATTTTAACAAGTAGTATGCAGTCATATACGTTGTGGTGATAATCAACCTAAAGGAGTTTTCAGACAAATAAATTTAATTTTAAAGTTAATTTTAATCAATAGATCTTGGAGTAATAATAATTTTCACAGTAAAGTTCCTGTGCTGAAATAATCTTATATATGTGTCCCTGCTATGTGCTGTGTAATGGCCGTGTCTGACTGTACAGGGACATGGTCTGATCATACCACATCTCCTGGGCAGGAGAGGACGCAGAAGATTATAAAGACATTACAGCACAGGATCGTTGCTGATACTTTTTGTGAGGTAAAACATTTCCCTGTCTGTTTTTTTAAAAATGTTTTACCTCAAATAAATAATTGTTTACAATCCCGTGCTGTAATGTTTGTATACTTTTTATACTTCTTCCGTGGCCCAGGATATCTGGTATGATCGGACCATGTTCTTGCATGGCCATTACACAGTACATAGCAGAGACACATTTATAAGATGATCTCAGCACAGGAACATTTTTTTAAAACACATCCAATTGTGGAAAATATTATTCCGAGACCTATTGATTAAAATTAAATTTTGTTTGTGGGAAAAACCCTTTAATATCTTGCTCCTGGTTTATCCCCCATATTCCAGGTGATCTCTGGGGTTTCCAGTAGTGGCACACCCTGTAATCTGCTAACAGTCATTGGACCCGTCTAAGGCCTCTTTCACACGTCCGTGCCTCCGGTACATGTTTGGTCAGTTTTCTCACGTACCGGAGACACGGGCACGGCTCACCGAGGGCAATACGCACCTTTGACACGTCCGTGATAAACGTGCGGGACTTTCACGGACGTGTGAAAGAGGCCTAACAGGAAGAGCCCATAGCCATATGCCAGTTAAGATTAGACTTGTAGGTAGAATCACCGATATTTGTTGTCAATGTCCTTAACCTATTAAGGGGGCATGGTTGGATACCCTGGGACTTCCCTCCTTGGCGCTGCTTCAGGATAGTGTTGGAGACTAGTTCTTCTTATAACTGAATAATAATTTATCAGAATAGGGTAGGAATGTGTGTATCTGTGGAATATATAGGATTGATAGCTAAATGGTGTGTAAGATTTTATTACACAAGTAGAATAATGCAACCGATTTTTCAATTTGCGGTTTAAATTGTTTTTAGGTATAGACCACAGGGGCACTGTTCATTGTATGGTCCAGTTGATGTTTTGTAAATGTATGTTCCCTTTTTTTTCTGTTGTGTGAAAAAGTATCATATTATTTTTTTGTTTAAACTTGTTGGTTTAATAAACATGCACCTGATTAAAAAAAAAAGTTAATTATGATATTTAATGAGACATCTTGCTTTCAGATGAGTCTAACTACATAAGTTTCTCTATCTCCTCAATGGCAACTTGTTTGGAGATAGATCTCCACTGTGGAGGAATCTTTCCTTTATCCTCAAATTTTAAATTATAATATTTTTCAAAATCGGTTTCAAAACGGCAGGTGACCCATTTCCAGTATGATAAGGCGGAGTTGTCTGGAGTAATAGACCACTCGTTGTAAGGAGCTCCGGCTACTTTAAATGTTTTGTATGGATATTTTTTTTCATCACTTACTACAAACAATAGATCACTTGATACAAGAGTAGTGCATATTTCTGTACTGAAATAGTTTTTTTTATACCAATGACAACCTCGTAAAGCATTTGGACGATGGAACTGCATACTGTGACATCCATCATGAGTACTCGTAGTGTGTGTACAAACAGCACGACAAAATGGGCACTGTTTCCAGCATCCGGGAAACTGGTCAAATAACATTGTGAATACCTTTTGTTTCAGAATATTCAGATCACATACGGATAACTCATCTTTCAAATTTTTCACTATTATTTCTAAAGCTGTTGACATTGACTTCTTAAGAAACTGTATGTCATTGATATCCTGATATTGAACACTTTTCAGATCATTTGATGAAAGTTTAATTTCATTTCCAAGCCTTTGGCAAAAAATTGCCAGCCATGATTTCACATCTCCATTTTTGTCTGTGATTTCCGTGGTTGATTTATCTATAGCTTTTGAAATTAGTTGTCTAAAAAAATCCACTTTAATTTTCAGAATTTCAAAGATTTTATCCCTTTTACTACAATATACTTCAACTCGTTCTTTTAAAAAGTCTTGAACTGCCGATTTAGGATCTTTGATATAAGCGATGTAACATGAGAAACGTTCTTTTTCTGCCAGTGACTTCAGTAAACAATACTCCAGTTTTGATCTGTTCCCATTTAATGAATGATCGTTGCTTTTCATGTCACCTGCTAACTGAATTGCAGCTTTTTCTGTCACTTCTTGTTGAATAGAGCTTTTTAGTGTATTACACAAAAACTCGGCTAGTGATGCTGTTTCTTTAGTTTCCTTACAGGAGATTTTAAAACTCTGCCAGAATTGATCCTTCTTACTTTCTAGGTAAACAATGGGATTATTGGCTTTTCTAAAAGCATCTGATATTTGGATAAATCTCCTGGCGGCTCTTTGGCACAAGAATAGTGATACATACAGTTTGTATTCTGTCAAAAACCTCGGTTTGTTATCCAGCAATGTATTTATTTCCATGTTTATGATGTTCAAAATTTCATGAAAATAGATACATTGATAATCCATTTTGTCTTGCTCTTTTTTATTAATATATTCACTAATTCTCTTCTTTAGAGCATTTGTTGTATTTTCGATTTTGCTTTGATCATCAGAGTTAAGTTTTTCAGAAAAAAGTTTCTCTGAAATGTATGTATATCTTCGTTTACTCTGCATGTAGTTAGAGAACACTGTCGGAAAATCCTTCCATCTATAAGATTCGCTTATTGTAGCAACAAGACTGGTTTCTGTTTTGAAGCGATCTAGGAAAACGTTTTCTAAATCTTGGTGGATCTTGGGAGGCGAAGGCATATGTATTGTGTGTGATACTTTAGTAATTAAGCCTATCCACATCTCATTGAATTTTTCCTGCAATTCTTCGTCACTTAAGTTTCTCCCTTTTAAAGTCAGGGCCATGTTTTTGCTTTTCTCGAACATTTCATCCTCATATTTCTCCTTAAAAACGTCAATTTTTCTACAATTCTTTTTTGCTGTTAATAATTCATCAGCTTTTTTCTTCATCTCATCTATAAGATCATCTTTTAGAGTAAGGAGTCTTTTTTCTGCATTTGTTCTCCATTGCACTAATAATTCACTATCATTTTCCTCAGTGAAAAATTTCTTGAGATCTTCCTGAATGTTATTGTATTTACCATCAAATTCCTTAGTCAGAGAAGCCTTGTCTACAGATTCCATTACATTGTTGTGAATCTTGTTGTTGATCGTTCTTTGAAGAGTCAGCATGTGCTCTCTAATAGACCAAGCCCACTGGCCATATTTCGTTTCCAGTTTGTTATAAGCTGCAATTTCAAGGGAATTCTTAAAACTGAAAACAAAATTTTCATTTAGCAGTGCATTCCACAGATCATTAACACGGGCTTTAAACATTGAAATACTTAAAATATTTGCTTGTTCTTCCTGTTTTCCTGACTGGAGTATGATCTTCTTTAACTCTTGTACATTTTCACTGTAACTTGGATTTGGAGGAGCCATGGGTGGGTCACCTTCCCATAAGTGGGCAAAATAGTAAATATGGGTGTTTACATCAAACTGAATGACATCATTAAAACAAGTGACATCACACTGCTCCTGCTGTGCTGCGCACAATGTCATTTCATCCAGTTTCTCTTGAAATCTCCTTCTTCCCTCCATGTTTTTTTCTTTGGCTGTGATCTCTCCAACATTTTGATGGACAAATAAGCAGCTTGGTCTGAGGTTTACTTGCTTCATTCTCAGAAATGCTTGGACTGCAATCTGTAGGATGTCTTGCATTTCAGAAGGATTTTCACCAAAAATGTTAATTACAGTAAGATTACCCAAGCCGATTACAAATGTAGCCAGTTCATTATCATGGTTCACCGTATTTGTTTTTGATAGTTCGACAGCTCTTAATCCCTCCGTGTCTATTATAAGCAAATATTCAAACTTTAGTTCATGCTTAAGTTCTTCATCAACCTTAATAAGTTGCATAAAAGCTCCTCGAGTACATCTTCCAGCACTCACTGCAAACTGCAGGCCAAACATAGCATTGAGTAAAGTAGATTTACCTGTACTCTGAATACCTAGTACAGAAAGGATGTAAAGCTTTTTATCTCCTAATATTCCTACCAGTTCATCCAGAACAGCTCCTACCCACTTCACAGGTACATGTGCAGCGTCGCCATCCATAAGCTCAATTGGATGCCCTGAAACCATTAGCTGTGCTGCAATTTTTGGTAAAGTGAAAAAGTTTTTATCTTTTTCACGGAATATACCTAAAGCTTCATAAATTTGTCCAAGTTCTCGGAGAATGTGCTCAAGTCCAAACGTTGAGTTATTTATTATGTTGGATAGTTGTTCCATTTTGGCTTCCATGTTTTGTATAAAACGTTTATTTTTGCCTTTTTGTTTTTGCAACTTTAAACCTGACCAAATATTGTGATATTCTTGATATAAAGCTGATAATGTTTCTGAAGATAAATCATCCAAAAACATTTTAAACCACTGCAGAAAATACAATTTTGAGGACTGGTCGTTTGAATGTAGAATATGCAGGAGAGATCGCATAAAATCATTCAGAGGAAAGGCTTTTTCTAGTTGTTTGTTTCTTAGCGTTTGCTTTTGAGACTCGATATCACTCCGTTGTTGCTCAATACTCACATTATTTTTTCTCTTGAGTCTAGTGAGTTCCTTGTCTTTTTTGCTCCACTTGTGCCAGAGTTCACCTTGTAATGGGAGAAATTCATTCTTCATGGTTGATATATTTTTTTCTTTTAGTAATGACAGTAGAACCTCTGCTTGCTCTTTTCCTCGCTTGCACTGCTCCTTGTCCACATCCATCACAAATCCTTGTTTTCTGGCTATACTTGCACATTTGTAAAGAGAAGATTTTTTGTTTGAAGTGTTCAATAATGATTGTATTGCATTTGCTATTCCATTTACTAAATCTGCTTCGTTTCTGTCTTTTAACCCTATTTTTAATTTTGATCTAGATTTTGATGCAGTGTATTCTTTGTCTGCCAGAAGACAGATTAATGGTGTGGAAGACTTCAATAATTGCTGCAAAAGCATTTTCTCTTTTCCTTCTCTTGCATCAGAATTGTTGAACAAGACTACAATGACTGAGGAAATCTCTTTTAAAAATTGCACCTGTTCATCGTATTCTCTGGCATCGCCATGTAGATTAGTAAACGCAATACAGTCATTGAACTTATCATCATCCTTTCCACCTGGGCAATACCAAGCAATTTCTGTAACGCCATTCATGAGCAAACAGTTCTTCGTACTTCCTTTGCAGTGGCGGTGATAGAAGATGTCATGTTTTTGTTTACTCATCAGCCAGTTGATGATTTGTGACTTAGAAAAACCTGATGGACCCAAGCGAATGAAAGATACAATAGGAGTTTCAGCTTCAGTAACAAATTTGTTGTTAGATTTATCATCATTTTCGGTTCCATTTTTTATTTTCCATTTCTTCTTAACTTCTTGAAACGACCAAAGAGGAAATTCAATACACTTTGTGTTGGGGTTTCTTACCAGAAATGGTAGAGCAAACTGACAAATTGAAAGTTTTGTGTAAATATATTGTCGCATAAAATCATTAGCACAAAAAAAAATTGCCATCTGCACATCCATAGGGTGGACAGGTTGTTCATTATAGGCACTATTTTTATTTAGGTCTTCAGTGTCATCATCAAGGAAATCATCTAAGAAATTATCAGATATGTCATTGTTCTCTTCTTCATTTATGGTCACTGTGTGCTTTTGATCATCAGCAGTTTTGCACTGTATGTATCTAGTGCGATAGTCCAGCATAAGTAACTTTTGTAGGTAATGGAAAGAAAGTTGATTTTCCCCTAAAGTTTGGGTTTCAGTCATAGAAGATTTAAATATCTTATGAAAATCAGCAGTTTTCATTTTCTGTGGATAATATTTCATTAGGTCGAGCCTCTTCAACAATTGCAGAAAGTCTTCGTCCATGCTGCTGCTCTCAGTTTGATCCTCAATTTTTTTAATTGTTTTTTCATCCTTACAGATAATCTCCAGCTCCTTAGCAATTTCATCTGTGCTAAATTCTTTTTTTATGACACTTTCATAGGCAAACGCTCTCAGATTATCTTCCATTTTGCTCCAGTCACAAAATTCAGAATGTTGATTAATTATTTTTCCAACACTAGAGAAAATACAACCTTCTAGTTGACTTTTCATGAAAATCAAACGTTCGGTTTTCTGTTGCAAAGTCATTTCTTTGTATTCCCCTGCAGATGTTAATCCTGTGTAAAGGACGAATGCTTGCGCCCGTTCATCGCACTGACCTTTGAGGTTTGTGTACTCCTTATGGACGTCTTCCAAGTTAGTCTGTAAGAATTCAATATCTTTATATCCTAAAATGTTCCGGAAGTAGAGATTTTTCACACAGTATCCAAAGTTATTTGCAGTAAGGAGGATCAATAATTCCGCATCATTCTCATTTGTCTTCCTCATCGTGTTCAAAAATGAATTAAGTGAAAGACTAATGTGTTGGATAGCTTTTATCTTTTCTTGATACTGTTGTTCAGTGGATGATGACAGAGAGAATGTAACCTGAGAAATATTTTCTTTTGATTTCTGCAGAACATTAAGGAGTTCATTAAACTCGGACACATTAATCTGCTCTCGTTCATTATTTTCTGATTTATAAATCCACTTCATGATAAAAGAGGCATGTGGAAAATGATCAACTGAATAGATATGTGTCTCAAGTAGTTCTTTCAGTAAAATTCTTATGAGGTATACATCTTTTTCTGTACTTTCTTCATGTTGTTTAACAATTGTAAATAAATATTCTTGCAGACCTTTATCTGACAGGCACAGGTTCACCCAAGCACTGTAATTTCCTGTTGTTTCACTTAGTGTTTGTTTAAAATCAGTCAATTGTTTCAATTGTTCTTCCCAATATTCAGCTTTCCAGGATTTTACTTCTTGCAACAACACTTTTGTTTTTTCCAAAGCATCTACTAGATTTTCTCCAACCATCGTTTCTGAAGTCAGACCGGTTGATGACGTGTAAGAGTCAATTAAACATGAAGCAAGTTTGGTGACATCTGTAAACTGATCCCTGTGATTGCTCACTATGATCTCCCAGATAGGCATTAACTGAATTCCACGATCTATCACACTCCAGGTCTTGTTGCTTGATATAAGACCTGATCTCCATTGAATGAGAGAATCAACTTCTGATGGACCTCCTGTTTTGGTAGAAAAAAACTGAATGTCTTTCTGAAATTTTGACATAGTTGATCTGTCAATAGAACCCTGTAGATCTGTTTTTGATAAATCAAGATCTCCCCCACTTCCAGCAAAACTCGTACCTACATAGAAGTTAAGTGCTTCAGATGTCATTCTTTTAGCCTCATTCATCTGATCTGATTCAATGCCTTCCATGGAAGCTTTCCACCAATATATTCCCCCAAAGTGTATAGGTCCTAGGTTAGCATGAGAGCCAAACCTCTTGAAAAATTCAGTGCATTTTTTTTTTACAATTTGCTCATCCGAATGTATGCCAATTAGTTTTACAATGTCTTCTAGTCCATTTAGGGCAGCCTCAGAGAGCCTCAGCTGATCCTTAGTAAAGTAACATGATGCTAACGGGATGTAGTTGTATCTCGTTGTACAAATATATGTTCTCTTACTTGAGTGTTTATTGGTTGTATCAGATTCTGAGTTTTTGCTATAATCTGTACTACTTTTTAAACCAAAACCCATGAAACTAAAATTGACTGAGCTACTTAAACTTAACCCTATTTTTTCAACTCTCTTCTGAAAACTCGATTCTTCAATTTGGGATGTAAATTCTTTTTGCTGGAAAACTGGACTTTGTTCTGGTCCAAGAAGTTGCAAACTTTTTGGAATACACAGTAGTGGTTCATGCTTGCTAAACACATCCTCAATGTTTTTTGTCTGGAAAATTCCCTCAAGTGCCAATCCCCCAGAAGCATACTTAAGGATGTCTTCATCTTTTATGTTCTCTTTTCTTAGAAATGATTCTTCCATGAGCTTAATCTGCTTTTCATATTGATCTATGAGATCCACTAATGACTTTCCAGGTGGTGCAGAACATTCAGAAGGTATTTCAAGTGCTTTACGTATGTCTTCTTCTTTCTGCTTCACCGCCTTATCATGTCGATCTTTTCCTTCAGATCGTAATGTTTTTAGTTCAGTTATCATCTTCATTGCCTGCTCATTTTTTTCTTGTATTACCTGACATCGTTTCTCTTGTGTTTGGGTAATATTTGTATTGCTATCTGGTACATTGAATAGTTTGCGTAATGCTCTTTTTTCCCATGGATAACGGGTCTTCTCCTCTAGTGAAGAGCAGTCTTCAGGCTGAATGTATTGTATTGATTGTATGCTATTAATGCCCAGTTTTTCTTCAAGCACACAAAGCCAATAATCAGGATCCAATCCAGTCTCATGGAGCTTACTGGCAAGCTCCGCATCGGTAGAGCTACCAGCATGATGTTCTGTCATTTTCATAGAACTGAAAGAAAGAAAAAAAAATCTTATTATATTGTAATTTCTAGACATTTTAATTTCAAACATTAATCAAAATGTTAAACCAGAGGAAAAAGTGGTATGACTCCATTTTAATAAAAACAGTAATTTTTATTTCACATTTTAAAACATAAACAAAAAAATACCCAGAATTACATAATTCAAAGCAATAAATCCTCAGTAGTGGGTGAGCTGGTACCGTACAGCAATGTATGTATAATTATAGTTAATACAGTAACAGGTCAGCAACAATTGGCAGTAATAAATAGACAGACCATATTAATAAAGTGCAAAACATATATCAATTGGGGCTTTGACAATCAATCCGCCACCTCCTAAAGTGATATGGTCACTGTATAGCATGAAAAAGCCTAAGTACTGAGCCTATACTGACCAGTGATGTAGGTACCGCAACACCTGCCTGTCCCAACTCTGGTTTAACATTAAAATAGTGGTATTCAAGCATATGTTGTTTGGAATTGATCTAAATATTAATCAAAATGTTTAGATACAAAAGATTATTGAAAACTATAATCACAAAATAAATTACAACACTGGTGAACTTTAATCTTCTTTTGGAATTTTTGGGTATGTGAACACGTTTAGTATTTGGTGCAGAATTTCACCCCTTCATGACTTTTGACTGATCTATCCGTCATGGATCGTGTGCCGTTAAGCCCCGCCCCCTGCCGCGGGCAGGGAGCGGCGATCGGCGCACAAATCAGCTGTTTTCAACAGCTGACATGTGTGCCTGCATGTTACGAGTGGAATTGCATAACACCCGTAACATTAACCCCTTACACCTCACTGCCAAAGTCTGTCAGCGAGATGTAAATACGCGCGGTGAAGATTTTGACTTACCGCCGCCCCCACCGGAAGTCACGTGAGTGATCACGTGACTTCCGGTGGTTGCCATGGTAGCTCAGGGTCATGTGATGACGCCTGCAGCTATGACGTTTCACTTTCGTTTTCACACGGCCCGGAGGCCAGTGAAGCAGGAAGTGACTGTATCTGCTGTTTACAGCTGTATAGCTGTGATCAGCAGATAGATCAGAGCGATCGGATTGCTGATCGCTATAGCCCCCTAGGGGGACTAGTAAAATAAAAAAAAAGTAAAGAAAAAGTTTTAAAAATTTAAAACAAAAAACCTAGAAGTTCAAATCACCCCCCTTTCACCCCATTGAAAATTAAAGGGTTAAAAAATAAATAAATATACACATATTTGGTATTGCCGCGTTCAGAAATGCCCGATCTATCAAAATATAAAATCAATTAATCAGATCAGTTAACGGCGTAGTGGCAAAAAAAATTCCAAACGCCAAAATTACGTTTTTTGGTCGCCGCAAGTTTTCCGCAAAATGCAATAACAGGCGATCAAAACGTAGCATCTGCGCAAAAATGGTATCATTAGAAAAGTCAGCTCGAGACGCAAAAAATAAGCCGTCACTGAGCCATAGATCCCGAAAAATGAGAATGCTACGGGTTTTGGAAAATGGCGCAAAACGTGCGCCACTTTTTTTGGACAAGCTTGTGAATTTTTTTAACCCCTTAAATACAAGTAAACTTATTCATGTTTGGTGTCTGCAAACTCCCACTAACCGGGGAGAAGAAAGCTCATGCATAATGGACGCGCAATCTGAAGAATAAAGTCGTATCACTGTGGTCCTCAAATAGTTAATAATGAATTTTATTGGACAATCAAGATCACACACAAAACATGGTTAAAATCACATGTAATATCAAGAAACCCCACACCCCTCATGATGTTAATATGGGGTATCCCCCTGTGCAATCATCAACAAAGTGCAGTAGTGCATAAACCGGTCTTGTTACAGTATAAACAATGCACACTGAAATAGTCCCTATACATGCAAATGATATACCAGATTATTAGGATAAATCCTGTATCAGTAAGGTCTACAAAACCCGGAGCAAAACCTGAAAGCCGTATCAGTTGAAAAAATGTACAGCTAAAAATAGCTCTGCATGGATCCAACAATGACAAGGTCACAGAGTAGGAACAATAAATATGTAACATAAAAATGGCATGATAGGTCACACAATAAACCTGGTGACAGACTCATAATTCTCCTCACTAAAGAGTAACCACCCTAAGTAAGCCCAAGAATAAATAATTGCCCATCACTGAGCTCACGTCACAAAAAATGACCTCACACCGTGTCACTTATAGTATACAGCCTCCACATTCTCTCCTATAACATTTCCACTACACTGCCCCCTCATATGAAAACCCCCACTGTCCTCACCACTGAATTATACCCTCCAGACCTTCCTCACTTATGAACTATGACCTCCACTTCCCCACCTCTCCATGCAGCCCCCACTTCACTGTCCCCCTCATGATGTCCCCACTCTATAATAAACCTTCTGCTTCGCATTCTGTATACCAAGCCCTCCCAGGCTCCTAACTGAGCGCTCCCCATGCTGCCCCTTCTCCATATCAAGCCCCCCCCCCCATGGTTCCCCTTCCATACCGAGCACCATCCATGCTACCCCATTCTCCATACCATGCCTCCTATTCTCCATACTGCAACTCCCATTTGCTATACTGTCCACCACCCCCATTTTCCCATTCTGCTTCATCCCCAATGCAGGCGCACCCCTATCCTGCTTCATCCCCAATGCAGGCGCACCCCTATCCTGCTCCATCCCCCATGCTGCGCACCCCCATCCTGCTCCATCCTCCATGTTGCGCCCCCACATCATGCTTCATCCCCCCCGTCCTCCATGTTGCGCCCCCACATCATGCTTCATCCCCCCCATCCTCCATGTTGCGCCCCCACATCATGCTTCATCCCCCTCATCCTCCATGTTGCGCCCCTACGTCATGCTTCATCCCCCTCATCCTCCATGTTGCGCCCCCACATCCTGCTTCATCCCCCTCATCCTCCATGTTGCGCCCCCACATCATGCTTCTTCCCCCCATCCTCCATGTTGCGCCCCCACATCATGCTTCATCCCCCCCGTCCTCCATGTTGCGCCCCCACATCATGCTTCATCCCCCCCATCCTCCATGTTGCACCCCCACATCATGCTTCATCCCCCTCATCCTCCATGTTGCGCCCCCACATCATGCTTCATCCCCCCATCCTCCATGTTGTGCCCCCACATCATGCTTCATCCCCTCCATCCTCCATGTTGCGCCCCCGCATCATGCTTCATCCCCCCCATCCTCCATGTCGCGCCCACACATCATGCTTCATCCCCCCCATCCTCCATGTTGCGCCCCCACATCATGCTTCATCCCCCCATCCTCCATGTTGCGCCCCCACATCATGCTTCATCCCCTCATTCTCCATGTTGCACCCCCACATCATGCTTCATCCCTCCCATCCTCCATGTTGCACCCCCACATCATGCTTCATCCCCCATGTTGCACCCCCACATCATGCTTCATCCCCCTAATCCTCCATGTTGCGCCCCCACATTATGCTTCATCCCCCCCATCCTCCATGTTGCGCCCCCACATCATGCTTCATCCCCCCCATCCTCCATGTTGCGCCCCCACATCATGCTCCATCCCCCTCATCTTCCATGTTGCGCCCCCACATCATGCTCCATCCCCCTCATCTTCCATGTTGCGCGTGCGCCCGCCCCCCGGGTTGCTTGTTCAGCGCTGTCTTTGGCTGTAAAGCGCTTACCTGCTCCAGGCTGCATCTCCCGTTCTCCGCGGTGGTGGTGGCAATGTAGGTGGCGGCAGGATCTCACATCTTCAGCAGCGGCAGGATCTCACATCTTCCTCGGCGGCGGCTCCATCTCCCGTTCTCCTCTGCGCGGCGCTGCCTCACGCTGCTGTGACCTCTGCACAGTGAGCGCATGGCAGCACGTCGGGGCGGGGAGCTGATAGCAGCTCCTCTGACCCCATTTATATTCGCGTGTTATAGACGCGACTATAAATGACTGCGGCGCCCCCTCCCTCCTCCAAAAAGGCGACGGATTTAATAAAGAGTTTGGAGGAGGGAGAAAGTTTTGGTCTGGGCGCCGCCCCCTGGAAGGCGCCGCCCCAGGCACGTGCCCTCAAGTGCCTAATGGCAAATACGGCCCTGCACCCTGGGTCTCTTTTTGCCTCTACAAACGCGCACTGACCTGAGGCATCACATAGATACATCAGTTTAACCATATAGTGAACACGGTGAATAAAATATCCCAAAAACTTTTGTATGATCACACGTTTTTTGCAATTTTTCCGCACTTGGAATTTTTTTGCCGTTTTCCAGTACACTATATGGTAAAACTTATGGTTTCATTTAAAAGTACAACTCGTCCCGCAAAAAATAAGCCCTCATATGGCAAGATTGACAGAAAAATAAAAAAAAAGTTACGGCTCTCGGAAGAAGGGGAGCAAAAAACAAAAACGCAAAAACGGAAAGTGCCCGGGGCTGAAGGGGTTAAAGATTAACAAAACTTTTCAGAAATTATTTTATATATTTTAGGGTCTTCCACCAATCGCACAAAAAACCTCCTAGAAAAGTGCAGCTCATGAAACATGCGAGCAAGACAGAGCAGAGCCGATGCAGTAGAAAGTCATAGTCCTGTTTCCTGAGCACTGCACGTCTGGTCTTTTGAACAGTCTATGGGGATCTCAGGACACATTGCTGCACCAATATGCTCAGAATTAATGCACCTACAACAAGATATCTCCCAAAAGATAAAGGGGTGGTCTGAAAGCAAAGTAATTTTCATTCCAAATCTCTACCTGTTTAGTGCCAATATCTAATTTGTTTCTAATATACTTGCATTCAAAATTCCCTATGTCACAAGCAGTTTTGTACAAAACCCGCCGACTGCCATGGCGGTGTCAGACTCTGTTCACATTACAGATTCTGACACTCCATCCGATGGTTTCACCGGTGTCTCTGATCAACAAAGGCAGGCCCTTTCATTGACCTTCTATCTGCTCATTCATAGACAGGCTAGCAAGAGTTAACTAGAGTTAACCTCTGCTAGCCTGCTCATCAGGTTTCTTTGATCACATGTTGTAAGGAAGCCAATCACATTTGTTCCTCTCATATTTATGCTGGAGGAAATCTTCTACCCATGCAAACTGAAGTTTATGCTGTGTTGGTCTCTGTGTTGTGGTGTCCCAGACTTGCTGGAGAAAGAATTGCTTTGTGCTTGTTGTTGTTGTGGAGTTTACCCATCGTCTTGTTTTTCTCCACCCTGCTTTCATCCTTATCTCTTAGGCTATGTGTCCACGGTAGAATGTACCTGCGGATTTTTCTGCATGAAAATCCGCGACTTTCGCGGCAAATCCGCACCCGCGGATTTGCCGCGGGTTTTGATGCGGATTTCTTTTTTTTTTTTTTCCCCATTCTATACCCAAAATCCGCACCAAAATCCGCAACAAATAATTGACATGCTGCAGATTTTTCCGCATCAAAATCCGCGGCAAATCCGCCGCGGAAAAATCCGCAGCATGGACACAGCATTTCCAAAATGCCATTGAAATGGCTTGGAAGTGCCGCTGCTGCAGATTTTCGGAAAATCCGCGGTAAATCCGCGGCAAATCTGCGGCAAAATCCGCGGTAAATCCGCAGCGTGGGCACATAGCCTTTGGGTATAGAATGGGGAAAAAAAAAAAAAAGAAATCCGTGGCAAATCCGCGGCAAATCCGCGGGTGCGGATTTGCCGCGAAAGTCGCGGATTTTCATGCAGAAAAATCCGCAGGTACATTCTACCGTGGACACACAGCCTTATTGTCTTATCCCTCTGATCCCTCTGTGTGTGTGTGTGCTTTGTAACAGAGTTTTGGTTTCCCCCGTCTGTCTATTTTTGTGGGTTAAATCACACTCTTGTCCCAGCCCCCCTGGGAAGTGGGTATAAGATTAGGTCCGGTCAGGAGCAAGGTCGGGAAGGAGGTTCGGGCATCCCCACATTTAGGGGTATACCAGATATTAGGGATAGCATAGGGCCCCTAGCTTGAGGGTCTGCTAAGCAGCACCGGTTTCCTGCTATCCCCATAGTCATCATGATAATGGCATTCCCTATCTACACTGTCTAATTGCTTTTCTATTTTTTTCCTTACTTTTTTTATGAAGCTTCTTTTGAGAATCACAGTGCATGCTGGAACACTCCAACGGAACGTCATCAGGGGGTAAAGGCTGCGGTCACTGTCACAGCCTTTCCCTGAAATGGAGTGACGCTCATTTCAGGGCCTGGCCTAGTCCCTGCACTCTGTGCACTGTGCTGGCTGTGATCAGCAGTAATGAGCTGACATAAGAGCGGTGTCACAATACCCGGTGTGCAGAGACCAGTGACGTCACCTGACGTCACCCTAAAATGAGCGGCACTGATGATGCTTCATTCCAGGTGGGGGTAACGGTTGAGACACTGTCTGCAGACTCTTCCTCCTTATGATACCTCATTTGAGTATCCCAGCATTCACTGAGATTCTTGACTGAAGAGTCATCAAAAAGGAAGTATAAAAATAAGAGAGAATAGCAGTTAGTCAGTGTAGTTAAGGAAGTACAGGGAATTAAAAATGCAAGTTGTAACGCTGGCTTCCCTGCACCCCTTGCTCCTCTCCCCACAGGGACACGCGTTCACTCTCTGCAGCGGCCGGCTCTTCACACTACCTGGCTTCCTAGGGTCATTCCACGTGGGGGCTTCCCCCCTCCCCAGGCCAGTGCCTGTTGCACAGGTCCTCTGGGAGTGCCCCTAGGAAGTGCGAGAGCACCGCTGCCTTTCTTTTAAAAGGAGATAAAAAACCTGTGGAAAAAGAAGCGCAATAGGGTCTTACCCTGACAGACAGGGGATGACAGAAAGGATAATCCTACTCACCAAGGAGGGTTGTGAAAGGCACAACTCCTGTAACAGCATAAAACTGGATCAACGGCAGCAGTACCCCAGGTGGCTGATAACAGAGAGAAATTGTAGAATGGGGCTTTGTAAACCGCGCCAAAGATCACTGATGAAATCTTGAATTAATGTAAACTTTTTAATCTTGTACAGGTCTATGCGTTTCAGGAGGCTCTGCTCCCTTCCTCAGGACCAAACAGGCACAAGTTACATCAAATCTGTAGAAATTTATGTATCCCAGACATATATACACAATGTGATGTCAAAGAACCTCCCACAGAAAGAAAAAAATCGGCGGGAAAAAGTCTGAAATCACGTGGTGTGACGTGATGCAGTGAAAAAAAAGGGAAAAAAAAGAAAAAAAGTATTCATGAAACCAGTGATGTGAAAATATAAGAAGAGATTGTGCACCGCACTGCTTACCTTAACTGGAGGTAGTGTGGTATGTCTGTCCCAAAACACTGTTCAGTGTGAGGTTTCCTTGATTATTTCCATTGATTTTCAGGTATCACAGAAAAACATTTTTTCTCATTTTGATGGATCCAACAGAGTCCCTTATCGAGGTGCTATTGCCCAATTTAAACAAATATATCCATAGAACAAAAAGAGACAGGGCAGCACTCACCGATAAACTGGGACTATTTTATTTTTCACTGCTGACAGGTGAGACGGACATGAGGGAATGCAGGGAGGGGAGCACGAGGACGACGTGATGTGAAAATAGCAATGAAAAATAAAAATCTTATGAAATTTTTTTTTATTTTTTTTTTTTGTCATAATTGAGTAAAAAATATATATATGTATGTATATATATATATATATATATATATATATATATATATATATATATACCTAAAAAATTGTGTGTTTAAGACAGTAAGACTGAGGTGAGGAGGTATAGAACTCACATCAAACATAGATTCCATAGGTGACTGAAGGACAAGTTAGATTAGTCCACACAACCAAAGAACTCGGTGTAGAATTTCCAAAAACATATATATACATATACATATGAAAGGAGAGAGAAAAAAAAGGGGAAGATAGAATAGTTGTGGGAAATTGTAACAGTATAGTTCAATTTAATCAAAGTGATCATGCGAGCGCAATATACACATGTTGTAGATAGGACAAGGCACGGGGTGAAATAGGTTCAGGAGCGTGGGAAAAAGACGAGAGCGCATGCGTCAGTCAAGGCAGTGAGCAAGTACTGCAGTACTTGCTCACTGCCATGACTGACGCATGCGCTCTCGCATTTTTCCCACGCTCTTGAACTCTATTCACCCCGTCTCCTGCTTTTCAGTTTCTTCACATTACCCGCTCACTGCCTTGACTGACTCATGCGCTCTCGTCTTTTTCCCACGCTCCTGAACCTATTTCACCCCGTGCCTTGTCCTATCTACATGTGTATATTGTGCTCGCATGATCACTTTGATTAAATTGAACTATACTGTTACGATTTCCCACAACTATTCTATCTTCCCCTTTTTTTCTCTCTCCTTTCATATGTATATGTATGTATATATATATATGTATATATAAATTTTTTTCATAAGATTTTTATTTTTCATTGCTATTTTCACATGATCTTATCACTGGTTTCATGAATACTTTTTTTCCCTTTTTTTTCACTGCATCACGTCACACCACGTGATTTCAGACTTTTTCCCGCCGATTTTTTTCTTTCTGTGGGAGGTTCTTTGACATCACATTGTGTATATATGTCAGGGATACATACATTTCTACAGATTTGATGTAACTTGTGCCTGTTTGGTCCTGAGGAAGGGAGCAGAGCCTCCTGAAACGCGTAGACCTGTGCAAGAATAAAAAGTTTACATTAATTCAAGATTTCATCAGTGATCTTTGGCGCGGTTTACAAAGCCCCATTCTACAATTTCTCTCTGTTTTCTTTTAAAAGCGTCAGTGCATCATTCCCAGGAATCAATGAGAGGCACTGGGTACTTAAGGCACTCTCCCACTAGGGAAGGTGCCTGATCAATGTTCGTGTTTAGTTTGTGGTTCTGTGCCCTAGCCAGATAGTTGTCAGGTCCCCTTGTCCGTCGGTTCTTGTCTGTCCTGCCTGTACCTGTTTCCAGTCCATCCTCCTCTGTTGGCACCTTGTGACATCCCCTACTGGCCTACTGGCATCTGGTTCCAGTCCGTACTGCACTGTGGTACTAATGACTGTCTATCAACCCCAGCCTTGCTAGTGACTTGGCCTGTCTGTCCTGGCCATGCTGTTTGCTTTAGCTATTCTGGAGGTACCTGTCTTTACTAGATATTCAGTCTGTCTGCACCCATGTCTGTCTCTGCCCTGGAGGTGAGCTGCCACAGTCCTGGTCACTGCCCTGGGAATGGCACCTGGAGTCTGCCTCACGGTGGGTGGTTAGTCAAGCACCTCCCACAAAAGACCAGAGTCCGACTGTGGTCCAGTGAGTCCACTTAAGCTCTCCGCTTTACAGAAGCGTATTAGAAAACAGTTTACATTTTTGACACTAAATAGATAGGAATTTAGAAACAAAATTTCTTTGCCTTCTGACTACTCCTTTAAATTACTCTTTAAATGTTTACTAATGCTGCTACCTGCAACTAATCAGTACTGTATGGTCCATAGTTTGATGATGGCTGGTAACAAAATTAGCTCCAGTAATCTCCTTACCATTGTTAAGGACATAGTGGAAATTGCAGTTTTTGGTGCAGAGCAGCAAGGAACAATGAAGGTACTTAGAGGACTAAGGAGTGCAGCACAAACCATCCGGTATATAAAAACATCCATTTGTTGGTCTACATTAAAAAGCAAATTAGTGAATGCTCATTTTTGCTTTTTTAATGTAGACCAATAAATTGAATATTTTAGTTTCAACAATCTTTTATTGAGTTAGTCAGCATTAAAGCATTCAGATCAATGAAACAGTAATGATTTTCTTGATACAATTACAATGATCTTGAAACAGTTAGCCTCCAACAAAAGGAGACAACCGATACAGGTATCAACTAGTTCCCAAATGTTGTTGTTATATTTAAATACTCAATTTACTAAATAACTCAAAACAGTAATTTTAAGTAAAAACCAAATAACAGGGAAAAGAGGGGGAGAAAAAGTGGGGGTGGGTCCCACTGCTAACTAGAGGACTAGCAACTTTGTAACTTCAGTTTAACTGAGAGGGGTGTTATCTATAGTGGTCAACATATGTGTCGGACCTTACGTAGATATTGATGTGATATTCTCCAGAGTATTGGGGAGTTGGGTTTGAATCCATGGATCCCAAATTGCATGGAGCAATTCAAGGGAGTCGTTCCTAATGGCCTCTATTTTTTCCTAACGTATGATAATGTTAACCCGCTGTAGGACCACATTAAGGCCTAAGCCACACGGCGAGAAAATCGGTGCGAGTGGAGTGCGATAAAACATCGCATTCCACTCGGACCAATTCTAGCCTGTGTGTCAGCACACATGAGCGATTATTTTCTCAGCCCTAATCGGACCGAGAAAACAATCGCAGCATGCTGCGATTGTAATCCGAGACTCTTTCTCTCGCACCCATTCAAGTGAATGGGGCGAGAGAAAAATCGCACTGCACTCGCGGTACATCGGTGTACCGTGCGTGCAGAGCGAGAATGTCTATAGCCGGCTACACAGGCGAGAGGGAGAGAAATCCCTCCCTCCCCTCCTGAGTGCCGGCCCGCCCCCTGCAGCTGAGGTCTGCTCGCAGGAACGGACCTCAGTTGCAAGGACACAAGCATGAGACTCAGCTCTGCTGTACTGCCAGCACGAGCCGAGTCTCATGCAAGGGGATCGCAGTAGTCCCCGTGTGGCCCCAGCCTAATAGATAAAGTAGGGCCTCTCCTTTGACTGGCTATATAAATTTTGGATGCTAATATGATGAAAGAGATTAGCCGGTTACATTTAGATACATTTATTAGTGACCCTGTAGGTTTGTCTCCAAACAGGATGACTTCAGGTGAGTATACATTAGGGCTATCACTGAACTTATTTATTATAGAGGTGACTTCTCTCCATAGTGTTACCACAACTGGACAGGTCCACCAAACATGGGATATATCACCTTTTTGTCCACATCCCCTGAAGCATCGGTCTGAGGCACCTGGGTAGATGGAGCTCAAATATGTCGGAGCATAATAAGAACGATGGAACTTTTTTATAGATGTTTCGATTGAAATACTATGCCCAAAGAATGACAAAAGTATTTTAGGATTGATACCTTTATAGGTTAACCAGAAAAATTATATTAGCAAGCTTTCAGAGATGCTCTGAAACAGGGGCGTAACTACCGCGGTCGCAGCGGTCGCGATTGCGACCGGCCCCGGGAGGTTAGGGGCCCGCGCCCGCCCGGCAGATCAGCAGCCAGCTCCTTTCTGTAAGAGGAGCTGCGCTGTTCTGCCGCAGACCACGCGGCGCTGCGGCCGCTATATGACCCGGTCGCGGCCGCTGACACCAGGCCCCCCTGCCTGGTGTCAGTGGTGGCGTCACCACACTCCCGTCACTCACCGCGCTCCCGTCACTCACCGCGCTCCCGTCACTCACCGCGCTCCCGTCACTCACCGCGCTCTCGGCATCGCGCTCTCGTCACTGCGCTCTCGTCACCGTGCTCTCGTCACCGCGCTCCCGTCACCGTGCTCTCGTCACCGCGCTCCCGTCACCGCGCTCCCGTTACTCGCCGCGCTCCCGTCACTGCGCACTGCTTTGATATTGCAGACAGCGGCCGGCGCCGTTCTATGCATCATCAGTCTTCCCCCGTGCCTGCGCGCTGACGTCACTCCTGTGCAACTGCTGTGTGTGGTGAGAGCACAGCACGGGGGAATGAGGAAAGAAGTGAGGATGGGCAGCGGTGAAAGAAATAGAGGTGAGGACAGAACTGCGGTGGAAGGAGAAGAGAGGTGAGTACTTGTTTTATTTTTTTTTTATAAATCAGTGAGTACACGGGAAGGCTGGCTGCAGAACACATGGAGTCCTTAGAGGGGGCCTGGCTGCAGGACACATGGAGTCCTTGGGGGGGCCCTGGCTGCAGGACACATGGAGGCCCTGGGGGGGGCTGGCTGCAGGACACATGGAGCCTTGGGGGGGCCCTGGCTGCAGGACACATGGAGGCCCAGGGGGGGGCTGGCTGCAGGACACATGGAGTCCTTGCGGGGGGGGGCCTGGCTGCAGGACACATGGAGGCCCTGGGGGGCCCTGGCTGCAGGACACATGGAGGCCCTGGGGGGCTGGCTGCATGACACATGGAGGCCCTGGGGGGGCTGGCTGCATGAAACATGGTCTATGGGGCTGCATTATACATGGAGGTCTATGGAGCTGCATAATCATGAGGGACACCTTATACATGGACTATATGGGTGCATTATACATGGAGGAGTATGGGGCTGCATAATACAATATGAAGGTTTATGGGGCTGCATTGTAAGACATATAGGACTATGGGGGCTACATTATAATATATGGAGGACTATAAAGGCTACTTTATACATGGATGACTATGGGGTGTGTTATAAAACATGGAGGACTGTGGTGCAGTATAATATATGGAGAACTATGGGTGAATTATAATACATGGAGGACTATGGGAAATGCATTATAATACATGGAGGACTATGGAGGTGCATTCTAATATATGAAGGGTTATGTGGGACCCTTTATACTATATGGAAGGCTATGTGGGGGCCATTATAGTATTTGTAGAACTATATACGAGGGGGGACAAAGATACAAGCATGTGATGGGAATGTTTTGTGCTGAGGGAAAAAGGGCTCTTTCCCTCAGCACCCAGCTTCCCCATGCTCTGCTGTACATCTCCCAGCACCCAGCTTTCCCATGCTCTGATATGGAAAAGCTGGGTGCCGAGGGAATGATGTATAGCAGAGCATGGGAAAGCTGGGTGCCGAAGACAAGATGGATATCAGAACATGGGAAATCTGTGTTCTGATAGAGGGATTTCAGATCATGGGAAACCTGGGTGCTGAGGGTAAGAGCCAAGTGTCAGCATCATTATCCTGTACTCCGAGTGTCAGTGTCATTATCCCATACCACAAATGTCGGTGTACGTGGAGGGGGGGCCCCAGTCCAAATTTTGCACCAGCGCCCATCAAACTCTAGTTACACCACTGCTCTGAAAGCTTGCTAATATAGTTTTTCTGGTTAGCCTATAAACGTATCACTCATAAAATACTTTATTCATTCTTGGGGCATAGTATTGCAATTGATTTTTCTGGCTAACACGGTACCACAATATTACCTTGTATTGCACATTGAATAGATGTTTCGGAAAGAGATACCAGATTGCTCCCCCTTGTTATATTTTCATAACATTTGTTCCATTTTTCAAGAGTCATAGAGAACCCTAGGTCCTCCTCCTATTGGTCCATCACCTTCAATTTAATGTTTGACACATGGCGATTCAAGAAGAAGGAAGCGCCGAAACGCCAGCGTCGGGGAGCGTCACAATCCTGTATCAGCGTCTGGTGACCTTTGCAGCTATCAGGTAATGTGCCTGCTTGTACTTCTCTGTTCTCACCAGCGCTCGGCGTCAGTGCACAGATCACAGGCTTTGTTTTTTTGCCTGTGCCTCTGATTAGGGCATTCAGTCTATGCAACAGTAATTATCATAGTGGCACCCCACAAGACTGCAAAGTTTACTTACCTCTAATCTTATTACATGACTAAAGCTGGGGTCACACTAAACGACAGCGACAGCGACGTCGCTGTTACGTCACCATTTTCTGTGACGTAGCAGCGACCTTTTAAGTCGCTGTTATGATCGCTGCTTAGCTGTAAAACACAGCAGCCGAAGCAGCGATCATAACGACACGTGTCGCTGTGCTGCAACATGTGCAGGGAGCAGGGAGCCGCTCACACTGAGCGCTGGCTCCTTGCTCTCCTAGCTACAGTACACATCGGGTTAATTAACCCGATGTGTACTGCAGCTACATGTCACAGTGCAGAGAGCAGGGAGCCGCGCACACTGCTTAGCGCTGGCTCCTTGCTCTCCTAGCTACAGTACACATTGGGTTAATTACACGATGTGTACTGCAGCTACATGTGCAGAGAGCAGGAGCCGGCGCTGGCAGCGTGAGAGCGGCGGGGGCTGGTAACGAAGGTAAATATCGAGTAACCACCTTGGTTACCCGATGTTTACCTTGGTTACAGCTTACTGCAGCTGCCGGCTCCTGCTCCCTGCTCGCTTCATTTCGTCGCTCTCTCGCTGTCACACACAGCGATCTGTGCGTCACAGCGAGAGAGCGACGACCAAAAAATGAAGCTGGAAATTCAGCAACGAGCGGCGACCTCACAGCAGGGGCCAGCTCGTTGCTGGATGTCACACACAGCGACAGCGACGGGACGTCGTTGCAACGTCACAGAAAATGGTGACGTAGCAGCGACGTCGTTGTCGCTGTGTGTGACACCACCTTAATAGACATGCATATCGTTATCCTTGTCATAGCTACTGTCCCTGGTATCATTCAATAAGGGCTCTCTGATTTACCCCTTGTCCAAGAGTGTTAATACATTTCTGTATATATACTTATATCCTCCATCTTGAGAGTTTATCATTTGGGGAACTTATCCTCCACCCCTCCCCCCTCCCTTTCTAAGTACTGGTAATACCATTAACTCTCTCCAGCCATCTATGGAGCTTTGGCTGTTCTTTTAACTATTTAAATACCAATATATTTATATGTATACACACTGATCTCTCCTCTCTCTTTTTTATTTTTTATTTACTTATTTTGCACTTTGCACTTTTTGATTGTTTAGTAACCATAATTTTTGGCCACATTTATGTATTGGTCCAAGATTTGCTTATCTATATACTTATCACTTTATGATTAACTGATAAATGTGTTTTTTATTTATATATCTATTGGTCTGAGATATAACTTGATGAACTCCTATATGGTTGATCATATATAATGTTGTGATATATTATTCAGTTTTATATTTTTATATATATATATACTCCATATTTATATTGAACTTTGAGACAGGGATGATATGATTGTATGGATTGTGACGCCTATTGTCCAGCTTCGGCTGTGTCTCTTGAGATTAAATGGTTTTAATTAATAAAATATTTTGTATACATTATAGACCTTTTGTATTCGTTTTTTTCTTTTTTGGTCGATTCAAAATAGTGTAGATCAGTGATATTGTACCCCTCCCTCCTTGATCAAATATGCAAATCCTTTTAAAAGCCGTTGGGTTGAGGGTCTGTTTTTCTCCCATTAATGTACCCACAAAATGAAACATCTGTTCTATTCTGAACATTTACTCCCCCGGTGGTAAGAATTGGGTTATAAATTCAGCTTTAGAATCTAGATTGTAAAGGGAGGCTAGGTGACTCACACGAGTAATGCCTTTATTTTTCCACCAAGAGAACCCACCTGTGGCTACACCCAGAAGGAACATTGGATTACCAAAGAAATTAAGAAGTAGGGATGGTTTTGATTGTAGCAGACACTGAAAACGAGTAGACCTCCACAACCTAACAGTGTTATAAGAGAAGGGGTCGGACACAGCCATCTTGAGCGGAAGTGGACCCGTCATCCAGATCAGACTACTTATAGTATAGGGAGCCAGTAAGGCATCTTCCAGTCCAACTCACCTAGAGGAGCACTCACCCATCATATTGGTAGATATTTGTGTGAACTGAGCCGCTTTATAGTAAAGAATAAAATTAGGGAGGGAAATATGGTAGAAAAGTGTCTGCTGTGCTATCCGGGCTCTTTTGTTGTTCCAGGTAAATCTAGAGACCGCCGCATGTATGTGTTTGAAAAAGCTTTGTGGTAATAGTATAGGGAGTGATCGAAATAAATATATGTATCGTGGGAGAGTGTTCATTTTAATTGAATGAGTTCTGCCAAGAAAGGAGATAGTAGGCTGTGACCATTTCTTAAAATCTTGTATCATTTGTTGGGCGAGAGGAGAGACATTCCACTTGAACAGCGAGGTTCTATGGCCAGTAAGTTTAACTCCTAAATATGATATATAATGAATTTGTCTCTGGAATTTAAAATTAGAAAGTATATTATTATGAAGGTTGTTTGGGGTGTTAAGGAAAATATGTTTTCTCCACATTAACTTTCAGTCCCAAGAGTGACTCAAATCTGTGTAAAGCTGGGTTCACACATAGTGACAGCGACAACGACGTCGCTGTTACGTCACCATTTTCTGTGATGCAACAGTGACCTTGTAAGTCTCTGTTATGATCGCTGCTTAGCTGTCAAACACAGCAGACGCAGCAACGGTCATAACGACACGCGTCGCTGTGCTACATGTGCAGAGAGCAGGGAGCCGCGCACACTGCTTAGCGCTGGCTCCCTACACTCGTAGTCACAGTACACATCGGGTTAATTAACCCGATGTGTACTCCGGCTACATGTGCAGGGAGCCGTGCACACTGCTTAGCGCTGGCTCCCTGCACTCGTAGCCACAGTACACATCGGGTTTATTAACCCGATGTGTACTGCAGCTACATGTGCAGAGAGCAGGGAGCCCCTCACACTGCTTAGCGCTGGCTCCCTGAACTCCTAGCTACAGTACACATCGGGTTAATTACCCGATGTGTACTCCGGCTACATGTGCAAAGAGCAGGGAGCCGGCACTGGCAGCGTGAGAGCGGCGGACGCTGGTAACGAAGGTAAATATCGGGTAACCAGGGAAAGGGCTTCCCTTGGTTACCCGATGTTTACCGTCGTTACAGCTTACAGCAGCTGCCAGAAGCCGTCTTCCTGCTCGCTTCATTTCGTCGCTCTCTCGCTGTCACACACAGCGATGTGTGCTTCAGAGCGGGAGAGCGACGACCAAAAAATGAAGCTGGACATTCAGCAACGAGCGGCGACGACCTCACAGCAGGGGCCAGCTCGTTGCTGGATGTCACATACAGTGACGGGCCGTCGCTGCTACGTCACAGAAAATGGTGACGTAGCAGCGACGTCGTTGTCGTAATAAATAGTGTGGGTCTCCTGAGCTGACCCCTTCTTAGACCAAGTCATCTCCTGCAGTCTGGTGTCTTGGCTTACCAACTTTGACGCCCTCAAGGTGTTGGATTAAGGCATAATCCCATCTGTTATGATCCGGAACCATGGAAGACCACACCAAATCATTGGTAAAAGGTGACAAGAGCATTGGCAACTAATCAGGCTGCCATCCCCTTACTAACCATCACAACTAGAAGTAGCCGAGGGGTGAACTAACATCCTGTGCACCGCGAAGCCAGCCGGAGAACTAACTATCCTAAAGGAAGGAAAGATGAATAACTCTCTGCCTCAGAAAATAGACAAGAATAGCAAGCCCCCCACATTGAAAGACTGCGGTGATATAGGAAAAACACAATACACAGATAGATGACAGGATTAGCAAAAGGTGAGGCCCCCACTGACTAAAATAGGAAACGACAGGAGAGGGACTGATGGTGGCCAGAGAAAAACCGTGCAAAAATCCAAATTTCTGATAGTACAAAAAGGCCCTCAGATTGCACGATCTGAACTCTGTCCTATACCAGGTGCTTTTGTCATATCAATGAACAGAAAGCAAGAATCAGAACAAATTCAACAAGCCACAAACACATGGACCCAAAGGAGCTATACTCCAAACAGACCTGCAGGGAGTTCCCCAGCCAAGCCAAACTGAGGGGGAAAAATCCCTGCATGCAAATAAACTGAAAACAACCACAGCAAATGACAAACCCAGATAAGAGCAAAAGAACCAAACAATAAATAAAGAGCAAAGCACTTATCTGGGGTAGATGTGGTGTGGTGCAGAATGAAGCAGGCTGATGATACAAAGAACAACTGACATCCGGCATGGCCTACTATCAGACCAGGATTTAAATAAGCAGAGAGTTAGCAAAGGAAACGCCCATTGCACAACACACCTGGTCCAAGTCCAAACCATTCCTGACCACCTGAGGGAGATCCCAGCAGCCAAAACATAACTAACATTCACAACACCCATCCGAGGTGTGGAACTCACAGAGACGCGTCTTCCTCCATAGAGTGCCGCGCATGCGCCCCTAACTTGGATATTTTAATATACTGGATGGTTTGCGCTGCACTCCTCGCTCATTCTCTTATTGCCTTTATGTACTAATGGTGGTTCTGGTGCTGAATATCTGTATTGATCATTGTTCTGGTGATGTAGTCATGTACTGACTGTGGTTCTGGTGCTGTATTTATGTAATGATGGTGGTGGTTCTGGTGATGTAATCATATACTGATATAGTTACACATGTTGAAAAAAGACCTAGGTCTATCAAGTTGGACCTTGCTCCACCAATTATCTATTTTGGTCACTAAATTATCTATAACTCACAATGTTTTGTGTACTGTGGAAATAATCCAGCCCTTTTTAAAAGCTGTTACAGTGTCTGCCATTACTACAGCTTGTGGTCGGCATTCCATAGTCTGACTGCACTAATTGTAAAGAACTCTTTCCTAGATAGCTGCCGTAATCGCCTTTCTTCCACCTGCAGTGAGTGACCCCTAGTATGGTCTTTGGAAGAAATAAGTCATGTGCCAGTCTTTTGTATTGACCACATGTGTATACATATAAATGAGATGTTTTTTTCTGAGATGTTTTTTTTTCTAAGCTAAACAAGCCCAACTTTTCCAATCTCTCATCATATGGGAGGCCTCCATCCCTTAATAACTTAATAATCCTGTAGTAATCTAGTTGCCACCTCTGAATATTCTTTTTAAAATGTGGAACTCAAAACTGGATATCAGATCTAGATGGGGCCTTAAAAGTGAAAGGGGTATCAATATGTTGGAATCTCAGGATTTAATTTTTTTTTTTTTAAACACCCTAAAATCTTGTTTGCTTTTTCTGCTGACATTGAATACTGCTACTCAGCGTACTTGTAACCAGAATACCAAGTTCTTCTCCTGTTCTGCAATCTTGAGTTTATTTCAGTTAAATACATACAGTTAGGTCCAGAAATATTTGGACAGTGACACAATTTTCTCGAGTTGGGCTCTGCATGCCACCACATTGGATTTGAAATGAAACCTCTACAACAGAATTCAAGTGCAGATTGTAACGTTTAATTTGAAGGTTTGAACAAAAGTATCTGATAGAAATTGTAGGAATTGTACACATTTCTTTACAAACACTCCACATTTTAGGAGGTCAAAAGTAATTGGACAAATAAACCAAACCCAAACAAAATAATTTTATTTTCAATATTTTGTTGCAAATCCTTTGGAGGCAATCACTGCCTTAAGTGTGGAACCCATGGACATCACCAAACGCTGGGTTTCCTCCTTCTTAATGCTTTGCCAGGCCTTTACAGCTGCAGCCTTCAGGTCTTGCTTGTTTGTGGGTCTTTCCGTCTTAAGTCTGGATTTGAGCAAGTGAAATGCATGCTCAATTGGGTTAAGATCTGGTGATCGACTTGGCCATTGCAGAATGTTCCACTTTTTTGCACTCATGAACTCCTGGGTAGCTTTGGCTGTATGCTTGGGGTCATTGTCCATCTGTACTATGAAGCGCCGTCCGATCAACTTTGCGGCATTTGGCTGAATCTGGGCTGAAAGTATATCCCTGTACACTTCAGAATTCATCCGGCTTCTCTTGTCGGCTGTTATGTCATCAATAAACACAAGTGACCCAGTGCCATTGAAAGCCTTGCATGCCCATGCCATCACGTTGCCTCCACCATGTTTTACAGAGGATGTGGTGTGCCTTGGATCATGTGCCGTTCCCTTTCTTCTCCAAACTTTTTTCTTCCCATCATTCTGGTACAGGTTGATCTTGGTCTCATCTGTCCATAGAATACTTTTCCAGAACTGAGCTGGCTTCATGAGGTGTTTTTCAGCAAATTTAACTCTGGCCTGTCTATTTTTGGAATTGATGAATGGTTTGCATCTAGATGTGAACCCTTTGTATTTACTTTCATGGAGTCTTCTCTTTACTGTTGACTTAGAGACAGATACACCTACTTCACTGAGAGTGTTCTGGACTTCAGTTGATGTTGTGAACGGGTTCTTCTTCACCAAAGAAAGTATGCGGCGATCATCCACCACTGTTGTCATCCGTGGACGCCCAGGCCTTTTTGAGTTCCCAAGCTCACCAGTCAATTCCTTTTTTCTCAGAATGTACCCGACTGTTGATTTTGCTACTCCAAGCATGTCTGCTATCTCTCTGATGGATTTTTTCTTTTTTTTCAGCCTCAGGATGTTTTGCTTCACCTCAATTGAGAGTTCCTTAGACCGCATGTTGTCTGGTCACAGCAACAGCTTCCAAATGCAAAACCACACACCTGTAATCAACCCCAGACCTTTTAACTACTTCATTGATTACAGGTTAATGAGGGAGACACCTTCAGAGTTAATTGCAGCCCTTAGAGTCCCTTGTCCAATTACTTTTGGTCCCTTGAAAAAGAGGAGGCTATGCATTACAGAGCTATGATTCCTAAACCCTTTCTCCAATTTGGATGTGAAAACTCTCATATTGCAGCTGGGAGTGTGCACTTTCAGCCCATATTATATATATAATTGTATTTCTGAACATGTTTTTGTAAACAGCTAAAATAACAAAACTTGTGTCACTGTCCAAATATTTCTGGCCCTGACTGTATGCAGCAATAGGATTACTTTGCAAATGTTACGTAATTGTTAACGTAGTCGTGTACTGTTTGTGGTTCTGGTGATTTATCAATGTAGATGTTGTAATCTTTAATTTATTAGACATGAAACTTGATCATTATAGGTTAATTGTGCCGGACTGGTAATACAGCCATCTGAATTAGGCCATATTTGTCAGCTGAACAAGTGTTTAACTAAAGTCCCAATAGTTACAGGCAGCTGTCTGATTATTTGGCCAGCAGCTATCTATCCAGACTCTCCAATATACAGGACTGCTCACTTTGATGAGAGCTTTGTGTTTTCTATAAGAGAGTCATTGTTAGACATCTCTGGAGGCTAATAATTTAGAGAATATAAGGATCTTCAGACCTAAATCTGACATGCTGGATCCTTATCTCTCCAGACATCACCAGTCAGAGGCCCCCACACATTAGACTATGGGTCAAATCTGTCGATATTGGCGGATTCTTACAACTTTAAGGCCCCGTCACACTAAGCAACATCGCTGCTGATGGACAACTTTTGTGACGTAACAGTGATGTTGCTAGTGATGTTGCTGTGTGTGACGTCCAGCAACAACCTGGCCCCTGCTGTGAGGTCGTTGGTTGTTGCTGAATATCCTGGACCATTTTTTAGTTGTTGCTGTCCCGCTGTGAAACACACATCGCTGTGTGTGACAGCGAGACAGCAACAACTAAATGTGCAGGCAGCAGGAACCGGCTTCTGCGGACACTGGTAACCACGGTAAACATCGGGTAACCAAGAAGCCCTGTCCTTGGTTACCCGATATTTACCTTCGTTACCAGCCTCCTCCGCTCTCACTGTCAGTGCCGGCTCCTGCTCCTTGCACGTGTAGCAGAGTACACATCGGGTAATTAACCCGATGTGTACTGTAGCTAGGAGAGCAGGGAGCCAGCGCTAAGCAGTGTGTGCGGCTCCCTGCTCTCTGCACGTGTAGCTGCAGCACACATCAGGTAATTAACCCAATGTGTGCTGTAACTAGGAGAGCAGGGAGCCAGCGCTAAGCGGTGTGCGCTGCTCCCTGCTCTCTGCACGTGTAGCTGCGTGCGCTGGTAACCAAGGTAAATATCGGGTTGGTTACCCAATATTTACCTTAGTTACCAAGCGCAGCATCTGCGTTGCTGCTGGCTGGGGGCTGGTCACTGGTTGCTGGTGACAGCTCACCAGCAATCCGTGTAGTGATGCTCCAGCGATCGCTGCCAGGTCAGGTTGCTGGTGGGATCGCTGGAGCGTCTGACTGTGTGACCTCTCACCAGCAACCTCCTAGCAACTTACCAGCGATCCCTATCAGGTTGTATCGTTGTTGGGATCGCTGGTAAGTTGTTTAGTGTGACGGTACCTCTAGACTTAATGTTTATGGGAGGGCTTAACTTATCTAATGGGTATATGCACATAATGTCTTTAAGATGTCTGCAAATATCATGGGTTTTTCATTCCGAAGACGCTTCAGGACGCTCTGGGGTCTTTCGTGCGAAATATACTTTTTTTTTTACTTCTTTTCAGTTATCTTTTCTCACATCTTTTAGGGACTGTTTTTTAATTAAATTATATTATATAAACTATTGCGCAACTTACAAGCAGAAGTCGCCTGAGGAATGGTTAGGTCTCTTCATTCAACTGCTTCGCGTCTTTAGAAACTTGAGGCAGTTAAAAGAAGCTCAAAAGACTGAACATATGATCAGCAAGTAATTTTTACACTGCAGGGCATAAATTCAGTCTTTTTAGGGTTTAATTAGCGCTTTTTCATGCACGTTATGGAGCAGAGCTGCCTGAAAATGATGTCATGTGCACATACCTTTTGTCTGACTTACCAGTAGGGGGTGTGACAACTTAAAATGCCTAGGGCAGCATGAATACCAAATATGGCCCTGTGTATAGTATTACGATTATACATTGATCATTGGTCACATTGTACACATGAGCTCAGTATATAGTGTAAACTGTATAAATAATATAATGTTCACTAGTGACCTTATACACAGGAGCTCTGTATATATTGTCTAGTGTACAAGTAATACAATGATAACTGGTGACATTATGCACAGGAGTTCTGTATGTAGTGTACAGGAAGTACAGTGACTGGTGACATTGTACACAAGAGCTCTGTATATAGTGTAAAGTGCACTGGTAATACAGTGACTTACCAGTGATGCCTCTAGTTGAAGTTATTCATCCTCTCTTTCTGCTTACCGCTAAGACTTTTTCCAGTTAGGACTTGTCTCTGCAGAAAGTAGCACACAGAAAACTGTCAATGTTTCCTTCTAGAGCACATTTCCAACTTATTTCACTTTTACATTTCACAAGATGAAGAAAAAAGTACAGTAACTCGACCTCTCTCTTGTTCTCCTCATGAAAAACAGTATCCTCAAAAGCAAAATATATCACTGCAGTAATAAAGTCCCCTATTTGTTACCATATACTAATGACCCACATACAGTAATTTTGTCACCCATCCTGGCTCATTCCTCTAAAAATATCCCCCATCCTTTAATAAGCTCATCCATGCTGACCCCTTTCTGTAATAATGTCCTGTGACCTGGGATCTTTATTTCATAATGTCCTCTGACCTGGGCCCCTTTATTTGATAATGTCTAACTGTTGTGGTGCAGGAAGCTGGTGGCTTTCTGCATCATAATACATTTTAACTGAATGTGTGTCCAAAGACGCATTCATTTGAAACCAGTGTTGTCTTCAGTACTGGATGGGAGCACCGCTTCTTGTTCGGGAACTGGCAAAAACTGGCTAAATCCCACTCCAGATATGCACAAGATTCATGCCAGGTGAGGCTGAGCTGCAGCCAGAGTAGATCCTTTATATGACTTGGATGTTTTTTTGATTTTTATAAAGATTGTCAGCTCCTTTTGTATTTTGGAAGGAGACAGACCGATTATTTAATGCCCATAGTTACCATTTGAATCCAAGTGTATATACTTTTTAATTTTGTGAAAATATTATTTTTGATTGGTAAAAAATATGAAAAATAATTTGAACAGTTTTGATATTTTCTACCTTTAAACACTAGGGGGAGCAGCTACTGAAATTTGCCATGTAATCCTACTGTACTGATGGCTCGCATTACAACTGCAATAAATGTGGGCGGGATCTGCTCGTGGGTGTGTGATGTCTCCTCCCCTCTCCTTCTGGGCATTCGCAAAAGGATAAGGGAGAATGAAGTTTAGGATCACAGCACAGACATTTTGTGGGTGACTGCAATGTAATACTGACATTGTCATGCCTTCACAAAATGCAGATTTACTGTTTGTATACTATTGAATTAGTGCCTTGTGATAACAGCGCCATCTGTTGGCATATTCTCTCATTGCATCTATTTTATCATTTCCTCATTTGTTGCTTGAGCACCTTAAAGGGAACCTGTCAGCAGAAATTTCGACTTAAACCTAACAGATTCCCCCTCTGCAGCTCCTGGGCTGCATTCTAGCAAGGTCCCTGTTAGTATTGTGGCCCCTTTCTGACCCAAAAAAAAGAGTTTATATCGAGGTACCTTTTTGGCTTCTGATTCTCTAAATGTGTCACGGGGGCGGGCTGCCTGATGGCCGTTATTCTGCCCCCTGTTCCTGTATGCCGCCCCCATCGCCGATTTCTATACTTCTGGACGCCGCCCACTGCTCCAGCCATCCCCGCGCATGCCCAGTGCTCATCTCTCGTGGATGAGCACTGTGCCCAGTGTCACCGGTGGTGACGTGCGCGCAGGGTTTAGATTATGGGCGGTGCTGTGATGTTAATTACCAAGCAACCGCCCATAATCGCGGGACCGCGCATTCCCCCTCGGCCTGCTTCTTTCTGCGCAAGCGCGCTGCAGCTGAACTCCTCCTGATCGGTGTAGTCACTGCTCCGCGCTCCTCCCATCTATTTCCTGCCTCAGGGCAAGATGGGAAGGAGGTGACGTGAGTTCAGCTGCAGCGCGCTTGCGCAGAAAGCAGGCCGAGGGGGAATGCGCGGTCCCGCGATTATGGGCGGTTGCTTGGTAATTAACATCACAGCACCGCCCATAATCTAAACCCTGCGCGCACGTCACCACCGGTGACACTGGGCACAGTGCTCATCCACGAGAGATGAGCACTGGGCATGCGCGGGGATGGCTGGAGCAGTGGGCGGCGTCCAGAAGTATAGAAATCGGCGATGGGGGCGGCATACAGGAACAGGGGGCAGAATAACGGCCATCAGGCAGCCCGCCCCCGTGACACATTTAGAGAATCAGAAGCCAAAAAGGTACCTCGATATAAACTCTTTTTTTGGGTCAGAAAGGGGCCACAATACTAACAGGGACCTTGCTAGAATGCAGCCCAGGAGCTGCAGAGGGGGAATCTGTTAGGTTTAAGTCGAAATTTCTGCTGACAGGTTCCCTTTAACTTTTAGGCCTCCATAAGTTCCCATCAACCTTTTCACTTGCCTCACCCTTCTCTTTAGTAGCAGCCATCTCAGCCCCTGGGATGGCAGACATGCTGATTGTCTCTTGCCAGATCTTCAGCCCTTCTGGTTGCTTTCCTCAGCATAGCACAATTCATGAATTATTATGTTTTCCTGGTTAATGCTCAATGTATTGTATGAACCAATTGTACTTAGTTCATGTTGATGTCTTTGTTGACAGTTTCTTTTGTCTTTACAGGTATTCGAACCATTTTATGTAATTATTTACCATGTTATATAATTACATTGTGTGTGTCCTGTACCATGTGTAATGCTATGTTTTTACGATATGCCGAATACTTATTCTAAGAAGTAAGTTTTTGGGGGTTTTTTTCAGAATTTTTGTTCTTTACTGTGAATTATTTTAACTATAGTGTAGAGACTCATAAGCGTGGGGACCCTTGACAACTGGGTTATGAGCTTACATATTTTGGCCAAAATGTGGACCAATACCTCACTTTATGATATCATTTTTTATTGCACGTGTTTTCTGCATGATGAAGCTGAGCCCTTTGGGGTGTCTGTCTAAACTATTTTCACTATACCTACAACGGCACGGGACCGCGATGGGGACTCGGGTCGCACCAAGTTTCACAAATCTTTTTATGGGGCGATTTAAGTCCTCATCAATTTTAAGTAAGCTGGAAAATATAAAGAAAATAGTTTTTTATAGGCGTTTTATAGATGACCTGATAATTATCTGGAATGGTACAAAAGCAGAAGCAATAGAAATGATAAATACGTTGAATAAAAACGATTGGGGTATTTCATTTACTTCAGAAATAAATAATGAAAAAATAGTGTTTTTAGATTTGGAAATTAGCCATAAGGGGACTGGTATCATCACAAAAACGCATTTTAAGAAAGTTGATTCCAACGGATTTTTGGATTTCAGAAGTGCCCATTATAAAAAATGGAAAGAAAACATTCCATACAGTCAGTTCTTTCGCATCAGGAAAAACTGTACTGAAGATAAAGACTATGAAACCCAGGCTGATATTTTAAAGAACAGATTTAAGGAAAAGAAATATCCCAAAAAATTGGTTCATGCCGCATATGAAAAAAACAGAGGAAAAAAACAGGAGGATTTTTTGGGCAAGAAAGAAGGGGAAAAAAATGAGGTGATGTGTAAAAAAACAAATGACAGAGAAGGAGGCAGGTGGAAATTTAATTTTATTACGACCTATAATAGAGGGAATAAGATGATACGTATGATTCTGAAAAAATATTGGTATATTCTAAAACGGGATCTGATTTTGGGAAAATATTTGCCTGAGGAACCAAATATAACATTTAGGAGGGGGAAAACGATAAAACGCTTAATAGCCCCAAGTAGATTAAGAGAAAATAAAAAAAAATCAGCAAGGATAGAAAAAAATGAAGATCAGGTGATTGGAATTTTTAGATGTAGTTCTAGGAAATGTCATACGTGTGGAATTATAAACCATGGAGCAAAACAGATTACAAGTAAAAGTACAGGCAAATTAATTAAAATAAAACAAAATCTGAGTTGCAATAGCGATTATATTATTTATGTTATCGACTGTAGCTGTGGGCTACAGTATGTGGGACGCACGACACAGACGTTACGTGCTCGTATGAACGGGCACAGAAATAGAGCAAAAAATGGGTTTTTAAAACATAGTTTATCAAGACATATACTACTCAAGCATGAAAAGAATTTTAATATAAGGGTGACACCTCTAGAACAGATACCTATGGAAACGATCAATAGAAATTCTTTGCTCAATCGCAAAGAAACATATTGGATTTACCGCCTTCAAACATTGCATCCTAATGGCCTTAATGATATTGTGGAAAGAATATAGTATACATCCCTGTCTAAATATAAGGAAAAAGAAAAAAAAAAAAGATTTTAAATTTGTTTTTTAAAGAATTTTTATCTAATTTTTTTTTTTTTTGTACTACCTTTTATTTGATAAATCTTATTGATAGTAATTTTATTGATAAATGCTTACAGTGTTTTTAGTTTTATGATTCTTTTAAGTGATTTGTTGTTTGTGGATTTGTTTTTAATGAACCACTAGAGTTGAAGTGAACTAAGAAACTGATTATACAGCTGTGGTTATATCCACACCCTTATTTGAATACCAGGTAAATTGTATTTATTTTGTTATCTATAAAGTAGAGTGAGATGCATTTTTATTTAGATACCTGAGGAAGGCGATTGTTCCCGCCGAAACGCGTTGTATCCGTTTTTTATTTCCGTATGTTTGGGTAATAAATTCCATTTGAGGACAAGAGTTTTTAAAATCATTACTACGGGGAGCGCGGCCACTACAGAATTCGTTTACTTCATTTTTAACTTTTTCACCTGTGGTAATCCGAGCCAGGACCATACACAGGATCAATTCAAGGCAAGCAGCAGACCCGGATAAGGAGACTTTGGAAAAGTCATATATGCCTGAAGTTTTGTGGCAAAAGGTGAGTGCATAAAACTTCAGTAAAAAAAAGGGCACCAGAGGGCCGCTTTGATAACGCGCTGAGATTGGCGCCGCGTGTTTGTTTTTTATTATATACCCTGCAGGGAATCACCTTACTCCTCAGTAATGTGTATGCCCCCAGTGATGTATATACAGCAGTGTTTGTGTGCGGCCATGTCTGTTAGTGATGGCCATCAATCAGTGCGGCACAGCCGGGAGGAGCAGCTGCCTGCTTTCCCATATTAAAAATATCTCTATGTTTGTATGTGTGCATGTATGATGTATGTATCTATGTATGTCAGTGTATATGATTGTGTATAGATTTATGTCTATTTATAAGTGTTTTTCTGAATTTCTCTTTAAATTTGTATATGTGCGTATGCCTGTATGTAACTGTGTATGTGCATGTCTGTGTGTGTATGGGGCCCACTGAGACTCTTTCGCCTGGGGCCCACAAAACCTGGAGCCGGCCCTGGTATCAGGCACAGGGATTAGATCCTCAGACAGTTTTAGTCACAGGGATTAGATCTGCGGACTGGATCAGGCACAGGGATTAGATCCGCGGACTGTATCAAGCGCAGGAATTAGATCCGCGGACTGTATCAGGCATAGGGATTAGATCCGCGGACTGTATCAAGTGCAAGGATTAAATTCATGGACTGTATTGGGTGCAGGGATTAAATCCATGGACTGTTTCAGGTGCAGGGATTAGATCTTGGACTGTATGAGGTACAGAGTTTAAATCCATGCACTGTATCTGGTGCAGGGATTAGGTCCGTGCATTGTATCTGGTGCAGTGATTAGAATCATGGACTGTATCAATTGCAGGGATTGGATCCATGGACTGTACCAGGCACAGGGATTAGATATATAGACTGTTTCAGGCGCAGGATTTGAATCTGCGGACTGTATCAAGCACAGGGATTAGATCAACGGAGGGATACATACGGACCATACATGATAGGGTTAGATACACGAAGTGTTCCACACAGCATGAGGTTAGATACACAGAGTGTATCACACAGGATTGGGTTAGAAACACGGAGTGTACCACACATGATGGGATTAGATACAGCCCTGAGCTGTGTAGGGACCCGCAAGTATGAGGATCCGTGATGAGGATTGTGGGCTTATGTACATTGGCCAATTTACTAACTAATACCTCATATATATTTGATATATATTTTTTTGCACTTTTTTTTTTATCACGGGGTGCAGCCGGGCCTCTTAATACGGCCGTGCATAGTGGAGTCTCTGTCCCTTGTGTGCTGCAGCGAGTAGTGTCCGGGTAACCCGCCTAATCTAATAGTAAGGGCGTGATAATAGGTTGCTGGCTGGACACCATGCGCATACAAGTGTGAACAGTGCCCTATGCGCGCCACTAGTGTGCAATTTACCTTGCACCTGTGAAGTGTCCATCATGTTGAGAGGTTTGCCTGCATCCTGTTGGTGCATTAGATGTGTTGGCCTGGGCTAACTGGACTGGTTGCCCTCTTTTTTTGTTGTGAGTATACAGCCCTGAGCAGAGCATATCACACATAATGGGATTAGATGCATGACTCAACGGACCGTATCACACACGATGGGATTAGGTACATGGCTCAGTGGACCATATCACACATGATTGTTTCAGATGCTTAGCTCAGGGAACCGTACCACACATGATTGGATGCAGGGCCGTATTTGGAGTTCATGCTGCCCTATGCACTGTCAGTGGTGGCGCCCCCTTCTGATCAGTCAGATTAAGGGTATGTGCACACAGCATTTTGTTTTCAGACAGATCCGCCCTGTAACCCGCCAAAAAAAAAAGCAAACTCTATATATAAAAGGAATGAACTCACATACTGCAATGTAAAAACAACTTGTTGTTCATATGTTCAATCTTCGGAGGTTTTTTTAAGCGCGTCAGGTTTCCTCAGACATGAAGCTGCTAACGGTGTGCACACCCACACCGACACTCCAGTCACATTGTGTACACACCCACACCGACACTGCAGTCACATTGTGTACACACCCACACCGACACTGCAGTCACATTGCGTGTACACCCACACCGACACTGAGTGCTACTCTGCTCCTCCAGTGTCAGGACACGTGCAGAAATACTAAGTGATTTTAGACAGCACTGACTCTCACCAAAGGATGAGGGACTGTCTTTAAAATGCAAATAGAGTGCAGCGCTGCACCAAGACACCGGCCGCACCAGGGGGGACAGAACCGTCTGCATATATATAATAAAATATTAAGTTAACTGTATATGCCAGAGCGACGTCCCCAGTATAAATGTGTCTGCAGATTAATTGCCATTTTGGGAGTAAAAGTAAAATGTCATCGCTCTTAGCAACACATTGTCCTGCGTCTCCCAAGACTCCCCTCTTGTTTGTATGGGGAGATAAGGTATGCACACCAGTGACTATGTAAGGGGAATACATGGAATAGCAGAAACTGCTGTGTGAATACTGACATGAAAAATTCAATAGCTATCTGTAAGAATGAAATGTGAAAAATGGAATCTGCATTACTGCCATGAATATATGAATACATATAGCTATTGAATTTTTCATGTCAGTATTCACACAGCAGTTTCTGCTATTCCATGTATTCCCCTTACATAGTCACTGGTGTGCATACCTTATCTCCCCATAGTGATGTTTTTTAGGTTTTTTGCACCCAGTTCAGACATAGAATGGAGTTCCAAACGTTATTTCTTATTTGTTAGTTGTTTTTCGTTTGGGAACCCTCCCCACACACCTATTGCCAATTCACATCGTATATATAGCCTGGGTCTCAGCTTCCCATACACGGTAAGTTTTTTAACTGCATGAGAGGACACACACAAGCTAGGGACCCCAACGTAGAGAAATACTTTGGCGTAGTGTTGGGGTGTGAGGTAAATCCGGAGATATGACGATAAATCATGATATTCAAGTATGTCAGGAAGCCCTCTCCTGGTGTCACCCCCCCTTTCCTTCACACAACTGGTTTAGCAACAAATCCCATGGCCATGTCCTGTGATATGGAAATTAGGTGGCTTAGGGACAATGGACACAGGATGACTCCCTGCCGTCACCCTGTAGTAGGAGCTGTATCTCATTAGCAAGGCTATGGAAATAGCCAGACAGAACGACTCCAGTAAAAAATGGTTCATATCTCGCAAGCCATATTTCCGATAAATATGGCAACCATAAAAATGGTGTCTCCGCATGTGGACGATGCCGGCACCCCCTTTTTATGGGAGCAGGACATTGGGAAATGCCCCAGGCGTGATATCAGCCAATGGGGAACTGGCAGACAGGTCATGAGTCCCCTCGTTCTGTAGCTAAATTCATAACTGTCACAATGAGAGCATTGGCGTCTGCCTACGACGCTCCCAGGCAAAGTTATGGCCAATATCCCCTTTGCTGGATAATTCTGATCCATGCAGGGGGAGTGGCAGTGCTTCCCTGTGAGGTCACTAAGGTAGGAGGGGACCTGGATCTGCCCAGGTTGATAACCCTACTTCGGCCATTTTCCAGTGTTCTTCTGCTCGGGGGCCTGGTTGGGAAAGACCTGTGAGGGAGTTCCTGGAAACCTGGTCTACAGCGCCCCCCTGTGGCCAGACGCAACAAGGTAACTGCTGGAACTGTGTATGCCTGTTTGTAACCCATGCTTTGATTGTAACTGTACTCTGACATATGTATATTCTGTAGATTCCCTATTGTATATATTGTAGTTTCTAGTGTGCTTTAGGCTGATTAAATTATATAATTAATCTTGGGCTGTTCTGTTATCTCGATCTTGAATCCCACGTCTGTGTGTTCGGCTAATAGTTACCGTAAATCGGTTGGTGGCAGCGAATTGTGCCAAGGATTATTGTGGGGAGGCCAGTGAGATTCGGGGAGATTTTATATATTCCGCCCGCGGAGGTCGGGGGAATATATACCTTACTCTCACCGGGGACCCTTCAATAATCGGCATAAGTAGTATAGCGGCCTCCTTGCTTATTGTCGGGCAATTCCATAATTGGCCTGACTATAAGAGGGGCGCTAGAGAGCGCATCACGTGCTCTGTCGGTCGGGAGGTATAAAGGAGGGGTGACCCCCCACTTGTTACCCCCCGATTGTGACGTACTGGTAGCCAGCGCGGGGGATTTCTGAGTGACCCCCCCGGTGGTTTGTGACATATTGGTGGCATAGCGGTGGGATCGAGATAATAGTGTGTGTGAGTGTGAGACCCATACTCCCAGACACTAAAGACTGCCTGCAGCAGCTGTGGCTGCTGGGGTCTTCAGACTAGCTCAACACTAGAGTGTCAGAGTGCAGATACTGTAAGGTGTGTGGAGGCATCAGGTGTCAGTTCTGTGTCAGTGACCAAAAGTCTGCAAGAATGGCTGATGGCACCAGGAGCAGAGCTATGCAACTGGCCAATGCTAAGGCAGGAGCCGAAGAGAGGGAGGACGGTGCTGTGGACAGCAATGAGGAGGTTGCCCACGAGTCCTCCAGGAGCTCGACGCCAGAAAACCGTTCTGCCGAGGACATTGCGCAACCTGGCACTGCTGGACAAGATGAGGAGGAGCTCACCCAAGGTTCCTCAACGAGCCAGATGCCAGCCCTCCGCTCTGAAAGGGACAGTGAATCACCAGGCTCCGCAGCGTGCCGCAGATCACCACGTGCCATTCCACCGAGCCTGGGAGGCTCGGATAGCCTTCTTCAAATGGCTATGGCCCTTCTCCAGGCTGGAGACCAGAAGGGCTACAAGGAACTCCTGGCAGAGCGCAGGGCAGAGCGGCACGCAGAGCGTGAGGCTGCGGAGCGAGAGCGGCAGGCAGCGCGTGAAGAGCGAGAGCGAGAGCGACAGGCAGACCGTGACTACCAGCTGCAGCTAGCTCAGCTCCGGCCCTCATCAGCCACATGTGACCTTCAAAACACCAAACTTCCAAAGGTCCGTGTTGAGGACTTCCCAGTGCTGGAGAAGGATGGAGACTTGGACTCTTTCCTGACTGCTTTTGAACGGACTTGCTTGCAGCACCATCTGAACAAGGACCAGTGGGCCAAATACCTGACCCCCCGTTTAAGGGGTAAGGCCCTGGATGTCCTTGGGGACTTGCCTGCTGAGGCAGATCAGGGCTACGACACCATCAAGCGGGCCCTGATCCAACAGTACAACCTCACTCCAGAGTCCTACCGCAAGAAGTTCCGGAGCCTACAGAAGGGACCAAAGGACTCCTGGGCTGACCACCGGCGGGCACTTGCCCGAGCTGCCGACCACTGGACCCAAGGCCTGCAGCTTTCCACCGGACCGGAGATCCTGGACTTGTTCATCACGGAGCAACTCTTGTGGAACTGCCCTGAGGATCTCCGCCAGTTCATCCGAGACCAGAAGCCAAAGGGGTCCACGGCTACAGCTGCCCTTGCCGATGACTACACCAACAACCGGGCCCCTGAGGCCAGGAGAGCGGCCACCAGCAGCACCTGGAGAGGGGGTAAGATGAATTCTGCGACTGCCCCACCTGCCCCTAGACTGCAGGGGGTGTCCCCCTCAACTCCCCTCTCCAGGCCCGTGGCGGAACCAAGACGGTGCCACCAGTGCAACCTACCTGGACACTTCAAGGCCATGTGCCCTCAGCGTCCCAAGGCCCCGGCTCCGTCCCCGTCCCAAGGGCCGCCCAAGGTGTATTGTGTGGGTGGGGGTGGTGGTAGGTCCCTGGACAGCTTCCAACCTGTCACCGTCGGCCGGTCTGTGACCATAGGACTGCGAGACAGCGCCTCGGAGGTGACTCTGGTGCGGCCTGAGATGGTGTCCCCCCAAGACTTGATCCCTGGAAAAACCCTCGCTGTCTCCGGGATTGGAGGCACTGACCCGGCGCTGCCTGTTGCTGACATTTATGTGGACTGGGGCGCAGGGCGGGGGGTGAGGGAGGTGGGGGTAACTGATCGGATCCCCGCAAACGTGCTACTTGGGACAGATTTGGGGCAGATAACCTCCCAGTTTGGGCCCCAACCAAGGGCTGAACCTTCAGCCCGTACTGACATGCCTCCGGACAATGTTAATGTGTTATCTATGAATGATGTAAGGGAGGAGGGAGTGAACTCTGATATTTCTGCTTGCATAGACACCATAGACACACACTCAGCTGCAGCTGTGACAGGGGAGGGGGTCAGAGAAAGGTGTGACAATGCCTCTACAAGTAACCAGCCTGTGAGCTGGGATCTGTTGCCCTCTGCAGGGATAAGCAGAGAGCAGGGTGCTGCAGGGGGAGGACCAGTGTGTGGGGTGGGGGCTACCACAGCAAATGTGGGGTCCCCAGAGATTTCACAGCGGGGTTCTGTTGCTGCAGGAGGGGAACAGGCAGGTGAGATTGGGGCCGGTCCAGGAGCGGAAGTGCTCCCAGGTAAGATCTCGGTGCATGGTTCCCCCACAACCGGGGTGTCAGGAAGCCAGGTAGGTCTGCCTGAACCGGCGACTTGGTCAGGAACGGAGAAGGAGCAGGCACGACCCACGGTCGCAGCGGCTGTGGCCGCTGTCACCCGCAGTGGGAGTGCTGGGAGCCAAGGGGCCTCCCGGAGGTCCGATAGCTCTTCCCCTTCTGACCAAGTGGCAGCCGAGTCAGGTGGAGGCCAGGACACAGGTCCCGGGGTACTGACTGAAGATGTGACAGTCTCGTCGATTCTGGCCACATCTAGTCAGGGGTTTCAGGCAGCGTTAGAAGCTGACGACAGCCTGAAAGCTCTTAAGGAGCAGGCGGCACAGCCTCCCTCGGACTCGGACCCGGAGCGAGTGGTCTGGGACCAAGGACGGCTGTACCGGGCCACGGTCCAGCAGGGTTCACCGGAGGCGTGGCCCAGGGACCGACAGTTGGTGGTACCCTATCCGTTCCGGACGGAGTTGTTGCGGATCGCACATGAGATTCCGATGGCCGGACACCTAGGGATCGCTAAGACCAAGGCCAGGTTAAACCAGCGTTTCTACTGGCCAAAAATGGGGGCCGATGTGGCTGCCTACTGCCGTTCGTGTGAAACCTGTCAGAGAGTGGGGAAGGCGGGGCCACGCCCCAAAGTCCCACTAGTATCTCTGCCAATCATCGATGAGCCTTTCAGGAGGGTGGCTGTGGATCTGGTCGGCCCGCTGGCCATCCCCAGCAGCTCCGGGAAACGCTTCATACTGACGGTAGTGGACTATGCCACCCGGTACCCAGAAGCAGTGGCCTTGTCGTCCATTCGGGCTGACAAGGTGGCCACCGCATTGCTGGAGATTTTCTCCCGAGTGGGTTTTCCCCAGGAAATGCTCACTGACCGGGGGACCCAATTCATGTCCCAGCTGATGGAGGCCCTCTGTAAGCAAGTCCAGGTGCGACATCTGGTGGCCAGCCCGTACCATCCACAGACTAATGGCCTGTGCGAGCGGTTCAATGGCACCTTAAAGCAGATGCTTAAGATGTTGGTCGACTCCCATGGGCGTGACTGGGAGCGGCATCTCCCACACCTGTTATTTGCTTACCGGGAGGTTCCACAGGCCTCAACAGGATTCTCACCGTTTGAGCTCCTGTACGGGCGACGTGTGCGGGGCCCCCTGGCTCTGGTGAAAGAGGCTTGGGAAGGGGATTTGGCCACCCCTGGAGTGTCGGTTATCGAGTATGTCATGCGCTTCCGGGACAAAATGCAGGCCTTGACGCAACTGGTACACGACAATATGGCTCAAGCCCAGGCCGATCAGAAGCGTTGGTACGACCAGAACGCTTGTGAGAGGACCTACCAAGTGGGTCAAAAGGTGTGGGTACTGGTCCCCGTACCACAGGACAAGCTTCAGGCAGCCTGGGAAGGCCCATACCTCGTGTACCAGCAGCTCAACCCTGTGACGTACCTGGTCACCCTGGACCCTGCCCGTGGAAGGCGGAAGCCCTTCCATGTGAACATGATGAAGGCACATCATGAGCGGGAGGCATGTGCGCTCCCCGTGTGCAACCTGCCCGAGGAGGGAGAAGCGGAAACCCTCTTGGATATGCTAGCCCAGGTTAGGGCAGGCGGATCCATTGAGGATGTGGAGGTTGGCCACCAGCTCTTGGAGGACCAACGGTCCCAGCTGTGGGCCACCCTGCACCCCTTTCGGGGGTTGTTTACCAACCAGCCCGGAAGGACTGACTTGGCTGTCCATCACGTGGACACTGGGGATCATCCCCCGATCCGGCGTTCAGCATATCGGGTCTCCCTGGAGGTGCAGCAACACATGCGCCAGGAGATTGACGAGATGCTGAAGCTGGGGGTGATCCAGGCATCCAACAGCGCTTGGGCCTCGCCTGTAGTCCTCGTCCCTAAGAAGGACCGAACCACTCGGTTCTGCGTGGACTACAGGGGGCTCAGTGCGGTCACGGTCGCCGATGCGTACTCAATGCCACGCATCGATGACCTGCTCGATCAGTTGGCCGGGGCTCAGTACCTGACCATCATGGATCTGAGCCGGGGATATTGGCAGATCCCCCTGACTCGCAAGGCCAGGGAACGCTCTGCCTTTATTACCACATTTGGACTGTACGAGTCCACGGTGATGCCATTCGGGATGAGGAATGCCCCTGCCACTTTCCAGCGGATGGTCAACACCCTGCTCAAGGGACTTGAAGGGTACGCGGCCGCGTACCTGGATGACATTGCCGTCTTCAGTCCCACCTGGGAGGACCACCTAGAGCATCTAGCACAGGTGCTCAGGCGGATCCACCGGGCAGGTTTGACCATCAAGCCGGGAAAGTGTCAGCTGGCCATGAGCGAGGTCCAGTACCTCGGTCACCGGGTAGGTGGGAGAACACTGAAGCCCGAGCCTGAGAAAGTGGAAGCCATCGCATCCTGGCCCACCCCCAGGACCAAGAAGCAGGTGATGTCCTTCTTGGGGACCGCTGGGTACTATAGGAGGTTTGTTCCATGCTATAGTAGCCTGGCAAAGCCCTTGACGGACCTCACCAAGAAGAAGCTGCCCTCTGCAGTCGATTGGACAATGGACTGCGAGACAGCCTTCCGGGCCCTAAAGGACGCCCTGTCCAGCCCGCCCGTGCTACAGGCAGCCGACTTCACGCGGCCGTTTGTAGTACAGACCGACGCCAGTGACTTCGGCCTCGGTGCGGTGCTCAGCCAGGTGGACTCTGCGAGCCAAGAGCACCCAGTCTTGTACCTGAGCAGGAAGCTGTTACCAAGGGAAGTTGCCTATTCCACGATGGAGAAGGAGTGCCTGGCCATAGTGTGGGCCCTGCAGCGTCTGCAACCCTATCTATACGGGCGCCACTTCATCGTGGAGACGGACCACAATCCCCTCAGCTGGTTGCACACCGTCTCTGGGACGAATGGGCGATTGTTGCGATGGAGCCTTGCGCTCCAGCAATACAACTTCACCATTCGCCACAAAAGGGGCCGTGACCACGGTAACGCAGACGGGCTGTCCCGACAAGGAGAGGTCGCGGACGGGCGCACGGGGGAACACCGGAGTGTGCTGCCCCCTAGCGCCCTCAAAAGGGGGGAGGTGTGAGGTAAATCCGGAGATATGACGATAAATCATGATATTCAAGTATGTCAGGAAGCCCTCTCCTGGTGTCACCCCCCCTTTCCTTCACACAACTGGTTTAGCAACAAATCCCATGGCCATGTCCTGTGATATGGAAATTAGGTGGCTTAGGGACAATGGACACAGGATGACTCCCTGCCGTCACCCTGTAGTAGGAGCTGTATCTCATTAGCAAGGCTATGGAAATAGCCAGACAGAACGACTCCAGTAAAAAATGGTTCATATCTCGCAAGCCATATTTCCGATAAATATGGCAACCATAAAAATGGTGTCTCCGCATGTGGACGATGCCGGCACCCCCTTTTTATGGGAGCAGGACATTGGGAAATGCCCCAGGCGTGATATCAGCCAATGGGGAACTGGCAGACAGGTCATGAGTCCCCTCGTTCTGTAGCTAAATTCATAACTGTCACAATGAGAGCATTGGCGTCTGCCTACGACGCTCCCAGGCAAAGTTATGGCCAATATCCCCTTTGCTGGATAATTCTGATCCATGCAGGGGGAGTGGCAGTGCTTCCCTGTGAGGTCACTAAGGTAGGAGGGGACCTGGATCTGCCCAGGTTGATAACCCTACTTCGGCCATTTTCCAGTGTTCTTCTGCTCGGGGGCCTGGTTGGGAAAGACCTGTGAGGGAGTTCCTGGAAACCTGGTCGACAGCGCCCCCCTGTGGCCAGACGCAACACAGTAACTGCTGGAACTGTGTATGCCTGTTTGTAACCCATGCTTTGATTGTAACTGTACTCTGACATATGTATATTCTGTAGATTCCCTATTGTATATATTGTAGTTTCTAGTGTGCTTTAGGCTGATTAAATTATATAATTAATCTTGGGCTGTTCTGTTATCTCGATCTTGAATCCCACGTCTGTGTGTTCGGCTAATAGTTACCGTAAATCGGTTGGTGGCAGCGAATTGTGCCAAGGATTATTGTGGGGAGGCCAGTGAGATTCGGGGAGATTTTATATATTCCGCCCGCGGAGGTCGGGGGAATATATACCTTACTCTCACCGGGGACCCTTCAATAATCGGCATAAGTAGTATAGCGGCCTCCTTGCTTATTGTCGGGCAATTCCATAATTGGCCTGACTATAAGAGGGGCGCTAGAGAGCGCATCACGTGCTCTGTCGGTCGGGAGGTATAAAGGAGGGGTGACCCCCCACTTGTTACCCCCCGATTGTGACGTACTGGTAGCCAGCGCGGGGGATTTCTGAGTGACCCCCCCGGTGGTTTGTGACAGGGCTCTATTGCATTGATCAATTCAGTAGCTAAATTTCTCTTTATTCATATATTCATGGCAGTAATGCAGGTTCCATTTTTCACATTTCATTCTTACATGTAGCTATTGAATTTTTCATGTCAGTATTCACACAGCAGTTTCTGCTATTCCATGTATTCCCCTTCCATAGTCACTGGTGTGCATACCTTATCTCCCCATAGTGATGTTTTTTAGGTTTTTTTGCACCCAGTTCAGACATAGAATGGAGTTCCAAACGTTATTCCTTAATGTTAGTAGTTTTTCGTTTGTGAACCCTCCCCATACACACCTATTGCCAATCCACATCGTATATATAGCCTGGGTCTCAGCTTCCCATACACGGTAAGTTTTTTAACTGCATGAGAGGACACACACAAGCTAGGGACCCCAACGTAGAGAAATACTTTGGCGTAGTGTTGGGGCTCTATTGCATTGATCAATTCAGTAGCTAAATTTCTCTTTATTCATATATTCATGGCAGTAATGCAGATTCCATTTTTCACATTTCATTCTTACAGATAGCTATTGAATTTTTCATGTCAGTATTCACACAGCAGTTTCTGCTATTCCATGTATTCCCCTTACATAGTCACTGGTGTGCATACCTTATCTCCCCATAGTGATGTTTTTTAGGTTTTTGCACCCAGTTCAGACATAGAATGGAGTTCCAAACGTTATTTCTTATTTGTCCCCTCTTGTTTGGTCTGCTGCAGCACATACTGCAATGGTGCCCGTATAGGGAATCTGTCACCAGGTGTTTGCTCCCCCATCTGAGAGCAGCATAATGTAGAGACAGAGACCCTGATTCCAGCCATGTGTCACTTACTGAGCTGTTTGCTGTCATTTTCTCTGCTGCAGATGTCGCAGTTATACAGAGCTCCTGAATATGCTGGACTACCTGCAGCATGCCAAGTAGTCCTGTAATGATCAGCTACTGCTGATTAAACAGTGAAATTATCAAAACTACACTAGCCAACCCAGTAAGTGACACATTACTGAAATCAGGGCCAAGCCCCTACATTATGCTGATCTCAAATTAGGTGGCAAAAACCTGGTGATAGATTCTCTTTATCGCCCCCTTCACACGTCCGTGAAAAAAACGAGCTGTTTTTTCACGATCGTATGAAAGGGGTGGTTTGCTCCCCGTGTGTCGTGTTTGTGGCACATTAGTGTTCTCCGTGTGTTATATGTAATAACACACGGAGAACGGAAAGTCCCACCTTCCTGCTTCTTCCAGAGCTGTCTGTGGTGCTGAATGACAGTGTCCGGCACAGGCCACGCCCCGCTGACGCTGCTTCCGGCCCCCAGTGGAGAAGATGCGTTGTTCAAATTCACTGGGGGACGGATGCCGGTGACAGCCGCGGCAGAGACAGCAGGGACGGTGGAGGCGAGTATGTGTTTTTTTTTATTTTTACAATGACACATGTGTTTCTCTGGTGCGTGTCACGTGGGACCGCATCCACACTATAACTGTGTGGTATGGGTGCGGGCCGTGTGACACCCGTGCTGCCGGAGAAAAACGGACATGCCTCCGTATGGAGCACACAGGCACACATGTGCGCCACATGGTGGCATGGGCCAATGGCTGAACACGTGCGTGCACATAAACCCATTGATTTTAATGGATCTACGTGTGCCCGTGTCTCCGGTACATGCGGAAACGGACCTAGCACGTACCGGAGGCACGAACGTGTGAAGGGGGCCTAAGGCAAACAGTATCAATATAAAACTGCTCACTAAAGATTAACCACCCTAAGTAAGCCCAAGGCTGTGCCAAAGAATAAATAATTGCCCAACACTGAGCTCACAGCACAAATAATGACCTCACACCATGTCACTTACAGTATACGGCCTCCACATTCTCTCCTATATCATTCCCACTACACTGCCCCCTCAAATGAAAACCCCCACTGTCCTCACCACTGAATTATACCCTCCAGACGTTCCTCATTTATGAACTATGTTCTCCACTGTCCCCACCTCTCCATGTAGCCCCCACTTTACTGCCCCCCTCATGCTGTCCCCCACTCTACTGTATAATGAGCCTTATGCTTCGCATTCTGTATACTGAGCTCTCCCAGGCTCCTAACTGAGCATTTCCCATGCTGCCCCTTCTCCATATCAAGCCCCCTCCATACCAAGGCCCCCCCCCATGGTACCCCTTCTCCATACCAAGCCCCCCCATGCTGCCCCTTCTCCATATCAAGCCCCCTCCTTACCGAGCCCCTCCCATATCAAGCCCCCTCCATACCAAGCCCCCTCCATACCGAACCTCCCCATATCAAGCCCCCTCCATACCGAGCCTCCCCATACCAAGCCCCCTCCATACCGAGCCTCCCCATACCAAGCCCCCTCCATACCGAGCCTCCCCATACCAAGCCCCCTCCATACCGAGCCTCCCCATACCAAGCCCCCTCCATACCGAGCCTCCCCATACCAAGCCCCCTCCATACCGAGCCTCCCCATATCAAGCCCCCTCCATACCGAGCCTCCCCATATCAAGCCCCCTCCATAATGAGCCTCCCCATATCAAGCCCCCTCCATACCGAGCCTCCCCATATCAAGCCCCCCCATATCAAGCTCCCTCCATACAGAGCTCCCCATATCAAACCCCTCCATACCGAGCCCCCCCATCCTACCCCATTCTCCATACTCCAACCCCCATTCACTATACTGTCCACCACCCTCATTTTCCTCCCCCCCATTCTCCATGTTGCGCACGTCCATCCTGCTCTATCACCCCATCATACGCACCCCCATCCTGTTCCATCCCCTATGCTGCGCATCTCCATCCTGCTCCATCCCCCATCCTGCTCCATCACCCACGCTGCGCACCCCCATCATGCGCCATCCCCCATGCTGCACACCCACATCATGCTCCATCCTCCATGTTGCGCCCCAACATCCTGCTTCATCCCCCTCATCCTCCATGTTGCGCCCCCACATCATGCTCCATCCCCCATCCTCCATGTTGCGCCCCCACATCATGCTCCATCCCCCCATCCATGTTGCGCCCCCACATCATGCTCCCTCCCCCCATACTCCATGTTGCACCCCCACATCATGCTCCATCCTCCATGTTGCACCCCCACATCATGCTCCCTCCCCCCATCCTCCATGTTGCGCCCCCACATCATGCTCCATTCCCCCCATCCTCCATGTTGCGCCCCCACATCATGCTCCATCCCCCCCATCCTCCATGTTGTGCCCCACATCATGCTCCATCCCCCCATCCTCCATGTTGCGCCCCCACATCATGCTCCCCCCCAGGCTGTCTGTTCGGAGCTGTCTTCGGCTGTAAAGCACTTACCTGCTCCAGGCTGAATCTCCCGTCGGCGGCGGCTCCATCTCCCGCCGGCGGTAGCTCCTCCATCTCCCGGCGGCGGCAGCTCCATCTCCCGGCGGCGGCAGCTCCATCTCCCGGCGGCGGCAGCTCCATCTCCCGGCGGCGGCTCCAGCTCCATCTCCCGGCGGCGGCTCCAGCTCCATCTCCCGGCGGCGGCAGCTCCATCTCCCGTAGGCGGCAGCAGCAGCAGTTCCATCTCCTGTCCTACTCTGCTCGGCGCTGCCTCACGCTGCTGTGACCTCTGCAGAGTGAGCGCAGCACACGGCCGCACGTCGGGGCAGGGAGCTGATTGGAGCTTTGCTGACTTGGAAGTGCCGGCGCGCTTACAGCTTCATTTATATTCGGGTGATCGACGCGAATATAAATGATTGCGGTGCCCCCTCTCTCCTCCAAATAGAAGCAGGATTAAATAAAGAATTTGGATGAGGGAGGAAGATTTTTTTTAAAAAAAAATATATATATTTTTTTTTGTTTTGGTCTTGGCGCCGCCCCCTGGAAGGCGCCGCCCCAGGCACGTGCCCTCCAGTGCCTAATAGTAAATACAGCCCTGATTGGATGCATGGTTTAGTGGACCATACTAAACATGAGGTGTAGATTGGGTGCAGGAATACGGTGTAAAAATTTCAGCACCAAATCTGCATCTCTTAGCAAAAAAACCCTCAGTTTTCTGCCAGGAGATGCAATTCTGTGAACTCAGAGTTCATTGAGGTCACCTGGGGTCAGGTTACATGCAGTTACAGGTGGAGGATCGTGGGAACCTTCAGATGTGGCTGCAGCTCTGACTGAACCTCTCAGTGGGTGGTGATCACGCTGTGCCTTCAGTAATGTAGCAAAGCTGAAATCGTCGTGAACCTCATGTGGATTACGTCTGACCTGCATGTGTGTTTTTTGGGTTAATAAAGTAGTTAAAGATGCTGCAATTTTGTCTTTTATTTCAAATAAAAGATTTTTTCGCTGTTTGTGTTTATTTACTTTCACTTCCAGATTAGTAATGGGGGGTCCCATAGACGCCTGCCATTAGTAATCTAGGGCATAGTGGCAGTTGTGGGCTGTGATTAAACCCTCATTACCCTGATTGCCACCGCACCAGGGCAATTGGGAAGAACCAGGTAACGTGCTGGAATTGTTCCATGTAATGAATGTGACAATCCTAGGTGGCTGGAGGCTGCTATATTTAGGCTATGGGGCTCCCAATAACCATGGGTCTCTCCAGCCTGGGAATACCAGCCCCAAGCTGTTTAGATTTATCATGGCTGGGTATCAAAACTGGGGGGACTGCTGTTTGTTTTTTTAATTATTTATTTAAATAATTACAAAAAAAATAAATAAATCTGCATTAGTTTCCTCTTATTTTGATACACAGCCAGGATATACACATGGCTGGGGGCTGCAGCTTGTAACTGTTTGCTTTATATGTGCTAGTATCATAATATGGGGGGATCCTACACCAATTTTTTTTTTTATTTTTACTTTGCGATAGACTTGCAGACCGGGTCTGTGATTGAAGCTTCAGACACAATATCACTCAGCGTGGGTGCGTATCTGACTGCAACCAATCATAGACGCCGATGGGCGGGGAAAGCAGTGCAGATGCATGAGCCTAATGCACAGCCCCAGAAGTGAATGGGCATCGTGGGAGCAGTTACATCGGTGGCTCTCTAAGTATCGTGTGCTTGGTTTATTAATTTTTTCCTTAATTTAACTTTTTTTTTTTATTACCTGAGTGCCGAACCCAGATCATTAGCTGGAATTCCCTGAGAACTCCGGGCCCGGATCAGGCTCCCGGATACTTTTGAAACTGCGCAGATCGAGACTTTTATCAAAAATTATAACATCAAATCTAATATTAATTGGAACACAACTTTCAATGTCAATCTTTTTACTTGCAGCTTATGTGCTCTGCAGTATGTTGGTTGCACAACCGGCACATTAAAAAATAGATTATTATTATTATTATTATTATTGTTTATTTATAGAGCACCATTGATTCCATGGTGCTGTACATGAGGGGGTTACATACAGAATACATGTACACGTTACAATAGACAGACTAGCACAGGGGGAAGAGGGCCCTGCCCTTGCGGGCTTACATCCTAAAGGATTTTGGGGAGGAGACAGTAGGTGGGGTGTAGGTGGGGCGGCAGCTCCGCACGGTGGTGGGGCGGCAGCTCCGCACGGTGGTGGGGCGGCAGCTCCGCACGGTGGTGGGGCGGCAGCTCCGCACGGTGGTGGGGCGGCAGCTCCGCACGGTGGTGGGGCGGCAGCTCCGCACGGTGGTGGGGCGGCAGTTCCGCACGGTGGTGGGGCGGCAGCTCCGCACGGTGGTGGGGCGGCAGCTCCGCACGGTGGTGGGGCGGCAGCTCCGCACGGTGGTGGGGCGGCAGCTCCGCACGGGGGTGAAGCAGTGAGGTCATTGAAGGTTATAGGCATTTCTGAACAGATGAGTCTTTAGGTTCCGTTTGAAGCTTGCGAGTGTAGTAGATAGTCTGACGTGTTGAGGCAGTGAGTTCCAGGAGACTGGGGATGCTCGGGAGAAGTCTTGGAGTCGGTTGCATGAGGAGCGAATGAGAGAGGAGGATAGAAGGAGATCTTGGGAGGACCGGAGGTTACGTTTTGGAGTGTAGCGAGAGATTAGTTCAGAGATATATGGAGGATGGGTTACATCATGTTTTGAATCGTGTATTTCTGATAGATTTTTGTCTCAAGCTTTTTATTATGTCTTGAATAAAGGATTTTTTTTTTAGAAGAACCTTTGCTGGATTATTCTCGCCCCTCTTCTATGTTTCCCCAATGGCAGTATGAGCTTCCGTGCATTGGATCTTCAAGCAAGTATGGTGAGCTGACAAACCCTTTTTCTGGTAAGGTGCATATTTTGGTCAGAAAATTGCTGCACCAAAAAAAAAAAAAAAAATCAGTGTGCGCACATAGCCTAAAGCTCCATTCAGACGTCGCTGCACACACAGACGTCTGAATGAGGCATTACACTGACTGAGCAGTGCAGAGTCAGTGCTCATAGCTCCGCAGTGGGATGATTACACTGCTGTTCTCTGAACACTGCGGTGACATCAGCAGTTTGGCAGCCTGACATTGTACTACTTAGGTTAGTTTCACACTTGCGTTGAACGGTATCCGTTGCATTGTGCTGTGTGATGGATGCAGCGGATGTGTTGCATATAGTGGCACAGCGGATGCAACAGATCGTACAAAACAACGGAATCTGCTTTTTTTTATCTTTACAGTTTTACCAGCGGCAGACTATTGTGAACGATGAGCTGATCACCCGGCTGCCGGGTGATCAGCTGATCGCTCACAGTAGCCGACCGCCGGGTGATCAGGTGATCGCTCACAGCAGCCGGCCGATCAGCTGATCGCTCACAGCAGCCGGCCGCCGAGTGATCAGCTGATCGCTCACAGCAGCCAGCTGATTGCTCACAGCAGCCGGCCGCCGGGTGACCAGCTGATCGCTCACAGCAGCCGGCTGCCTTGTGATCAGCTGATCGTTTGGCCACAAAGAATGTGTGCAGGGGGCGGAGTGTGGAGTGGGTGGAGCCGAGCGGGGCCATGGTGCTGAGGATGTCAGTGCCGAGGACTGCATGGCTGGGGACAGGTGAGTGTGTGTGTGTGTACATGTGGAGTGGAGTGCGGGAGGGGGCGAAGCCGAGCGGGGAAGTGTCTGGCTCCCTGCACACGTAGCTAGGGTAAATATCGGGTAACTAAGCAAAGCACTTTGCTTGGTTACCCGATATTTACCTTGGTTACCAGCTTACACCGCTTAGAGCTGGCTCCTTGCACACGTAGCCAAGGTAAATATCGAGTTACTAAGCAAAGCGCTTTGCTTAGTAACCCGATGTGTACCCTGGTTACGTGTGCAGGGAGCCCAAGAGAGTATGCACAGCGAAATCTTACTGATTCCGCTGCTCAAAAAAACGTTACATGCTGCGTTCCTTCCGCCCGGCAAAAGCAATGCAGTGTTGGCTAGCGGAAGCAACGCAGGTACATCAGTCGCAATCCGTCGTCCATACAAGTCTATGTATGGATTCCGCTGTTTTCCAAAACGGCGGATTGTGACTGAAGGAAAACCACGCAAGTGTGAAACTAGCCTAACACAAGGCTACTGAGCTGTTCTCACCACTGGAAAAGATTAGTGCTGCAGCACTGCTGTCATCATTCACAGCAGCCCCGCTGCAGTGACTTCTCCCAGTGGTGATAACAGTTTAGTTGCCAGACCTGTACTCACTGCAATAGTGCTGGAGCTTCTGTCACCACCACTGTGGTCTATAAATACAAAGTAAAACAGTACATGACATTTTGTATTAAAAATAAATTATTATATAATCAATAATTATTAATACAGAAATACATTTAGCAACACATTGCCTTTAAGATTTTGTTATTCTGGGTAATGGAATATGGTGTATTTAAAATATTGTGGGGAAGATGTGTTGCACTTGTGCTGAACAGTGGGGAGCTACTTGAGCCAAAGGTAGCTGCAATCAGGGCTGTATTTTGCCTTCGTGCTGCCCTAGGCACTTTAAGTGGTCGCGCCCCTTAGTGACAACGTAAAACTGAGTTTTCGCACACGACATCTGTTTAAGGCAGATCTACTCTGTAGCACACTTTAAAAAGTATCAATAAGAAACGAACCCCCCCCCAATGGGAATCACCACAGGCACATCAAAACATAGCATGATTATAAAATATTCCCACCACACCGTCCCCACTTATATACTGTGACTGTGACACTGCCCCTAATAAACACCACACTGCCCTCCCTTATAAACTACTGTATATCCACCACACCTTCCTCGATTATGAAATATGATCTGTACATTGTGAGGAGGGAGCAGCATGATGTGAGGACAATGTCCCATGCATGCTGCCCCCTCCTCACAATGTCCCATGCATGCTGCCCCCTCCTCACAATGTCCCATGCATGCTGCCCCCTCCTCACAATGTCCCATGCATGCTGCCCCCTCCTCACAATGTCCCATGCATGCTGCTCCCTCGTCACAATGTCCCATGCATGCTGCTCCCTCCTCACAATGTCCCATGCTTGCTGCCCCCTCCTCACAATGTCCCATGCATGCTGCCCCTCCTCACAATGTCCCATGAATGCTGCCCCCTCCTCACAATGTCCCTTGCATGCTGCCCCCTCCTCACAATGTCCCATGCATGCTGCCCCCTCCTCACAATGTCCCATGCATGCTGCTCCCTCCTCACAATGTCCCTTGCATGCTGCCCCCTCCTCACAATGTCCCTTGCATGCTGCCCCCTCCTCACAATGTCCCATGCATGCTGCCCCCTCCTCACAATGTCCCATGCATGCTGCCCCCTCCTCACAATGTCCCATGCATGCTGCCCCCTCCTCACAATGTCCCATGCATGCTGCTCTCTCCTCACAATGTCCCATGCATGCTGCCCCCTCTTCACAATGTCCCATGCATGCTGCTCCCTCCTCACAATGTCCCATGCATGCTGCCCCTCCTCACAATGTCCCATGCATGCTGCTCCCTCCTCACAATGTCTCATGCATGCTGCCCCCTCCTCACAATGTCTCATGTATGCTGCTCCCTCCTCACAATGTCCCATGAATGCTGCTCCCTCCTCACAATGTCTCATGCATGCTGCCCCTCCTCACAATGTCTCATGTATGCTGCTCCCGCCTCACAATGTCCCATGCATGCTGCTCCCTCCTCACAATGTCCCATGCATGCTGCTCCCTCCGCACAATGTCTCATGCTTGATGCTCCCTCCTCACAATGTCCCATGCATGCTGCTCCTTCCTCACAATGTCCCATGCATGCTGCTCCCTTCTCACAATGTCTCATGCATGCTGCCCCCTCCTCAGTGTCCCATGCATGCTGCCCCCTTCTCACAATGTCCCATGCATGCTGCCCCCTCCTCACAATGTCTCATGCATGCTGCCCCCTCCTCAGTGTCCCATGCATGCTGCCCTCTTCTCACAATGTCCCATGCATGCTGTCCCTCTCCATGAGCTCCTAATGCTGCCTTCCTCTTTTCCATAATGAGACCTTCATGTTGCCCCACTCATGCTAAGACCACCACACTAACGCTTATGCTGAGACCCCCCACACACACACTACCCCACTCTTGATATTGACTCCCCTACATTGCTCCACTCCATACTGATCCCACACATGCTGCCCCTTCTTCACAATGAGCTCCCAATGCTGCCCCCTCTTATTCTGAGTCCTTACACTCCCCCCACCCAATCGATTTTGTCATTGCACTATCCCTCATCCCTTGTCCTCTGTCTCTAGCATTAGCCCCTCTCTCCCACTCCCCCAGCATCAGCCTCTCTCCCCCAGCATCAGCCTCTATCTTCCCTCAGCATCAGCCTCTCTTCCCCAGTCTCAGCCTTTGCCTCCCCCCAGCCTCAGCCTGCCCCAGTCTCCGCCTCAGCCTCCCTCCAGCCTCCCTCCAGTCTCAGCCTCAGCCTCCCTCAAGTCTCAGCCTCAGCCTCCCTCCAGTCTCAGCCTCAGCCTCCCTCCAGCCTCCCCCCAGTCTCTGCCTCTGCCTCCCTCCAGCCTCCCCCCAGTCTCTGCCTCTGCCTCCCTCCAGCCTCCCCCCAGTCTCAGCCTCAGCCTCCCTCCAGTCTCAGCCTCAGCCTCCCTCCAGCCTCCCCCCAGTCTCAGCCTCAGTCTCCCTCCAGCCTCCCCCCAGTCTCAGCCTCCCTCCAGTCTCAGCCTCTGCCTCCCTCAAGTCTCAGCCTCAGCCTCCCTCCAGTCTCAGCCTCAGCCTCCCTCCAGCCTCCCCCCAGTCTCTGCCTTTGCCTCCCTCCAGCCTCCCCCCAGTCTCTGCCTCTGCCTCCCTCCAGCCTCCCCCCAGTCTCTGCCTCTGCCTCCCTCCAGCCTCCCCCCAGTCTCAGCCTCTGCCTCCCTCCAGCCTCCCCCCAGTCTCAGCCTCTGCCTCTCTCCAGCCTCCCCACAGTCTCAGCCTCTGCCTCCCTCCAGTCTCTGCCTCTGCCTCCCTCCAGCCTCCCCCCAGTCTCAGCCTCAGCCTCCCCCCAGTCTCAGCCTCAGCCTCCCTCCAGCCTCCCCCCAGTCTCAGCCTCAGTCTCCCTCCAGCCTCCCCCCAGTCTCAGCCTCCCTCCAGTCTCAGCCTCTGCCTCCCTCAAGTCTCAGCCTCAGCCTCCCTCCAGTCTCAGCCTCAGCCTCCCTCCAGCCTCCCCCCAGTCTCTGCCTCTGCCTCCCTCCAGCCTCCCCCCAGTCTCTGTCTCTGCCTCCCTCCAGCCTCCCCCCAGTCTCTGCCTCTGCCTCCCTCCAGCCTCCCCCCAGTCTCAGCCTCTGCCTCCCTCCAGCCTCCCCCCAGTCTCAGCCTCTGCCTCTCTCCAGCCTCCCCCCAGTCTCAGCCTCTGCCTCCCTCCAGCCTCCCCCCAGTCTCTGCCTCTGCCTCCCTCCAGCCTCCCCCCAGTCTCTGCCTCTGCCTCCCTCCAGCCTCCCCCAGTCTCAGCCTCTGCCTCCCTCCAGCCTCCCCACAGTCTCAGCCTCTGCCTCCCTCAGTCTCAGCCTCTGCCTCCCTCCAACCTCCCCCCAGTCTCAGCCTCTGCCTCCCTCCAGCCTCCCCCAGTCTCTGCCTCTGCCTCCCTCCAGCCTCCCCCCAGTCTCTGCCTCTGCCTCCCTCCAGCCTCCCCACAGTCTCAGCCTCTGCCTCCCTCCAGTCTCAGCCTCTGCCTCCCTCCAACCTCCCCCCAGTCTCAGCCTCTGCCTCTCTCCAGTCTCAGCCTCTGCCTCCCTCCAGCCTCCCCCCAGTCTCAGCCTCTGCCTCCCTCCAGTCTCAGCCTCTGCCTCCCTGCAGTCTCTGCCTCCCTCCAGCCTCCCCCCAGCCTCTGCCTCCCTCCAGCCTCCCCCCAGTCTCAGCCTCTGCCTCCCTCCAGCCTCTTCCCAGTCTCTGCCTCTGCCTCCCTCCAGCCTCCCCCCAGTCTCTGCCTCTGCCTCCCTCCAGCCTCCCCACAGTCTCTCCCTCTGCCTCCCTCCAGTCTCCCCCCAGTCTCAGCCTCTGCCTCCCTCCAGTCTCCCCCCAGTCTCAGCCTCTGCCTCCCTCCAGCCTCCCCCCAGTCTCTGCCTCCCTCCAGCCTCCCCCCAGTCTCAGCCTCTGCCTCTCTCCAGCCTCCCCCAGTCTCAGCCTCTGCCTCCCTCCAGCCTCCCCCCAGTCTCTGCCTCTGCCTCCCTCCAGCCTCCCCCCCAGTCTCTGCCTCTGCCTCCCTCCAGCCTCCCCCAGTATCAGCCTCTGCCTCCCTCCAGCCTCCCCACAGTCTCAGCCTCTGCCTCCCTCCAGTCTCAGCCTCTGCCTCCCTCCAGCCTCCCCCCAGTCTCAGCCTCTGCCTCTCTCCAGTCTCAGCCTCTGCCTCCCTCCAGCCTCCCCCCAGTCTCAGCCACTGCCTCCCTCCAGTCTCAGCCTCTGCCTACCTCCAGCCTCCCCCCAGTCTCAGCCTCTGCCTTCCTCCAGCCTCCCCCCAGTCTCTGCCTCCCTCCAGCCTCCCCCCAGTCTCAGCCTCTGCCTCCCTCCAGTATCTGCCTTTGCCGCCTCCCCCCCCGCATGCGCAGATCTCTGGTCTGCATTAGAGACACTCCCACGCTCCTTATGAATCCACTTACCTGCTCCAGTGCCCGCCGCCATCTTCCTGGCTCACGTGAGTATCCTCTTCTGACACCGGCTTCCATCACGGCGTCCTCCACGGCGTCCTGCTGTGAGCTCTGCATGTGACGTCCACACAGCAGTGGACGCAGCACAGAGGAAGGAGCTGATTGGCGCGCGCCTGTGACCCCGGAAGTGCAGGCGCCGGCAGTTCCGGGGTCAATCAGCTCCCTGTGCTCGGCGGCCACAAAAAAAAAATGTAAAAAAAAAAAAAAAATTTTTTTTTTTTTTTTTTTTTTTTTTGCTGCCAGAAGGTGCCGCCCCTCACAATCTGCCGCCCTAGGCACCGGACCACGGGTGCCTAATGGTAAATACGGCCCTGGCTGCAATGTAACCCCTCATTTCCTAGACTATTGATTTTACTTTAGTTTATTGCTCAGTATAAATTTGAGCTTTGATTGAAAAAATCTGAGTGATGACCCTGTCAGAAAGCAATAGTGCATCCACCTATACAAAGTGCACATGTTACATTTATCCCTGAGAAGCCATCTCATGTATGGGGCTTCAGGGGAGCAGGAGATGAAGAGGCTGAGTAACTGATGAATGCTGAAACTCATGTGTTTGTCATTTGGAGAATGAACTCGTTATATGTACAGACTACAGAGAAATTAACATATGTGAACGACCATATACACAGCGGGGCTTCCCTTTTATGTCGCCGCTATATATATATATATATATATATATATATATATATATTTTTTTTTTTTTTTTTTGCTTCTTAGCCCAGCCTGATATCAGAATAAAAAAAAGCTTTAACCGATTCAAGACCGCCGACGGTAAATATATGTCGGCCTCTGCTGGGCTCTGTGTAGCACCGACATTTAATTACAGTCAGGGGGGGATCACAAACCCCTGAAACTCGCAATCAGCAGGGTTCCGGTACAGAACGGTAGTCCTGCCTGGAGACATCATCCGGACCTGATTAGATCAGGTCCAGATGATGTTAATCCTTTGCGATCTTCTATGTACCGTGATTGTTGTTGATCGTGGCATATAGAAGTTTAAGAGAAACAGTGTGCTCCATCTCTTACCTCTCCAGCTCCCCCGTGACACGATCACGGGGGAGACGAGGGTTGTCATGGCACCCAGAGGTCACATGATGACCTGTCAGATCTAGCCTGCAGCAGAGTGTAACAGACGTTCTGCAGCCTGAGACACTGACAGTATAATGCATTGCTGTGCTGCTGCTGCTGCATGGCAATGCATTATAAGGCTCTGTGCCCACGTTGCGTATTTGCATGCAGTTACGCTGCGTATTGCACTGCAGCGTAACTGCATGTGTCCTGCGTCCCCTGCACAATCTATGAAGATTGTGCCTAATCCATGCGCTCGTTGCGTTTTAGAAGGCAGCGATTTGCATGCTGCCAAATCGCTGCGTTCTTAAACGCAACATGTCACTTCTTTTGTGCGCTTTGCATGCTGTCTCCATTCTGTCTATGGGAGATGCAGCATCCAGAGCGCACAAATTGTGCAGGAATTCTGCAGTCACCAAAGTTTCAGCTGTGTTCTGAAGCGCACATGCAGTGACTCTATGCTGTGTGCAGAACGCACTCACATAGGCACATAGCCTACCAGCGATCAAACTTAGAAAAGTTAAAGTCCCATATAGGGACTAAGTAAAAAAAAGTAAAACAAAAAATAAAGAAACCTGCAAAATGTAAAAAATAAAAAAAAACACAAAAAAATACCAAAAAATACATTTACTTATATAAAAAGAAAAATAAAAAAGTACACGTATTTGGTATTGCCGCGTCCAGCCTGACCTGATCTATAAAACTGTCACACTATTTAAAGGGAAGGTACTGTGTTTTTTAATTCTTGTATTAATAATACTGATTATGGAATAAATTAATTTCATTGTTTAGTTCGTTTTTATTTAATTCTATTTTTACTGAAACACTGGCGGCTGCTATCTTCCATTTGCAGTGCGTAACGACAGTTACACACCGCAAATACAGCAAACCTGTGCATAAGGGCTGATAGTCCGACCCTATCTCTAGCATTGAGGCTGCTCTCTGCTGTGATCTGGACACGCCCCCTGGGCTGTCCTGTCACAGCTCTGGGAGGAGACCGCCGCTATCTTTGTGGAGCCCACAGTGTATGCCATGTGATACACTTTCCCCCTGTCACCTGCTCTGTGTTCAGCGCTAGTCAAGCTGTGACAGGAAGAGTTGACAAGACTCTGGGCTGACAGGAGTAGCTGCCGGGAGCGGAGGTCCGGGAATGAAGTGAGCACCTGCAGCTCCTCCCGTCATTGTACTTATCAGTGACAGAAGTAGCTGCCGAGACACCAGGCTCACAGGAGGAGATGCCGAGAGTGGAGGTCCAGGATGGGATGAGTACCAGGGGTGGGGAGCAGTGATCGAAGCTTTGCGTTGAACGGCATTAGTTGCATTGCGTTGTGTGACGGATGCAACTGATGTGTTGCATATAGTGGCACAACGGATGCAACGGATGCTGCAAAACAATGGAATCCGTTTTTATTTTTTTTTTATTTTTAATTTTTTTTTTTTTTACAGTTTTACTGGCGGCAGACTATTGTGAATGATCAGCTGATCGCTCCCAGCAGCCGGTCGCCGGGTGATCAGCTGATCGCTCCCAGCAGCCGGTCGCCGGGTGATCAGCTGATCGCTCACAGCAGCCGGTCGCCGGGTGATCAGCTGATCGCTCCCAGCAGCCGTTCGCCGGGTGATCAGCTGATCGCTCCCAGCAGCCGGTCGCCAGGTGATTAGCTGATCGCTCTCAGCAGCCGGTTACCGGGTGATCAGCTGATCGCTCGGCCGCCGAGAATGTGTGCGGGGGGCAGAGTGCGGGGTCGGTGGAGCTGAGCAGGGCCACGGCGCTGAGGACAGGTGAGTGTGTGTGTGAGTGCGCGTGTGTGTGTGTGTATACATGCGGAGTGGAGTGCGGGAGTGGGCGAAGCCAAGCGGGGAAGTGTCTGGCTCCCTGCACACGTAGCCAGGGTAAATATCGGGTATAACTAGGCAAAGCACTTTGCTTGGTTACCCGATATTTACCTTGGTTACGGGTGCAGGGAGCCAGAGAGAGCATGCGCAGTGAAATCCTAAGGATTCCGCTGCTCAAAAAAAGTTACATGCTGCGTTCCTCCCGCTGGGCAGAAGCAACGGAGCGTCGCCCAGCGGAAGCAACGCAGGTCCTTTTGGCACAATCCGTCATCCATACAAGTCTATGGGAAACAGCAGAATCCGTTAACGTATTCCGCTGTTTTCCAAAAGGGCTGATTGTGACGGAAGGAAAAAAACGCAAGTGTGAAAGTACCCTAACATCTATAGTACAATGCCTGGCTGCCGCCACCACCGCTGTGTTCAAAACAAAGCAGAGAAATCACACGCTGCTGTGCTCTGAACACACTGACAGAGCTCTGCTATATCACTGCACATGGATATAACAGAGCTGTGCACTATATGCAGCACTATGGAGCACAGCATTATGGAGTACTATATTATGGAGCATTGTGTTTTATGGAGCACTATATGGAGCTCTTTATATTGTTGAGCAGTGTAGATTGTGGAGTAGTGTATAGTATGGGGCACTATATTATGGAATACGGTATTATGGGGCACAGTATTGCAGAGCACGGTATATTATGAGGCACAGTATTGCACAGCACAGTATATTATGGGGTACGGTATTGCGGAGCATGGTATATTATGGGGTATGGTAGGTATATTATGGGGCATGGTATTATGGGGCACGGTATTGTGCAGTACGGTATGTTCGGCACGGTATTATGGGGCACGGTATATTATGGGGCATTGTATTGTGGAGCATTGTATATTATGGGGCATGGCATTGCAGAGCACAGTATATTATCGGGCACGGTATTGAGGTGGACAGTATAATATTGGGCACGGTATTGCATAGCATCCATAGCACGGTATATTATCGGGCACGGTATTGCGGAGCACAGTATATTATGAGGCATAGTATTGCGGAATACGGTATATTATAGGGCACGGTATTATGAAGCACAGTATATTATGTGGAATGGTATTGTGGAGCATGGTATATTATGGGACACATTATACAGTGGAGCACCATGCCAGCAGTCCTTGGTGACACTTTTTACAGTTCAGGATCAGTTTGTAGTCCCCGACAATATGGCTTCTGCACTATGCTCCTAAATTTCATCCTCTTATCCTTTTGGAAACACCCAGAAGGGGGGGGGGGAGGTGTAACATCACTCACATGAGAGCAGATTGTGCCCACTTTAACTGCAGTTTTAGACTATGTGCGCACGTTGCATTTTTTTCATGCATTTCCGCAGCATTTTGAACTGCAGCGTTTCAATGCCAAAAAGCTTGCGTTTTGTTTTCTAAACAAAGTCTATGGGAATATAGCAAAATTCTAAAATGCTTTTTTAAATGCAGCGTTTTGAGTGACAAAATTTTGTCAAAATCTCTGCGTTTATAAAAGCAGCATGTCAATTCTTTTTTGCGTTTTGGCAGCGTTCAGCTAATATTGAAGTCAATGACAGTTTTGAAAACGCATCCAAAATCAAAATTCTAGCGTTTTCCATGCATTTTTGCTGCTAAACGCATGCTTTTTGTCAAAATTAAAGCATGCGTTTCTGGCATTATAGTGAGGTCAAGAGGTTTCCTTTTGCCCTCACATCCAGCCCGACTTCAAATAAAGAGTCAAACAATAAGTTAATTTAATTTTTTACATAAATATTAAATCTCAATAATTATTTTAGGAAAATTATCTTTATAGTGTATGATTTTAAAGCATGATTCTTTTTTTTTTCACTTTTTTCCTAGTGTTTTGAATGTTCAAAGTTTATTTAGTAGTGTCTTTGTATTGAAAACGCATCCCATTTTAAGCACAGAAAATTCATGGTAAACGCGGTCAAAATGCGGCAAAAACGTTAATAAAACGCATGCGTATTTCTTGCGTTTATATGGTCAAAACCAAATTTGACAATGACAAATTCTGCCAGAGGATGCGTTCATTTCTGCAAGTTACAGAATGCAACATGCGCACATGGCCTTACACTTGGTTTTCAGCAGCTGCTCTCTGTTTAAAAGTGGAACATATCACACTTTTAAAATTATTTTTTCATATTTTGCTCCATTAAAAAAAAATGATAATATTTAAACAAAACATTAAAACATTAATAATTTATATTTTTTTCAGTTATTTTTTTATGGCACTTTCCCTTTAACCCCTTCAGGGAACAGTTTAAAAAAATGCTTTCTCATCATACCGCAGAAAAAAAGTGGAATAAAATGCAATCAAACAAGCTGCCACACAGCTCCATCAGCAGAAAAATAAAAAAAAAAGCTAGAGCTCTGAGAATACAGCAATGCCCCCAAAATTTCTTTTTTTCTAAAAAATGTTTTTTATTACATAAAAGCTGCAAAACATAAAAAAATCTATATAAATGTAGTACCGCTGTAACCGTACTGACCCCAAGAATAAACCTGTGTTGTTACTTTTACTAAACAGTGAACGCCATAACAAAAAAAAAAAAAATCACAAAAAATAATTCCTGAATTGCTTTTTCATGTTAATCCTTCCTATCAAAAATGAGAATAATAAATGATCAAAAAATGCCCGAAAATGGTACCAATAGAAATGTCAACTCGTCCCACAAAAAACAAGATCTCACATGGCTCGCCAAACATGTTGTTCACGGTCTATTCCAGACAATTTGACACTCTAAAATTGAAATTGCGCTCCTTCCTTTCCGAGCCCTACTGTGCTCCCAAACAGTAGATTTCCACCACATATGAGGTATCAGCGTACTCACGAGAAATTGCACAACCAATTTTACAGTGCATTTTCTTGTTACCCTTGTGTAAGTGCAAAATTTGAGGCTAAAGTAACATTTTTGTGGGAAAAAGTAAAATGATAATTTTTCCTTCCATATTGCTTTAATTCCTGTGAAGTACTTGAAGGGTTGATAATCTTCTAGTATGTGGCTTTGAGCAGTCTGAGGGGTGCAGTTTTAGAATGGTGTCACTGTTGGGTGTTTTCTGTTACCTCGGCTTCTCAAAGTCACTTCAAATGTGATGTGGTCCCTAAAATAATGGCTTTGTAAATTTTGTTTGAAAAATGAGAAATTACTGATGAACTTTGAACCCTTCTAACTTCCAAACAAAATTAAATTATGTTTCAAAAATTGTGCTGATGTAAAGTAGACATGTGGCAAATGTTATTTATCAACTAGTGTGATATAACTTTTTGATTTAAGGGAATAAAAATTCAAAGTTTGAAAATTGCAAAATTTTCACCAAATTTCTGATATTTTCACAAATAAATGCAAAAGATTTCGTCTTAAATTTACCACTATCATGAAGTACAATATGTCACAAAAAAACAATCTCAGAATCACCAGGATCTGATGAAGCACCAGAGTTTTCACCTGTCAAAGTGACACTGGTCAGAATTGAGAAAATTGGCCTGGTCATGAAGGCAAAAAAAGGCTCTGGCGCGAAAGGGTTAAACGCGAACAGAACGCATATCTAATATATAAAGCTGAGTGTATGTATGTGTGTGCGTGTATGTGTGCTTGTGTGTATGTGTGCTTGTATTTGTACTTGTGTGTCCGCTAAAGGAATCAACACTGTTCCATTTACAATCATGAAATTTTGCACAGCCACTTCATTTGACTCAGAAAACGTCATAGACTATGTTTTGAGGTGAAAATTTAACCCTGAACTTAGGTATTCACCAAAAAACCTGCTTACATTAAAGTTAATGTAGCTGGGAGCTACAGGTCATTACTAGGAGCTGTGATTGGTTGCTATAGGCAGCAAATGTCATTATTAGTATAAGAAGCTTATGTGTGAGGTAATGTGATTTTGGTGGAGAAAGAGAGGGACAGACAGAGAAACAGAGACAGAGAGAGAGGCATACAGGGAGAAACAGAGAGAGACAGGGTGAAAGATACAGAGACAGACAAAGGCCGGCTTCACACTTGCGATTAACTCGCACGAGTGCAATGTGAGAAATTCTCGCATTGCACTCAGACACATGTTAATGAATGAGGCAGCTCCCATCTGCTATTTTTTTCTCAGTCCAAATCGGACTGAGAAAAAAAATCGTAGCATGCTGCGTTTTGGTGAGTTTCTCGCGCGAGTCTCTTTAATGCAAGTCTATGGGTGCGTACGGACCATCCTAGTGACATGCGATTTTCACAATAAATTTCTAGCAAGTAGCAGAGAATAATGTAAATGCTCCTGTACATAACAGTACATGAGTACCAGCTGCTGAGGGTAAAAACTGATTACACACTGACAGCACACTGATGAAATGTGAACAGAAATTGTCCGACTTTCTGGCATGAGAATCGGACCGATTTTACACTCGCAAGTGTGATTCCAGCCAAAGACAGAGAGATGGATAGAGAGACAGACAAAGACAGAGAGAGAAAGACAGGGAGATAGAGAGAGAGAGTCTTATAGAGACAGACAAAGACAGAGAGAAACAGTGAAATAGAGGACAGAGAAAGAGAGAGAGGCAAAGAGACTGACAGAGAAAGAGATGGATAGACAGAGAAAGACAGAGAAATAGAGACAGAGCGACAGACAGAGAAAAAGAGAGAGGGAGATAGACAGAGAGGGACAGTGGGAGAGAGAGCGACAGTTACTATCCTTGCTGGGGTCTACAGCTAGTAAAAAATTTTAACCCCTTAACGACCTTTGACGTACTGGGTACGTCACGGTGACATGGTGCTAAACGACCCATGACGTACCCAGTACGTCATGGCGAAATCGCGGTCCCGGAGCCCCGGGGAGTCCAATTTCTTTAATTAAGCGGTAGATTCGGGAAGGAGGGGACCTCTGCCTGACCTCAGGAGGGGTGATGCCTCCTCCCCGAACCTACAGAGGCTGTGATTGGCTGACAAACGCCGCTCAGCCAATTACAGTCACTGTAATGTTCCAGCCATTGAAAATGGCTAGAACATTGAAATCCAGCCCTGATCAGTGCTGCTGTAGCACTGGCCATTGGCTGGAGCTGGGTGATCGGTGCTTCACCCGCCCCCAGCTCTGATTGGAGAGACCGGTCTTGTGACCGGTCTCTCCAATCCATGTGGATCTGGGGCCTGTGACCGTCCCTGGAAGTCGAAGCTCTGCGGGTGCCCATCGGTAAGTTGCTGCCCCCGCTGCTCGCCCCTGTCCCCGCCGCTCGCCCCGCCAGCCCCGCCGCTGCTCCCGATCCACCGCTGTCCCCGCCGCCACGCTCAATTTACCGCTGTCCCCGACGCCACTGTCCCCGCCGCCGCTCCCGATCCACCGCTGTCCCCACCACCACGCTGCCACGCTCGATCCACCGCTGTCCCCGCCGCCGCTCCCGATCCACCGCTGTCCCCACCGCCATGCTCGATCCACCGCTGTCCCCGCTGCCACGCTCGCCGCTGTCCCCGCCGCTGCTCCCGATTCACCACTGTCCACGCTGCCACGCTCGATCCACTGCTGTCCCCGCCGCCACGCTCGCCACTGTCCCCGCCGCCACTCCCGATCCACCGCTGTCCCCGCCGCCACGCTGCCACGCTCGATCCACCGCTGTCCCCGCTGCCGCTCTCGATCCACCGCTGTCCCCGCCGCCACGCTCACCGCTGTCCCCACCGCCACGCTCGATCCACCGCTGTCCCCGCCGCCACGCTCACCGCTGTCCCCACCGCCACGCTCGATCCACCGCTGTCCCCGCTGCCACGCTCACCGCTGTCCCCACCGCCACGCTCGATCCACCACTGTCCCTGCTGCCACGCTCACCGCTGTCCCCACCGCCACGCTCGATCCACCACTGTCCCCGCCGCCACGCTCACTGCTGTCCCCACCGCCACGCTCGATCCGCCGCTGTCCCCACCGCCACGCTCGATCCACCGCTGTCCCCGCCGCCACGCTCACCGCTGTCCCCACCGCCACGCTCGATCCACCGCTGTCCCCGCCGCCACGCTCACCGCTGTCCCCACCGCCACGCTCGATCCACCGCTGTCCCCGCCGCCACGCTCACCGCTGTCCCCAACGCCACGCTTGATCCACCGCTGTCCCCGCCGCCACGCTCGCCGCTGTCCCCACCGCCACGCTCGATCCACCGCTGTCCCCGCCGCCACGCTCACCGCTGTCCCCACCGCCACGCTCGATCCACCGCTGTCCCCGCCGCCACGCTCGCCGCCGCTCCCGATCCACCGCTGTCCCCGCCGCCACGCTCGCCACTGTCCCCGCCGCCGTCGTACCCACCTTTTTCAGCCGCTGCTGCCCCCGAATCGGTCGCCGCCTCCTTCATCGCCACTACACCTCCTATCCCTCCATGTGCTGCAAGCCATGGGGGGAGGGTGGCTTGCAGTGCTCCACATGTGGGGGGAGGGTGGCTTGCAGTGCTCCACATGTGGGGGGAGGGTGGCTTGCAGTGCTCCACATGTGGGGGCAGGGTGGCTTGCAGTGCTCCACATGTGGGGGGAGGGTGGCTTGCAGCACATGTGGGGGGAGGGTGGCTTGCAGTGCTGCAAGCCACCCTCCCCCCACATGTGCTGCAAGCCACCCTCCCCCCTCCATGTTCTGGGGGCCACCCTCCTCTATGTGCCATCTCTCTCTCCCATCAGACTCTGCCCCCCTCCCCGATCTGCTGCCTGCTCTCTCCCATCCTCTTCATCTACTGCCCCCTCTCACCCTCCTCAATCTGTTGCCTCCTTCATCTGCTGCCTCTTCTGTCTGCTGTGATCCTGCTGCCTAGATCCATCCTGTAAGGTAGGTATCCCCATCTCACCTCCCCGCCCCCACCATCCTCTGCCGCTCCTCCACCCGCTGCGCCATTTCCCATCATCCATCCGCTGCGCCCTTTCCCATCCTCTGCCGCTCCTCCATCCGCTGTGCCATTTCCCATCATCCATCCGCTGCGCCCTTTCCCATCCTCTGCCGCTCCTCCATCCGCTGCGCCATTTTCCATCTTCCATCCGCTGTGCCCTTTCTCATCTGCCGCCCCGCCCTCTCGCATTGCATTATCCAGCGCAGTTGCTCACTTCCAGACTGCAGTGGATGATGCGATGCGAGACTCGTGCATCGCTCTCACGTTTGGCACTGGTCTTAGTGGCAGGCGCTCATATTTTTTTTTTTTTACTGATGTCTGTATTTTTTATTTCGCCAAACTAATTTTTTTGTATGGGGGGGGGGTCTAGTTTCCAAAATGGGATCACATGTGGGGGAGCTCCATTGTTTATGCACCTCAGGGGGTCTCCAAATGCAACATGGCGTCTGCTATTAATTCCAATCAATTTTACTGTGAAATGGCGCTCCTTCTCTTCTGAGCCCCGCCGTACGCCCAAACAATTGATTTCCACCACATATGAGGTACCTGTGTACTCAGGAGAAATTGCACAATACGTTTTATGGTGCATTTTTTCCTGATACCCTTGTGAAAAAATAGCTACCTGTTTGAAAAAACAATTTTGTGGTAAAAACAATAAAATATTTTCACGGCTGAACATTAGAAACGTTTGTGAAGCCTCCAGGGGTTCAAAGTGCTCACTAAATAGCTAGATAAATTCCATGAGGGGTCTAGTTTCCAAAATGGGATCACATGTGGGGGAGCTCCATTGTTTAGGCACTTCAGGGGGGTCTCCAAACGCAACATGGCGTCCGCTAATAATTCCAACCAATTTTGCTGTGAAATGGCGCTCCTTGCCTTCCGAGTCCTGCTGTGTGCCCAAACATTTGATTTCCACCACATATGAGGTATCTGCGTACTCAGGAGAAAATGCACAATACATTTTATGGTGCATTTTTTCCTGATACCGTTGTGATAAAACAGCTACCTGGTTGAAGCAACAGTTTTGTGGTAAAAATTTTTTTTTTCTTTTCATGGCTCAACGTTATAAACTTCTGTGAAGCCCCCAGAGGTTCAAAGTGCACATCAAACATCTAGAAAAAATATTTGAGGGCTCTAGTTTCCAAAATGGGGTCACTTGTGGGGGAGCTCCATTGTTTAGGCACCTCAGGGAGTCTTCAAACCCGACATGGCGTCCGCTAATGAGTGCAGCTAATTTTGCACTCAAAAATTCAAATGGCGCTCCTTGCCTTCCGAGTCCTGCCATGTGCCCAAACATTTGATTTCCACCACATATGGGGTATCTGCGTACTCAGGAGAAAATGCACAATACATTTTATGGTGCATTTTTTCCTGATACCGTTGTGAATAAAAAAAGCTACCTGGTTGAAGCAACAGTTTTGTGGTAAAAAAAAATTTTTTTCTTTTCACGGCTCAACGTTATAAACTTCTGTGAAGCCCCCAGGGGTTCAAAATGCACATCAAACATCTAGAAAAAATATTTGAGGGGTCTAGTTTCCAAAATGGGGTCACTTGTGGGGGAGCTCCATTGTTTAGGCACCTCAGGGAGTCTTCAAACCCGACATGGCGTCCGCTAATGAGTGCAGCTAATTTTGCACTCAAAAATTCAAATGGCGCTCCTTGCCTTCCGAGTCCTGCCGTGTGCCCAAACATTTGATTTCCACCACATATGAGGTATCTGCGTACTCAGGAGAAAATGCACAATACATTTTATGATGCATTTTTCCTGATACCCTTGTGAAAATACTAATTTTTATGGCTAAAGTAACATTTTTGTGTTTAAAAAAGTAAAATTTTCATTTTTTCGTCTACATTGCTTTGGTTGCTGTGAAGCTCCTAAAGGGTTAATAAACTTCTTGGATGTGGTTTTGAGCAGAGTGAGGGGTGCAGATTTTAGAATGGGGTCACTTTTGGGTATTTTCTGTCGCCTAGGTTTCTCAAATCACTCCAAATGTGATGTGGTACCTAAAAAAAATTTTTATGTAAATTTTGTTGGAAAAATGAGAAATTGCTGATGAACTTTGAACCCTTCTAACTTCCTAACGGAATTTTTTTTTTTTCAAAAATTGCGCTGGTGTAAAGCAGACAAGTGGGAAATGTTATTTAGTAACTATTTTGTGTGACATATCTCTCAGATTTATGGGCATAAAATTTCAAATTTTGAAAATTGCGAAATTTTCAAAATTTTCGCCAAATTTCCGAAATTTTCACAAATTAACGCAAAACATATCGGCCTAAATTTACCACTGACATGAAGTACAATATGTCACGAAAAAACAATCTCAGAATCGCCAGGATCCGTTGAAGTGTTCCAGAGTTATAACCCATCAAAGTGACACTGGTCAAAATTGCAAAAAATGGCCGGGTCTTTAAGGTGAAAACAGGCTGGGGGCTGAAGGGGTTAAAAAGCACATTTTAGGCCTTGTGCTCACGTTGCTTTTTTCATACTTTTTCATGCTTTTTTTTCATTGCTTCTTTTAATCAATAAAAGCAAGGAAAAGCATCCCAATAAACTCTATGAGAATCGTAACTTTCTGTGCACACGTTGCTTCTTTTTTCCCTGCAGTTTTTGTTGCTGAAAAAAGAAGCAGCATGTCAATTCTTTCTGCTTTCTCCATGCTTTTTTTTTCCCTATCTGAATAGATAAGAAGCAAGAAAAGAAAAAAGTGTTTTTTTTCCTGCCAAAACATGCTTTTTTTGTGCAGAAAAATCTGCCCTGTGGGCACAGCCTAAAGACATAATTGCTTTCTGGTGATTGCATTTTTCCATACCAAAATCCCCCCCCCTTCAGCTGCTGCACATGAACATGCTTTAAATCTTTTAAGAGGACTACTATTACCCTACTGGAGAAAAAAAATATTTAATGAAACCTATGATCATTTGTCTGACCTATGATATGAGCCTCACCTCTCTTCTATGTTTCTATTCTTTGTGGACAAGTTTTTTGCAGCTAAAAAGAATTATGTGTTGTCTGTTCTGTACAAAAATGCATGTGTTTAGAAAGAAAGAGAGAAAAAAATGAAAGAAAAGAAATTACAGGATAGAAGCTATAGTGTTTTTCCTAATTGGATTTACCTTTGTGTCAGAATTCCTGGTGTCTGTAGAGCTCAGAGATCTTCCCTTACATCTGCAGCTTTGGATAACTGGCTCCTATTTATACAGGCAAAAGCCCACTTTCAATTTCAATTTTACTAATCTATTCATTTTGTCAAGTAAAGGCGTTTTCTACTGCTTGGACAAAGACTGCTTGTTTTTGACCCTTTGTGTACCAAGGGACATATTTGTCCCATAGTTTAATCTGCCTCCAATTCAATTGAATCAATTTACAGTCCTGAAAGTGTTAAAGAGGATCTGTCAATACTCAATAGGTCAAAACTGTCCAGTTGTTGCCCTTGTTTTATTCCCTCTGCTCCCCTGATTTTTATTATTTTTATTTTTTTTTAACGCCTGCATACAATTACAGAGCTATGGGTCTTTTTATTTAGTGGAAATTATAATGATGCAAAGCAACATAAGAAGCAGCCCCAGAGAACCCTGCGAGACATGTATCCGTAGGTAAAGATCCCATTAAAAATATATATTTTATTAGTTTTATTAAAACCATCAAGTTCCGTGACAATGTTTTTTATAAATAACGCACAAATGTGAATATTAACATATAAACACCAACAATTCAGACCGATGACAAACAGTTGGAAGTAATAACTCCTAAAATGTCCCTAATGTTCCTCATCCTGCCTAACCACAGAGTGGACTCTAAACAATATGCTACCCCCTCAACTCAACAACTGATCCTCCCTACTGATACGGTATATAGGGAAGGTTATGAGTATGACATTCTCACAATACAGTGGCCATATGTACCTCTCATGAGTGATCATAAGGGACAGGTACAAGATAACTGCTCATTCTAACTTTTTGGAGATCAGGACCCCATCCTAAATATCCACTCGCCTTCTTTTTGCAATAAGACTTTATCAAAGTTGCCACGTCTTATTTTTGGCATGACTCGTTCTACTCGTTCCATCATGCCTCCTTATGAACCATTCTCTGGGAAAATCATTAAGGCAATTCTCCCAATTCTAGGGAAAGAATTTATATCTGGTCCGATTTATGGATGTCATGGGATGGACCCTCTTTCTACAATAAGAGACCACCTGAACTCCTGTTACTTCTGATTATCATCATCTAAAAGATTTAAGACGCTAAGTATAGAATATAGCTTCTATCTAACATCTGGGAGTTGTGTATCCCAGTAGTGCCCGCTCATCACTAGTTATGAGTACCGAGCACCCGAGCATGGTAGTGCCCGCTCATCACTAGTTACAAGTACTGAGCACCTGAGCATGGTAGTGCCCGCTCATCACTAGTTACGAATACTGAGCACCCGAGCATGGTAATGCTCACTCATCACTAGTTGCGAGTACTGAGCACCTGTGCATTTTAGTGCCCGCTCATCACTAGTTATGAGTACTGAGCACCTGAGCATGGTAGTGGTCGCTCATCACTAGTTATAAGTACCGAACACCTGAGCATGGTAGAGCCCGCTCATCACTAGTTACGAGTACTGAGCACCCGAGCATGGTAGTGCCCACTTATCACTAGTTATGAGTATCGAGCAACAGAGCATGGTAGTGCCCGCTCATCACTAGTTACGAGTACTAAGCACCTGAGCATGGTAGTGCCCGCTCATCACTAGTTACACGTAGAGCACCAGAGCATGTTAGTGCCCGCTCATCACTAGTTACGAGTACTGATTACCGGAAGAGAAAAAAGATTCAGCTTACCTGCCAGCCAAACTGCTCAAATCCTTAGGGTGCAAGGGTCCGCTGGTAGGTCCACGCCAGCATAGGATAAGCAACAGCAAAATGGAAGAAAAGGATCCAGCACAAATTCCTTATTGTTTTTATTTAAAGTCCGAAACGCGTTAATAGCACCCATGCTTTAATGTATGTTTCCAATTTTCGGTCTCCCTCTGTTTTTGTTTTTAATACTTCAATAAAGAATAAGAAAAACTTTTGATCGATAAGGAATTTGTACTGATTACCAGAGCATTGTAGTGCTCATCACCCATGTTCCTTACATACAATTAGCCGTCACACTCTCACCTGACTAGGAGGAGGGGTGAGTGGCTTTGATGAGACCCTTTAAAATATCTCATCCAAAAAAAACTCATGTGAATTGTGATCTCTTCACAGATCTAATCTGTAAGGGCTCTCTGTATTTATCCTCTTTTTATATAGTTTTTGCCTAATGTATTTTTTTTGATAATTTAGTCATTTTTTTAAGCACTGTAGCTTTTTCTGTATATTAAATCTAAAAATTAATCAGTTGGTTCCTTGCTGCTTTAAATGTATCTACAACTTCAATGAGTGAACCTTTAGCCTGGTTGTGTTACCAGAGTGCAAGACGAGTACTTATCTGGTGATTTTGGAACGTTGGGTGTGCTTGTATACTAATACACCACCCGTGGATGGCGTCTCCCTGGCTTTTCAAAACGGTGAGTGGTGGCAGCAAAAAGTGTGGTGTGGATGTGTGAACTGGCTGTGGAGTGTGCTCAGCTCAATATCAGCCTGTTGGGATAGATGACTGCTGGTCCTCCATTACAGTCGCATTCGAGTCAAATGTGCAGAAAGTAGACGTGTTCTTGACAGCCCTCGTCACATGTCCATAATAAGTCAATTTCTGTCTGGAGATCTTACCTTGCAGGTGCAACTCTGGATTTATATGATCAAGAACATCTTTGTTGGTGATCTCAGCTGTCCATGGGACTCATAGACATGATATAAGCTTCAGCTCCACAGCTGAAAGCTTTATTTTTTGGGGATGGCTTTTGTGAATATCCATGTCTCAGAGCCATATTTTGAGAACACAATGACAGTGGTCATTCTTTGTTTGACTGTGAATGAGACATAATAGTAGTAATAATAATAATCTTTATTTCTATAGCGCCAACATATTCCGCAGCGCTTTACAATTCAGTAGGGTCATATACAAACAAGTAACAGTTATAGAAAATACAATATTTAGAGGGGAAAAAAGACAACCCTGCTCGTGAGAGCTTAAAATCTACAATGAGATATGGGGGGGGGGTGAGGTACAAGTGCTTATTTACAATGACAATCCCGCAATCTCAAGGAAATGGGGGATAGGTAACGGCTTCCTGGACCAATTGGCCAGAACCTTGAGATGCATTTGGGTGCCATGGAGTTTGACGTGGGGTTATGTTGTGAGAAGTTGTAGAGGGACTATGTGAATTGAATCTGATTAGGGAGTGTGATAGGCCGCCCTAAAAAGATGCGTTTTTAGGGTGCGTCTGAAGCTGAGTAAGTTGGGATTCGTCCTAACTTCTTGTGATAGAGCGTTCCAGAGGATTAGTGCAGCTCAGAAGAAGTCTTGGATCCGGGAGTGGGAGGTTCAAATTAGTGTGGATGTTAGTCGAAAGACATTTGCAGAGCGTAGAGAACGGGTGGGGTGATAGACAGAGAGGAGGGTGTAGATGTAGGGGGTGCCGCACTGTGGAGAGCTTTGTGGTGATGGACAGAGAGGAGGGTGGAGATGTAGGGGGGTGCTGCACTGTGGAGAGCTTTGTGGGTGAGATCAAGCAATTTGAATTGGATCCTGTGATATATGGGCAGCCAGTGCAATGACTGGCACAGAGCAGAGGCATCCGAGTAGCGTTTAGCCAGATAGGCAACCCTGGCTGCTGCATTAAGGATGGACTGTAGAGGAGAGAGTCTAGTTAGGGGGAGACCAATTAATAGAGAGTTACAGTAGTCAAGGCGAGAGTGGATCAGGGCCACGGTGAGGGTTTCTTCGTTTCCATTGTGAGAAAGGGGCGGATTCATCCTTGCCCTTCCATTTTTGGTTCTTGTTCCCTATAAATATATGTACCCAAATTGCACACATGGTCTGATCTATGAAGGATTGTGATTTCCAGGAATTAAGGTGACTGATGGGGCAGTTGCGATTTTTGTTGTTACACATTGACCTCTGACAGAGAGAACTTTAGTTTTGCTGGGGCTTCAAGGACTATTTATCTTCCATTATATGGGACCATTAGAGGGACTATTATTATTCAAGTGGTTATTTGTGTTGCATTTGTATTGTTAAGTATTAAAAGTTAACTTTCTGTGCCGTGATATCATTCTTGTGAAGGAAGGTGCGGATGCTGGGCTGTGAGGGCTTCACACTCCTTCTCCAGAGAGAGACGGTGTTTGCAGACCACTTTGGGAGGGATGGATGTGGAACACTTAATGTACTCTTTAGGGTAACGGCCATCACCCCGCAGCCAGTCTCAATCTTGGATGGTTCAGGTAAACACAGGACACCGGAGAGCTCTGGGCAAAACAACTGTCAACGTTTATTTAACTATTTTACCTTCACGACAAACATGGCCAATCTCATCCCATTCTGCTGCCGCTGTTTCCCGGGTACTTTGTTTGGCCTAACCTGCTGCCTGGGACCTAGTCTTACAGCTGCCGGGCCTAAACCTCCACTTCCCCTTGTTGTTCTCTCCGTGGCTACCCGGGTCCACTCACTGCCTCGGGCAGCTTCCAGACCCTTGACTTCCCTAGGCCCGTCCCAAGGAACTCTCTCCAGAGCACGTCCATCTAGTCCCTGGACTCTTGTAAGCCTGTCCCGAAATGAGCCATAGGACACTTGAAGTATTCCTCTGGGTTCCCTGACTGGCCCAAGTTACAAAGCGCCGTCCACACTCCACTAAGGCTGCTTTTACACTTGCGTTGAACGGCATCCGTTGCTATTCGCCACCTTGAGGAATTACGGTAACCATTGCTGGAAAATGTTTTATTCCTGATAGACTTCTATTAGCTATGGATAGCAATGGATGGCCTTGCGTTGCATCTGTCAGCCGACGCTGCGTTGTATCCGCCTGGTGGATGGAACACTGCATGTAGAGTTTTTCTGCGCTTGGTGGAGTGTCAAAAAACGCAACCTGCAGGATTCCGTCAGCGTCTGTTGTTTTTATAATGGACGCCTATGGTGTCGGATTCCGTTAGATTCCGTCATTTGACGGATTCCGTTAACGCATCCCTCTTTACATAACTGCGCATACCTAGATGTGTAAAGTCAAGAAAAAAAAACTATAACGGATTGCGTTATTTTGTACGATCCGTTGTGCCACTATCCGTCATACAACGCAATGCAGCGGATGCCGCACAATGCAAGTGTGAAAGCAGCCTAACCTCACTGCAGATCTGATCTCTCTCTGACCTACAGCAACCCCCCCCGGCCATCTGTCAGTCCTCCCACCCTATTCTCAGTTCTCCCAGTACGCAGGAAACACCTGATACTACTATACTTAGTTAATATACATTATACAATACTTTTACTATAAAATACACATTATGCAGTAAAACACAGCATTAAATAAAACACATTAAACTCTCGGCTGCTGCTATTTTATAGTAATAAAGATCTCTTTATGTATGCTACTGGATTCTGGGAGAGTTAGAAAGGGATTAGAAGTATCCACCCAGAACTGCTCGTGGTTCTGGGTGCATATTGGACCTGACAGGTTCACTTTAAGAACATTTGAGGTTTCGTTTTCATTTTACATGTTTATACCAGTGGAAATCAGGCCATTTACTGGAAATGCTGCACTCGGGGAGGGGGTGCAGTACATGGGCTGGCTAAATAATAAGACTATTTCCATCCTCATCTTATTTCCTGCACTGTTCCTATGTAATACTGTATAAAGATGTGACTTCAGCTGTAGTGTTATGTTAGGTCATGCCTAATAAGTCGTTTCTATGCCTTGCTTATTGTCATTACTTTTTAAATTAGCCATTAAAGGGAACCTGTCACCAGATTTGGCGACTATAAGCTGCCTCCATCACCACTGAGCTCTTATATACAGCATTCCAGAATTCCACTGTGTATAACATAAAAATCATACCTCCCAACTCCCAACTTTCAAAGAAGGGAAAGAGGTATAAAGTCTGCGTCGCTTAGCGCGGCACAATTTTAGGCCACGCCCCCTAACCACACCCATTTCATAACCAGTCACACCCATATCCATGCCCCAACCAGATCCATTCAGTACTGCCGATCACATTGTTTTAGAAAAATGTAAAAAGCATGTAAAACTCGAGTGTATTGAGCGAGGCTGGTCAGAATGAGGCATATCGTGTACTTGCAGTCACATGACCGCTAGCTAGGTCTCACTGCTGGATAATCCTCACAGCGCATGATGTGACTGCAACCAGGGCTGTGTGAGCCAGAGTCAGGATCCATTTTAATGGAGTCGAAGTCGGTATAAAATGGACCGACTCCGACTCCTAAAATATCTAATAAATTGGGTACAGCGGTTCAGTACATTATATGATGAATATTTTTTCAGAAGAATTTGGGAAAACATGATATGTCCTATAAATGTCTGTTCTATTCCTGATCAAAGGATCCAGGCTTTTAGTTGAGATGAATCTGTGCTGCACTTCAGCTACATAATATAAGTAGTGAAGCTCTTCCTCTGCAGATAAGGGTAAAAACAAAGACACAAAGAATGCCTGCAATCATCTCAGAGACTCTAGAGTGAACAGGAAAGCAGTATTAAGGTAAGTACTTCTTAAAGTAAGGGTACCTTCACACTTTAGCGATGCAGCAGCGATCCGACCAGCGATCTGACCTGGTCAGGATCGCTGCTGCATCGTTACCAGCGCACACCGCTTCCTTGCTCTCCTAGCTACAGTACACATCGGGTTAATTAACCCGATGTGTAATGCAGCTACATGTGCAGAGAGCAGGGAGCCACGCACACTGCTTAGCGCTGGCTCCTTGCTCTCCTAGCTACAGTACACATCGGGTTAATTAACCCGATGTGTACAGCAGCTACATGTGCAGAGAGCCGGAGCCGGCAACACAGGCAGCGTGAGAGCTGCGGAGGATGGTAACTAAGGTAAATATCGGGTAACCACCTTGGTTACCCGATGTTTATCTTGGTTACAGCTTACCTCAGCTGTCAGACGCCGGCTCCTGCTCCCTGCTCGCTTCATTTGTCGCTCTCTCGCTGTCACACACAGCGATCTGTGTGTCACAGTGGGAGAGCGCCTTTGAAGAAAACAAAGCAGGGCTGTGTGTAACGAGCAGCGATCTCGCAGCAGGGGCCAGATCGCTGCTCAGTGTCACACACAGCGAGATCGCTAATGAGGTCACTGCTGCGTCACAAAAAGCGTGACTCGGCAGCGATCTCGGCAGCGAGCTCGCTGTGTGTGAAGCACCCCTAAGTCTAAACTTTGAGTAAACAACAGAATGATCCTTTAGAATTAGATGATCTTGTTGAAACTGCTTCACATCTCTCTCCTATTATCACATGCGCTGTGTTGTGCTCACGCTGCAGCTGGCAATAAGAAATAGTCTGCAAGAGGGACATGATGGAACTCTTTTTGGCAGTTAGTAAATTGGTTATTGCCGCCAGAACCCTTAAAATTGAATCCATCTTGAAGAGACATGCTGGAAAAGGGGCAATTGTCAATCAAGCCACTCAGTGGGGCAGCACTTATTTAATGATTGAGTGATTGCTTGAGCTGAAATCCTTTCTTGTAGACATGGCCAACCCTCAGGTAACATTAAATGAAAATCAATGGACACAGGTGGCTGAATTGAAGGAATTGCTTCATTACCCATTTACAGTGACTAAAAAAACAAGCTGAGGAACTGCCAAGGAAAATCTAAGAAAAATTCAGTTATGCACCTGTTCACACGTCAGTTTGGGGAGTGCAGTCAGTCTTTTTTGTCTATATTAGGAGGGTCATACCTTCTGACCGTGCACCCCTCCCCCAGTTGCCACAGGTAATCTTATCCTATATAGCAGGTGCCTATTTGCCCATACGCAGGAGGTTTTTAACCCAGAGAGAGGCTTCAGCATAGTGTAGGTACCCAGTTACGAGATATGCCGTGAAGGGGCAACTGGGCAGATATACAAATGGCTAAATACTCAATATCTCATTTTTCTTAGATTTTCCTTGGCAGTAATGCAGGTCCATGTTCACACATTCATGGTTTCCATAGTTAGGTGTACTGTTGGGAAGGTAAGGGTCACTGCGTACTCAGTCAAATAATGCTGACCCCGACAACTTGTAAACCAAAGTCCTGATCACTGCTGCAGCAAGGAGGGAGCACGCTGGGGTCCGTGCCTGTTGATGTTGCTTGTTAACCTGTGACCTTTTCCTTGGCACCTTTCTTCTAAATGGTCCCTGTAGTATAAAACTAGTCGGGTCCCGCTCACCCGTATGGCTAACGGAATGAGCTTACTCTCAGGGTTCACACTTGTGATTTTCTGGACGGTGTATGGGATGTCCTATCCCCCTCGTTGCACTAGTACCCCGATTTTGGAGCAGGTGGAGAACGGATCTTGACGGCTCCGTCCTTGTCGGGTAAATTACCAGGACGCTTGAAGCTACTTCCCGGTCTAGGGTCCACGTACCCCGTCGTGCCCTGGCCCCTGCCCGGAGATGGCACAAGGCCGTCGGCTGCCCTCCGTGGCAGTACCGTGCCCCTTGTCACGATCCCCTGCGACCGGGGTTCTAGCTGCCACCAGGTCCAGACCAACGTCTGCCACCTAGTACTTTACAGGAGCCCAGCTCTCACTTTGAGAGTCACTGTACGACTGACCTGCTCCTAACACTCCTGACCCTCCCTTACCAACCCCCCAAGTGGGCGGCCCTATTCCCTTCAGGCGACCCATTGGTGTGTCTGGTGGGTGTGGTGCAGAGTGTTCCTAGCATTTTGAATAAGCCTGTTCTTAGCAACGCCAAAGGACAAGGACCCGTAACCAAGGAGGATGCGGGCACCATGCAGGAGGGCAGATTGCACCATACCCTGTGACTACCTGATAGGCCAGGTTGTCACATTCCCCCTTGGTTTAATGTAGCTCGTCCCCGAGCTACAGGACACCAGAGGTTTATTTTTTTTTTTAACTGTAGAAAAAGGGTAGAAAAGAGTTAACATTTTATTCACAGTTCCATCCCACACAGGGGAGGCTTGTCACTTAAACGTTACGAACGAGTAAAGCGTTCATCTTTCAACAGGTGGACACTACCGGTTTTAATGGCAGCGGAGACTCAACCTGGTTGGCACAGAACGTCCAACTAAATACAAAACACAAGTTCGTGTTGGTCACGCCAGTCCTGTGACCGTGGTCCATGTTTACTTAAGTATAAAATTAACAAAGTCCATACACCGGGTGCACACATTGTAGAGAATCTGGCTGAAAATCAGGTAACTTCTCCGTTCATTTAAAATTGGTCATTTGAAACACTTATTTGCTAACAGTTTCTACATGAAAAATAACAAACTGTGGAAAATAACAAACGAAAACACCGATACCTAACAGTTCTATGGCATCATAAACATTGGCATTATAACTTTTTGTTTCAGTAGTAAATGGCCGGGTCGCGTAGCCACGCTTCCTTGCGACTACGTGCTACCGATCCTGGCACAAACCCTTCTTCAAACATCACATACTTGGTCACCTCCAGGGCATACCAGCCCCGCTCCCCGCAATGGCGGGTATACAGTGCCTACAAGTAGTATTCAACCCCCTGCAGATTTAGCAGGTTTGATAAGATGCAAATAAGTTAGAGCCTGCAAACTTCAAACAAGAGCAGGATTTATTAACAGATGCATAAATCTTACAAACCAACAAGTTGTGTTGCTCAGTTAAATTTTAATAAATTTTCAACATTAAAGTGTGGGTCAATTATTATTCAACCCCTAGGTTTAATATTTTGTGGAATAACCCTTGTTTGCAATTACAGCTAATAATCATCTTTTATAAGACCTGATCAGGCCGGCACAGGTCTCTGGAGTTATCTTGGCCCACTCCTCCATGCAGATCTTCTCCAAGTTATCTAGGTTCTTTGGGTGTCTCATGTGGACTTTAATCTTGAGCTCCTTCCACAAGTTTTCAATTGGGTTAAGGTCAGGAGACTGACTAGGCCACTGCAACACCTTGATTTTTTTCCCTCTTGAACCAGGCCTTGGTTTTCTTGGCTGTGTGCTTTGGGTCCTTGTCTTGTTGGAAGATGAAATGACGACCCATCTTAAGATCCTTGATGGAGGAGTGGAGGTTCTTGGCCAAAATCTCCAGATAGCCTGTGCTATCCATCTTCCCATGGATGCGGACCAAATGGCCAGGCCCCTTGGCTGAGAAACAGCGCCACAGCATGATGCTGCCACCACCATGCTTGACTGTAGGTATGGTATTCTTGGGGTCGTATGCAGTGCCATCCAGTCTCCAAACGTCACGTGTGTGGTTGGCACCAAAGATCTCGATCTTGGTCTCATCAGACCAGAGAACCTTGAACCAGTCTGTCTCAGAGTCCTCCAAGTGATCATGAGAAAACTGTAGACGAGCCTTGACATGACGCTTTGAAAGTAAAGGTACCTTACGGGCTCGTCTGGAACGGAGACCATTGCGGTGGAGTACGTTACTTACGGTATTGACTGAAACCAATGTCCCCATTGCCATGAGATCTTCCCGGAGCTCCTTCCTTATTGTCCTTGGGTTAGCCTTGACTCTTCGGACAAGCCTGGCCTTGGCACGGGTGGAAACTTTCAAAGGCTGTCCAGGCCGTGGAAGGCTAACAGTAGTTCCATAAGCCTTCCACTTCCGGTTGATGCTCCCAACAGTGGAGACAGGTAGGCCCAACTCTTTGGAAAGGGTTTTGTACCCCTTGCCAGCCTTGTGACCCTCCACGATCTTGTCTCTGATGGCCTTGGAATGCTCCTTTTGTCTTTCCCATGTTGACCAAGTATGAGTGCTGTTCACAAGTTTGGGGAGGGTCTTAATTAGTCAGAAAAGGCTGGAAAAAGAGATAATTAATCCAAACATGTGAATCTCATTGTTCTTTGTGCCTGAAATACTTCTTAATACTTTAGGGGAACCAAACAGAATTCTTGTGGTTTAAGGGGTTGAATAATAAATGACCCTCTGAATAAACTTTTCACAATTTAAAAAAAAAAAATAAAAAAAGAAATAACATTCTTTTTTGCTGCAGTGCATTTCACACTTCCAGGCTGATCTACAGTCCAAATGTCACAATGCCAAGTTAATTCTGAATGTGTAAACCTGCTAAATCTGCAGGGGGTTGAATACTACTTGTAGGCACTGTAGGTGACCATTTCTTCAGGTTGGAGGTTGCGCTCGGGGTGCCCCCAGGGGAGGTGTGGTGCTACGTCCCGTCGGAACACAAACACCCCTGCTGTGAGGCCTGCTTCTCAGATAAAACCCCACCCTTGCTCGGGGTCAAACTGATCCACGAGACCACGGCACCGTGGCCCCTTGACCCGAGAAACAGCGCTCCTCACTTGCTCCTTCTCTGCTCTGTTGCGGGCGGCAAGCTCCCGTCGTCGCCGATCTCGGGTTGCTATCTCGGCTTGCAGCTGCTGGTGATGTCGTTTCCAGTAGGGGGCGTCAGCGTCTGGCTTCAGCTCCCTAACTGGCTCTAGCTTTAGGTGGACTCGTGTGGCTCCAACAGCCGTTGGTATGCCGCGCAGCAGGGGAACCGGTGGATTGGTAGGCCCCACTTCCGCTGCTGCTGGTGGAAAGACCGACTGCTCCACAGCCGGGGTTGCAGGGTCCGGTTGCTCCGCCTCTGAGGACAGGCCCGGTGATGCGGCCGGGTCTGGTCTGGCCGGGGTCCGGATGACCGCCGACATGACTGGGATGAGAGTTAAAACCGGGGTTGCTACTACTGGAGCCTCATACACAAGCACCAAAGGTTCCGCTGCCGGGATGGGTGTGGGCAGCTCAGCGTCCGCCGAGGACTGGGTAAGTGATGGTGGAGCGCTCGCCGTGAGCGGATCCCTCAGCCGCAGTGGCCGGATTAGGGTAATCAACAGGGACTGGGTTACCACTTACCCTCTCTTCTCGTGGGACTTCCATCTCACGGGCTCGCACCGCCATCGCCAGGCTCCTCATCTCTTCCCTCCAGTGGTTCAGTATAAACAGGAACTGCGTCTGCATTCTCCTGCATAGCTGCTCCATCTTTTCCTCTATCCAAGTCGCGGTCCCGGGAACAGCACGTTCCGGTGACCAGCTTCGCTCCGCCATCTTGCCTCTGCGTGGTCCAGGAACGTTATAGCAGAGTCCTGGTGTCCCTGCTTCTCTTCCACTTTCGCTACATTCTGGCACGCCCCCTCGGTTTGCTCCCAGCACTCTTTCGCTCGCTGTGGCCCTCTGGGAACTTCCGGTTCCTGTTTCTTGCTGAAGACGAAGGGCGGGGCTTCTGCTTGCGCGCTTTCACGGGGAAGATGGAGTTTTGGCGCGGAAAATGGCGGACAAATGGTGGAATTGGCAGGAAACAGAATTTTGACTCGCGGTTTTCGGTTCTAAGGCGCACGTCACCCAGGTAAGTGGGTCCTGCTCGTATCCTGTTCATGACACCAAGAATTTTGAGGTGTGCAGCCCCCACGTCAGCAGCTGGGCTGCTTGGATCCGGATCCGCAGTGGCTCGAGGGGTCTCCGGACCCGGGGGGTCGTGCGGCCACTCAAACTAAAAAGGGGGGTATTTACAGGGGACGGTATAGTGAAAGTTCGTGACGCCACTGTAAAAACATTAAAATTAATACATCTAGTTATCAAACACCTTATAATAGGACATATTATATATGTTCTCACAGTTCTGTTTATGTTGGAGGGCATAGCTTATTGATAACAGTTTTTACATTATTAATATTTTGAGTCTGGATATAGATAGTTTCTGACATAGTCCTGTATATATATATTCTTTGCAAACAGCTAGTGAGAGACATCATGTGTATAGTAGGATCTCCTTAAATAGCCCTTATAAGCAGCTGCATTGGACATATATACCATGACACTTCTCGGGGGGAGGGCAGAGAGAGGGGGATCGTGCCTGCAGAAGGACACATGTCGAGGCTGCAGAGTCCTTCCATCCGATCCAAGATGAAGTAACATGCTGTCAGGCCTAGAGCATGTCATCCTTGCGTCTATTCAGAACAAAGGAAAGATGAGTGAAGATTTTTATTGATTCAGTATGGACTATTATTGAACTCTTTACGTAAGCTAACAAAGAATACTTTTTTTTTCCTGAATTGTAACTTTATAATTTGGCAACCATTTTATCAGATATAAAAAACATTTATTTTTACATTTTTTGAAGTTCTTTCTTTCATGCGCTTATCACGTATTTGAAGAAAAATATATTTAAGGGATATATTTTTAACAGCCACCCACGGTGCGTGGTAAGGTGGAGTACTACCGCTGCCATTGGGAGCACTCGGTGGCGATGGGATGGCAGCCAGGTGTTTAACCCCTCCGTGGGTAGGGGGATGCCCTGGGGCTCGGTGGTGCTAGTTAGGGGTACCGTTGGGAAGGTAAGGGTCACTGCGTACTCACTCAGTCCAATAGCGCTAACACCGACAACTTGTAAACCAAAGTCCTGAGCACTGCTGCAGCAAGGAGGGAGCACGCTTGAATCCGTGCCCGTTGATGTTGCTTGTTAGCCTGTGACCTTTTCCTTGGCACCTTTCTTCTAACTGGTCTCTGTAGTGTGAAACTAGTCGGGTCCCGCTCACCCATATGGCTTGGGTTCACACTTGGGATTTTCTGGATGGTGTAGGGGAAGTCCTATCCCTCTCGTTGCGCTAGTACCCCAATTTTGGAGCGGGTGGAGAACGGATCTTGAAGGCTCCGTCCTCTTTGGGTAAATTACCAGGACGCTTGAAGCTACTTCCCGTCCTAGGGTCCACGTATCCCATCGTGCCCTGGCCCCTGCCCGGAGATGGCACAAGGCCGTCTGCTGCCCTCCGTGGCAGTACCGTGCCCCTTGTCATAATCCCCTGCGACCGGGGTTCCAGCTCCCACCAGGTCCAGATCATCTGCCACCTAGTACTTTACAGAAGCCCAGCTCCCACCGTGTGACCTCTCACTTCGAGAGTCACTGCACGACTGACCTGCTCCTAACACTCCTGACTCTCCTTTACCAACCCCCCCAAGTGGGCGGCCCTATTCCCTTCAGGCTACCCATTGGTGTGTCTAGTGGGTGTGGTGCAGAGTGTTCCTAGGATTTTGAATAAGCCTGTTCTTAGCAACACCAAAGGACAGGGACCCGTAGCCAAGGAGGATGCGGGCACCGTGCAGGAGGGCAAATTGCACCATACCCTGTGACGATTTGATAGGCCAGGGCGTCACATATGTTCCTTGCTGCTTTAAATGTTTCTACAACCTCAAAGTGTGAACCTTTAGCGTGGTTGTGTTACCAGAGTGCAAGACGAGTACCTATCTGTTGATTTGGAAATGAAAGTTGTGTGTGCTTGTATACCTAGTACACCACCCTCGGCAAGCATCTCCCTGGATTTTCTAAATGGTGGCAGCAAAAAGTGTGGTGTGGAGTGTGCTCAGCTCAATATCACCCTGTTGGGATAGGTGACTGCTGGTCCTCCATTTCAGTCGCATTCTAGTCAAAAGTGCAGCAAGTGGACTTGTTCTTGACAGCCCTCGTCACATGTCCAAAATAGGTCAGTTTCTGTCTGGATATCTTACCTTGCAGGGTCAACTCTGGATTTATATGATCAAGAACATTTTTATTGGTGATCTCAGCAGTCCATGGGACTCATAGACATAAGCTTCAGCTCCACAGCTGAAAGATCTATTTTTGGGGATTGCTTTTGTGAATATCCACGTCTCACAGCCATATTTTGAGAACACAATGACAGTGATCAGTCTTTGTGTGACGGTGAATGAGACATCCTTGCACTTCTATTTTTGGTTCTTGTTCCCTATAAATATATGTACCCAAATTGCACACATGGTTTGAGCTATTAAGGATTGTAATTTCCAGGAATTAAGGTGACTGATGTGGCAGTTGCGATTTTTGTTGTTACCCATTGACCCCTGACAGAGAGAACTTTAGTTTTGCTGGGGCTTCAAGGACTATTTATCTTCCTTTATATGGGACCATTAGAGGGACTATTATTGTGACGCCCTGGAAACCCCAGGGGGTCACAGGTCACAACACCACCTACACCCCCACCACACTAGGCAGGTACCAACAGCCACCCATAAAGTCCTGATCGCCTCCCTCAGTACTAGACAGGCACACCAGGTGGGCAGAGTCAGGCGGAAAGACACGCCCACCGAGGAGTCTGCTGGGCTGAGGCAGGGAAAACAGTAGTCAGTCGACTAGTAGGGAGAGTTGAGTTCAGGAGTCTGTAGTGAGTGGTAGTGGAGGAGCGCAGTACAGCTCTGAGTTGGGCCTGGGTCGGAGCCCAGGGCCCTTGAAACAGTCAGGCAGGCCGCCTGCAGGAGACCGGGAACACGACCGGTGGAACCGTAGGGACCGGGACAGGGTTGGAGCCCGCCGGAACCGAACCGGGGAGCCAACAGTCTACCAGAGCACCAGGAAGGGTACTCAGACCTAGACTAGGCCGTAGGCCACTTTTAGTTGAATTTACTGATTGAGAATCTGGACCTCCCGGGGTTCTTTCCCACCAAAGTCCCAATTGACGGCAACAGCCCAACCTTACCGGATAGTAGCCACCGCCAGAGGCCAGAGAGCCAAGGGCCAGCGCCTGTGGGCAAAGGAGCTCTTACGGCAAACCCGCTGGGGAGCGGACTACCTGTGTTAGGCACCTTGGTCCACTTACATTTTAGGTGCAGGAGAAAGGGGGACTCTGCCAACCCGCCTAGTGAAGTGCAGCCGGCTGTGAGCCACCCGTCTTCCACCACGTTTGGTTTACCATTGACTCTGTGTGCATCAATTGTGAGTACAACGCTGCAGCCCTGCACCCTGCGCCTGCTCCCCGCAAACGGGCCCCTGGACACACCGCCCCTGCCCATGGAGGGGTTAACATCTGAAGCTGCGCCCTGCCATCGCTCCCGGGAGCCCCTCCATCTTAACCACAGCGGTGGTGCTCCATATCACCACGACCCGTGGGTGGCGTCACGAGCAATCACCCGAAACATCCCGCACCCCCAGCGTGCAGCGCCAGCCTCCCCCCTTTACTGAGCGAAGTGACCCCGGGTCCGTGAGAGGCTCGAGCCACCGCCAGCAGTACGAGCACGGATCCGAGCGGCTCGGCGGTCGCAGCCGAGGCAGCGGGGCGGTACATTATTATTCAAGTGGTTATTTGTGTTGCATTTGTATTGTTAAGTATTAAAAGTTAACTTTCTGTGCCGTGATATCATTCTTGTGAAGGAAGGTGCGGATGCTGGGCTGTGAGGACTTTACACTCCTTCGCCAGAGAAAGACGGTGTTTGCAGACCACTTCGGGCGGGGTGTGGAACACTTACTGTACTCTTCAGTGTAACGTCCATCACCCCGCAGCCAGTCTCCATATTGGATGGTTCAGTTAAACCCAGGACACTGGAGAGCTCTGGGCAAAACAACTGTAAATGTTCATTTAATTATTTTACCTTCATGACAGACATGGCCAATCTCATCCGGTTCTGCTGCCGCTTTTACCGGGTACTTTGTTTGGCTTAACCTGCTGCCTGGGACCTAGTCTTGCAGCTGCCGGGCCTAAACCTCCATTTCCTTTTGTTCTTCTCTCCGTGGCTACCCGGGACCACTCACTGCCTCAGGCGTCTTCCAGAGCCTCGACTTCCCTAGGCCCGTCCCAAGGAACTCTCTCCAGAGGACGTCCATCTAGTCCCTGGACTCTTCTAAGCCTGTCCTGAAATGAGCCATAGGACACTTGAAGTATTCCTCCGAGTTCCCTGACTGGCCCAAGTTACAAAGCGCCGTCCACACTCCACTAACCTCACTGCATAACTGATCTCTCGCTGGCCTACATCAACCCCCCGGCCATCTGTCACTCCTCCCACCTTTGTTCTCAGCTCTCCCAGTACCCAGGAAACACCTGATACTGCTATACTTAGTTAATATACTGTATATTATACAAGACAATTACTATAAAATACACTTTATGCAGTAAAACACAGCATTCAATAAAACACATTAAACTCTCAGCTGCTGCTATTTTATAGTAATACAGATCTCTTTATGTATGCTAATGTGATGCCCTGGCAAAACCAGGTTGTCACAGACTGCAAAAATCTTCCAGGTGCAGGACTAACTCCTCCTTGGCCTTCCAACACAACCCCACACACAGGTATCTAACACCAGCCATCAAACCCTAGTCACCCTTCCAGGACAATAGGGACACACCAGTGGGCGGGGCTGGCAGATGGTGACGCCCACGTAGGGGTCCTGAGGTGTCAGGAGAGGGAACAAGTTAGACACAGAGAACAGTGGTAGACAGTTGAAGTGAGAGGACGGTGAAGTGGTGGTCAGAGGTTGGAGCCTCGGACTATCAGACTACTTAACCTGACTAAGTGGCAGACGGCAGAGCAAGGCCACAGGCGATGGAGATCCGGTCGCAGGAGACCCTAAGTGGACTGGGACAGGGTTGTAGCCCGCCGGTGCCGACAGCGGGAATCCGGTCCGGAGGCCATGCACGGTCGGGGTACCTGGACCCTAGAGCGAGGACAGCTTCAAGCACCTTTCTAATTAACCAGCAGGGGACAAGATTCCACGTCTTGTCCCACCGACAGCCCAGATAGAGCGAGGCGGAAGCCCAACGCGGGGATAGGGCGTCTGCAAGTGCCTGTTAAGATCCCACGGGTCAGTTCTCGCGGGCCACAGCTCCCACAGAAAAGACATTGGGAGCGGACTTCCCCGTTTCATCTGGACTAGTCAACACACGAAACACAGACCAAAAGTGCAGGAGGATGGGCCCCTGTTTTGTCAACCGGTGTGCGGGACCCAAGCACACTGCTCCGCAGGTTACCGGTTACCGGCAGTTGGTTTACTACCTGGACTCTGTGTGTTTTATTCGAACAGTGAGTACACCAGTATCATCCGGTCAAACCCCGCAGACTGTGCCTCATCACTCCATCCCACCAATACCTAGGCCCCGGGACAACACCTCCCTTACCCGTGGAGGGAATACCATCCTCCTGCCCCGTTCCATCAGCCCCGGGCGTCCCATACCAAGGCAGCGGCGGTGTTACCAACGATCACCGCAACCCACGGGTGGCATCACTGACAAAACCTCCCCTGTACATAGCACCCCCTTTTTCACTTGCGGGCGACGGAGCGCTTCCCAGACCCGGGTCCGGCTGCCACTCGAGCCACAGCCACCGCCCGGATTTGAGCGTCTCGAGCAGCCTCTCTGCTGAGGACCGGCCCCGGCCCGCAACACTACTAGATTCTGAAAGAGTTAGAAAGGGATTAGAAATATCCACCCAGAATTGCTCATGGTTCTGGGTGCATATTGGACCTGACAGGTTCCCTTTAAGAACATTTGAGGTTTCGTTTTCATTTTACATGTTTATACCACTGGAAATCAGGCCATTTACTGGAAATGCTGCACTCGGGGAGGGGGTGCAGTACATGGGCTGGCTAAATAATAAGAGCTGACTATTTCCATCCTCATCTTATTTCCTGCACTGTTCCTATGTGCTATTGTGTATAAAGACGTGACTTCAGCTGTAGTGTTATGTTAGATCATGCCTAATAAGTCGTTTCTATGCCTTGCTTATTGTCATTAGTTTTTAAATTAGCCATTAAAGGGAATCTGTCACCGGATTTGGTGACTATAAGCTGCAGCCACCACCACTGAGCTCTTATATACAGCATTCCAGAATTCCACTCTGTATAACATAAAAATCACTTTTATAATACTCATTTAAGGGGTAGTCTGGTCCGATGCGTGTCGCTGCTCTCTGGTTCGGCACCTCTGCTGCAATTGCCGTCATCCTTCTACCCAGCCCAGTATGGATGTGTGACGCCCTGGACACCCCAGGGGTTACAGGTCCCTACACCACACACACACCCCCCCCACACTAAGAACGTAACACCCGTCAAACACAAGCCCTGATTGCCTTCCTCAGTGTTAGACAGGCACACCTGGTGGGCGGAGTCAGGCGAAAAGACACGCCCACCGAGGAGTCTGCTGGCCTGAGGCAAGAAGGAGCAGTTCGGTGTGGAGAGTGGAGCAGTTGAGAGGAGTGGAGGAGTTGAGTTCAGAGCAGTGGAGAGAGCAGTCGAGTACAGTTCTGCGCGGAGCCTGGGTTGGAGCCTAGGACCCCAAACAGTCAGGCAGGCAGACGGCAGGGGCCGCCTGCAGGAGACCGGGAACATGACCGGTGGAACCGTAGGTACCGGGACTGGGTTGGAGCCCGCCGGAACCGAACCGGGGAGCCAACAGTATACCGGAGCACCAGAAAGGGTACTCAGACCCTGACTAAGCTATAGGCCACCACCATAGTCAAATTAACTGATTGAGGTCTGGACCTCCCGGGGTCCTTTCCCACCAAAGTCCCGATTGAAGGCAACAGCCCAACCCGACTGGATAGTAGCACCGCCAGAGGCCAGAGATCCAAGGGCCAGCGCTTGCAGGCAAAGGAGCTCCTTCGACACACCCGCCGGGGAGCAGACCACCCGTGCCTAGGCACTGTGGTCCACTTACATTTAGGTGCAGGAGAAAGGTGGACTCTGCCAACCAGTCTAGTGAACTGCAGCCGGCTGTGGGCCTCCCGTCTATCACCACATTTGGTTTACCAGTGACTCTGTGTGCCTTAATCGTGAGTACAACAGCGCCATCCGGCACCGCACTGCAGTACTGCGCCCTGCACCATCACCCCGCAACCGGGCCCTGGGACACACCACCCTTACCCACGAAGGGGTTAACACCAAAGCTGCGCCCTTACACTGCTCCCGGGAGTCCCTTACCTCTACCGTAGCGGTGGTGTCCACCATCACCACAACCCGTGGGTGGCATCACGAATAATCACCCCAACACCCAAAATCCCCGCATCCCCCACGCGTAGTGCCAGCCTCCCTTGCAGAGCGAAGTGACTCCCGGGTCCGTGAGAGGCTCGAGCCACCGCTCGCATAACAAGCACGGATCCGAGTGGCTCGGCGGTCGCAGCCGAGGCCGCGGGGCGGTACAGATGACGTGTGCTACGTCATCCATGCAGGACGGCACTACGGTCCTGCACAGGCGCGCTTTGATCTCCCTTGATAACTGGAAGTTACTGTCTCCATCTCCCTTTTTTTGCCTCAGATAATTTGAGAATGTTTAACCCCTTAACGACCCATGACGTACTAGATACGTCATGGATCGGGTGCCAGTAAGCCCCGCCCCCTGCCGCGGGCAGGCGGCGGCGATCGGCGCACATATCAGCTGTTATCAACAGCTGATATGTGTGCCTGCTAGCCGCGGGTGGAATCGCTTCCACCCGCGGCCATTAACCCCTTACATTTCGCTGCCAAAATCTTGGCAGCGATATGTATATGGGCGCCGCCATGACAGTGACTTACCCCACCCCCGCCGGAAGTCACGTGACATGATCACGTGACTTTCGGCGGTTGCCATGGTAGCACAGGGTCATGTGATGACGCCTGTAGCTAACATGAGTCACTTCCTCTCAATGCCGGAATACAGCCGGCATTGAAAGTGAAGCAGCAAATCTGCAGTTCTCAGCTCTGTAGCTGAGATCTGCAGATACTGCAGAGCGATCGGATTGCTGATCGCAATAGCCCCCTAGGGGGACTAGTAAAATAAAAAAAAAAAGTTAAAAAAAAAGTTTTAAAAAATTAAAAAAAAATAAAAAAACCTAAAAGTTCAAATCACCCCCCTTTCACCCCATTGAAAATTAAAGGGTTAAAAAAAAAAAAAAATACACACATATTTGGTATCGCCGCGTTCAGAAATGCCCGATCTATCAAAATATAAAATCAATTAATCTGATCAGTATACGGCGTAGCGGCAAAAAAATTCTAAACGCCAAAATTACGTTTTTTGGTCGCCGCAAATTTTGCGCAAAATGCAATAACAGGCGATCAAAACGTAGCATCTGCGCAAAAATGGTACCGTTAAGAACGTCAGGTCGAGACGCAAAAAATAAGCCATCACTGAGCCTCAGATCCTGAAAAATGAGAACGCTACGGGTTTTGAAAAATGGCGCAAAACGTGCGCCATGTTTTTCGGACAAGCTTGTGAATTTTTTTTAACCCCTTAGATACAAGTAAACCTATACATTATTGGTGTCTACAAACTCGCACTGACCTGAGGCATCATACCCACACATCAGTTTTACCATATAGTGAACACGATGAACAAAATATCCCAAAAACTATTGTACAATCCCACTTTTTTTTGCAATTTTTTCCGCACTTGGAATTTTTTTGCCGTTTTCCAGTACACTATATGGTAAAACTTATGGTTTCATTTAAAAGTACAACTCGTCCCGCAAAAAACAAGCCCTCATATGGCACGATTGATGGAAAAATAAAAAAGTTACGCCTCTCGGAAGAAGGGGAGCAAAAAACAAAAACGCAAAAACGGAAAGTGCCCGGGGGCTGAAGGGGTTAATCACTCGAGTTAAATCTATTCTCTATCTTTTTCCTTAGATGAAATGGAGGACACTCAGTCATACTGCTATAGTGTGTCATCTCTTCTCTAGTTTTCTTACCGGCAGGACTACGATTCATTTAATTACATCTTTCCTCACGTCTCTACCACCTCCCAGTTTCTGTTTTTCTCTGTGGGGTTGATGAGACTTGTAGTTCAGGTTAATTTCCCATATAATCCCCATCACTTAGTAACAGGATTCCCCCCTCAGGTCTGCTGGTGTAGGTGTCTTTGTGTTGATAAATGTCGTCTTCAGACCCTCTGCTCAGCTTGTGAATGTCCGTCAGCTTAATGTAATGAGACAATACAGAAAAAAGTTTGGTCTTTACATGCCAAGCAGGCCTAGTCCTTAAAGATTAACCCCTTAACTACTGCCGATACACGTTTTCATAATCGCCATCAAAAGGACTTATTCCTCAGTGCTGTTTTTTCATGGCGCACAGGAACAAGTGTACAGAGCCTCCTACGGGTAACAGGTATATATGATAGCCGACACCCTGCGTTTTTTGTCATGACCAGTTTTGGAACCGGTTGGGGGCCAATTAACCTCAATTGTGACAGCAGAATCTAAGTGGTTAATATGGGGTTAAATCATCCCTTTTACACTATCACTCTCCTGCAATCATAATCGTGGGTGACGATAGTTGCCATGGTCATCTGATGACCTCAGAGTATGGTGGCCTGTTAAACCCTGGTATAGGCAGTATAGAACTGACAGGTCTCAGTCCCTGCAGTACATGAGCACTGCAATGCATGAAACCAGTGATCAAAGTAAAATATATTGATGTCCCACAGTGGTACTAAGTGAAAAAGCAAAATAATTGTATTTAAAAAAAAAATACACACCAAAAGCGCCACTGAAAATGCAGCTTTTGTGCTAAAATAAACAGAAAACATACACATAATTGTTATCACAACTTGCGATAACAACTATCGCAACTTGACTATAAAAGCTATTAAAACTCCACCTCTGAGAAAAACATTCCCCTCTGATGAAACTCTAATCAGCATAATCCTGTTGAGGAGAGCCTTTCCATTAAATACTTAATTAGCCTCTTGACAAGGGATTGTGGGAAATATGTCGATTTGCCTTACATAATTCAGGTTTCAGATCATACACATAACACAGATTTGAAGATGGCCACCATTTCCAGTTTTCCACACCTTGCCTGGAATACAAGGAATGTCCAGATGTAAGAAGACCACCATATAAGGAAAAGACCCACTGGCCAAGATAGAGGACCAACCCACAGATCAGATGACACCATGGATTCATCCACTGACATCAGACCCGCCCATCAACAGCAACACGGATCTCCCCATTGGCTAGCCCATGAACTGTCCCACTAAATGGGCATATCCGAACTTGTGTACGCCCCTAGACTATATCAGAGACCGCATGCTCTTCCCTGCTCTCTTGGCTGCCATTTTTACTGTGATCAAGAGAGATTTCACATCCGACTGTGTCTGACGTGAATTCTTTACGCATGCACTTGGTCCACACCAATTAGGCCAGGCAGTAGGCAACATGTGATCTCTGGTTAAGAGTTCACCCTAAAATTAATGGTGCCCAATGTTGGGTCAGCATAGGAGAAACCCTAAAATCTTGAGGACCAGCGATTGGAACGGCAGGACAAGCTACACACCTTGAAACAGGAGTTTGATCACCTCCTAACCCAGAACACGGTAAGTCTGCTGATTTTTATAATCTGAAGTCTTACTTGTGTGTCTCAGGGTATGTGGCACTGAATGCCTGACCGTGTCCGGTTTTTGTGATAGCTGTGACGGCAGAAGGGTCTCTCAGCTGCTGGCCATATTAATGTCGGAAGAACCGTCACATATTTAGTTGCCTGCTGCCTGTTGTGTGTTTGTCTCGAGGGGAGATTGACTGGTAGTTAGGATAACAAGTGGGTTTTTGAGCGGTGTTTGGAAACGTGGAGGACGCTCCATGTGGTACTTTTTCTGGTTGTTGCCTGTGATATGTTTTGCGGTTCTGGTGGAGATTTAAATAGAGTTGTGACTCAAGTCCTAGAGTGAATGGCTCGGCTCAAGGTGTAGTAAATAGAGTTTTGGCTTCAGGTCTACAGTGAATGACTCGGCAAGAGGCCTAAAGATATAGTGCGGTTTTAATTGGTCAGGTTAGGCATGTGTTTTCCACGTGCTCTCAAATTGATAAAGTGCAGGTTT